>NC_081391.1:2907987-3240487 GCF_030684315.1 Stegostoma tigrinum
AACTGTGGGGGTGTGTAATTAAACCAGGTGTACAGGCAGACAGCACCAAACTACAGGAAGTTACTTGCATAACAGGGATGTAATTGGCAGCTGAACATCAGAATGGATGGGTGATTTGATGGGAAGAATAAACCTGGTTTCCATAATCTCTCCTGGTCCAAATCACCATCCAGAGGCTGGAGTTTGAAGGAGAGCTGCTTCCCATTAAACATGGCTAATCAAGGTACTCTTCCCCAAGGCATGTGATGTCAGGGCCTAGTAACCAGGGCCTGGGCCTTTAGGGGGCCTGCTGGTCACACGGCCCAATAACCGGGGCCTGGGCCTTTACGGGGCCTAGTGGTCCCAGGGCCCAGTAACTGGTGCCTAGGCCTTCAGGGGGCCTACTGGTCCCAGGGCCCAGTAACTGGGGCCTGGAGCTGGATGGGGACCTGCTGGTCCCAGGGCCTGGTCCTTTAGGGGGCCAACTGGTCCCAGGGCCCATTAAAAGGCCTAGAGTTCCGAGGACCTGCTGAGTTGGGAGCAGCATTGAGGCCTGTCCATTCTGTTCTTGCCCCCTGGCTCTCACCACCAGCCACAGATGCATCAGAAAGATTTGCAGCTTGATAATCACTCTGTTCACGATTTTAATCATCAATTTCTGGAATGGGATGTCAGGCACTGAAAGAGGGAAAATCTGCGGGACTCACAGTCCAGATCCTCAGGTTTAAAATAAGTAGTTGCAGAGTTAGTGGACGCACAGGGTATAAATTCCTTTCAGATTCTACAGTGATTTCAGGGGATTACAACGTGGCAAATGGAACACAATCATTCAAACATTTGAGGGAGAGATTAACAGACCATTTATCTGGAAAATACAGGGAAACTGCAGGCAAATTACAATGAACAGAGGGAACTACAGGCCAGATACCCTGAAAACAAGGAACTGCAGATCAGTTACCACGGAAACAAGGAACTACAGGCCCATTACCATGAAAACAAGGAACTGCAGATCAGTTACCATGGAAACAAGGAACTACAGGCCCATTACCATGAAGGCAGAGCTGTAGGCCAGTTAGCAGGAAATTGCTATAATCTGTTGTTAAGGAGGTCTTAATGCAAACATCGAGTGATTTTTAAAATGGTTTTACAAAAGGAAAATCGTATTTGACAAATTTATTTGAGGTTTTTAATTATCTAACCTGTCAAATAGAAGAGGAAGCTGTAGGTGCATGTTGGGGCAAATTGACCAAATAAATCACTGGACACCCCTGAGGCCCACTTCCAACATCAGAGTTTATTGAAATTACACCAATGAGAAGACACCCTCTGAGAATCTAGAAGCTTCTTCAATGGCCGTGGAAAAGACATATATGTTTGTACATTTGTTTTCAGCTGCCTTCAGCAATTATAAACCGTGTTATTAATTAATTGCATACACTTCCAATTAAACTAAACATATGATGGTATGGCTACAGATGGACAGGTTTGTTGTCAATCCCTGATCCTCATGATGGCCTCATGATGTTTCCCAGACACTGTTGGAGTGTTTCACAATATACTGACAACAGCACTCCTTCTCACACACTTGCTAGCTACACCTTTCCAACTAACAATAACTTGTCTCGACAGAGCTCTCATTCTGTTGTATAGTTTACTTTTCTACAGCCTTCATCACAGAAGATGCGTGGGTTTCCTCCGGGTGCTCCGGTTTCCTCCCACAGTCCAAAGATGTGCAGGTTGGGTGGAATGGCCGTGCTAAATTGCCCGCAGTGTTCAGGGATGTGCTAACTAAGTGGGTTAGCCATGGGAAAAGCAGCGTTGTGTGTGGGGGGGTGGGGAGGGGGTGACGAGTTGGGTATGGGTGGGATGCTCTTTGAAGGATTGGTATGATCGTGATGGGCTGAATGGCCTGCTTCCACACTGAAAGGATTCTCTGACTTTGTACTTTTGAAGGTCTTTAATCTGGACCTTTTGTCTCTTAATTCTCCTAATTCTTTTTCCTGAGAATTTGTACTCAGAAATCCTCTACCTAAGATGGCGCCGTAAGTGGCAGACTTGTAAACATTTCACTGCGCTCATGTGAGTACGCGTGCCAATAATTCAAATTCAAATACACCAAGTCCAGAATCTCACACGGGCCACGCAAGGTACGAAAGGCAGCTTTCCTTCCCTGAAGGTCATTAGTACCACAGAGGCTGGAATCTGGACTAAAAACAAAAATTGCTGGAGATCACAGCAATTCAGGCTGAATCCATGGAGAGAAAGTGAGCTAACGTTTTGAGGTGCGATGACTGTTCTTCAGAGCCAAAGTGAAGTGTCGTATTACTGAGATAACAAAGTGTGGGGCTGGATGAACACAGCAGGCCCAGCAGCATCTTAGGAGCACAAAAGCTGACGTTTCGGGCCTGGACCCTTCATCAGAAAGGGGGATGGGGAGAGGGAACTGGAATAAATAGGGAGAGAGGGGGAGGCGGATCGGAGATGGAGAGAGGAGATACTTGTTACTTTTGTTAGGCCCGTGCCATGTGACTCTGATACTGCTTCAGGTCACTCCAGCCAATTGGTTCGTCTCTGGTACCACTTTACTTTTATTTGTAATTATCTCTCTGCCTTAATTAATTGGTTCATAAGTCATCCTTTCACTTGCTATTCAGATGTCGACACTTTACTCACCTCATTTGTATTAATCTGCGGACACCCTTA
Source organism: Stegostoma tigrinum (assembly GCF_030684315.1). Lineage (NCBI taxonomy): Eukaryota > Metazoa > Chordata > Chondrichthyes > Orectolobiformes > Stegostomatidae > Stegostoma > Stegostoma tigrinum. Next base: position 2,910,670 of record NC_081391.1, read on the forward strand.
CTTACCTTCAAACACTTGTTATTCAGCCCATTGAGACCCTGCTCACACTATATGTACATTCTTAATTACCTGGAGTGACTTTGCCATCATCTCTCTGCCTGTAAATTCTATGCCGTTGAACTTCTCTCCATTTTGCCTGATGAAGGAGCAGCGCTCCAAAAGCTTGTGATTTCAAATAAACCTGTTGGACTATAACTTGGTGTTGTATGATTTCTGACCTTGTCCACCCCAGTCCAACACCCGCACCTCCACATCATGGGAACAGCACGACCTGCAAGTTCCCTTCCAAGCAACTCACCTTCCTCACTTGGAAATATGTTGCTGTTCCTTCAGAATCCTGGAATTCCCTCCCTCCTCCCGGATCTACCACTACCCCCAATGAATGCAGTAATTTAAGGAAGTATTACACTGCCCCTGTCTCCGGGGGCAATTAGGGACAGATAAGGAAATGCTGGTCCAACCAGTGATGCCCCATTGAAAGAGTGTAACAGAGTTATTAAAGTTTTGTAACTCACATTTGTTTCTCATGAAGGCGGTCATGTAGATTGAATTTCATTAAACTGATCTTGTAAATCCTGTATTTCCCCCTCAGTAATGCTGATAAGATTGGGGGATCAATTGAGGCACGTAGAAATATTAAATAAAACAAACTAGATGAATAATAGTGAGCTTAAAGGATGATTAGGATTGAAATGCAGGCTTGCAGTAGGAGAAGGACAGGGGTTTTGGTTAATAATGGGAGGTTATGGGTGACTCAATGGGGTGGCACGGTGACTATTCAGTTGTGGGATGTGGCGTCACTGGCTGGCCAGCGTTTCTTGAGGAGGTGGTGGTGAGCTGCCTTCTTGAACCACTGCAGTCCTCCTGCTGTGGGTTGACCTATAATGACCAGGATTTTGACCTAGTGACAGTGAAGGAACGACAATATATTTCCAAGTCAGGATGGTGAATGGCTTGGAGGGGAACTTGCAGGGGGATGGTGTTCCCATTGTATCTGCTGCCCTTGTCCTTCTAGATGGAAGTGGTCATGAGTTTGGAAGGTGCTGTTTGAGAATCTTTGGGGAGTTTCTGCAGTGCATCTTGTAGATAGTACACACTGCTGCTACTGTGCATCGGTGGTGGAGGGATTGAATGCTTGTGGATGTTGTGCCAATCAAGCGGCTGCTTTGTCCTGGATGGTGACAAGCTTCTTGAGTGTTGTTGGGGCTGTACCCATCCAGGCAAGTGGGGAGTATTCCATCACACTCCTGACTTGAGCCCTGTAGATGGTGGACAGGCTTTGGGGAGTCAGGAGGTGAGTTACTTGCTGCAGTCTCTATTAAATCCCCTCTAAGCCCTCTTCTCTCCAACGAGAACAGACCCAACTCCCTCAGCCTTTCCTCATAAGACCTTCGCTCCAGACCAGGCAACATCCTGGTAAATCTCCTCTGCACCCTTTCCAATGCTTCCACATCCTTCCTGTAATGGGGCGACCAGAACTGCACACAATATTCCAAGTGAGACCGCACTAGCATTTTGTACAGTTGCAGCATTACATCACGGCTCCGGAACTCAATCCCTCTACCAATAAAACCTAACACATCGTAAGCCTTCTTAACAGCACTATCAACCTGGGTGGCAACTTTCAGGGATCTATGTACATGGACACCAAGATCTCTCTGCACATCCACACTACCAAGAATCTTTCCATTGACCCGGTATTCTGCCTTCCTATTATTCTTCCCAAAGTGAATCACCTCACATTTATCCGCATTGAACTCCATTTGCCACCTTTCAGCCCAATTCTGCAGTTTATCCAAATCTCCCTGCAACCTGCAACATTCTTCCACACTGTCCACCAGAACACCGACTTTAGTATCATCTGCAAACTTACTAACCCATTCACCTATGCCTGCATCCAAGTCATTTATAAAAATGACAAACAGCAGTGGTCCTAAAACAGATCCTTGAGGCACACCACTAGTAAGCGGACTCCAGGCTGAATATTTTCCATCAACCACCACTCATTGCCTTCTTACTGAAAGCCAGTTTCTAATCCAAACTGCTAAATCTCCCTCAATCCTGTGCCTCCGTATTTTCTCCAATTGACTATCATGTGGAACCTTATCAAAGGCTTTACTGAAGTCCCTGTACACCACGTCAACTGCCCTACCCTCATCCACATGCTTGGTCACCTTCTCAAAAAACTCAATGAGGTTTGTGAGACACGACCTGCCCTTGACGAACCCATGTTGACTATCTCCAATCAAATTGTTGCTTGCGCGATGATTATAAATCCTATCTCTTATAACCCTTTCCAAAACTTTTCCTACAACAGACGCAAGACTCACAGGTCTACAATTACCTGGGTCATTCCTACTGGCCCTCTTGATCAAGGGCACAGCATTTGCAATCCTCCAATCCTCTGGTACTAAATCTGTAGACAATGATGACTCAAAGATCAAGGCCAAAGGCTCCGCCACCTCCTCCCTAGTTTCCCAGACAATCCTCGGAAAAATCCCATCCGGCCCAAGGATTTGCCTACCTTCATACTTTCTAGAATTGATACCACCTCCTCCTTACTAACCTCAATCCTTTCAATTCTAACAGTCTGTAACTCAGTCATCTCCTCTACAATATATTCCTTTTCCTGAGTGAAAATAGATGAGAAATATTCGTTTAGCACCTCTCCGATCTCCACAGCGTCTACACACAACTTCCCACTTCTGTCTTTGACTGGCCCTATTGCTACCCTAGTCATCCTCTTATTCCTCACATACCTATAGAAAGCTTTAGGGTTCTCCTTTATTCTACCTGCTAATGTCTCCTCATGTCCCCTCCTTGCTCTTCTAAACTCACTCTTTAAATCCTTCCTAGTTAATCTGTTACTCTCCATTGTCTCATCTGAACCATCTCGTCTCAACATCACATAAGCCTCCCTCTTCTGCCTAACAAGAGATACAATTTCTTTAGTAAACCACGGTTCCCTTACCTTATCACTTCCTCCCTGCCTGACAGGGACATACCCGTCAAGGACACGCAATATCTGTTCCATAAACCAGCTCCACATTTCGATTGTCCCCATCCCCTGCATTTTGCTACCCCATTCTATACCTCCTAAGTGTTGCCTAATTGCATTATGATTGCCCTTCCCCCATCTATAATTCTTGCCCTGTGGCATGTTCCTATCCCTTTCCATCGCTAAACTAAACGTAACCGAATTATGGTCACCCTGTACAAAGTGCACACCTACCCACTAAATCAAACACCTGGCCTGGTTCATTACCAGGTACCAAATTCAGTGTGGCCTCCCCTCTTGTCGGCCCTTCGACATACTGAGTCAGGAAACCCTCCTGCAGACATTGGACAAAAATTGATCCATCCAACGTACTGGAGTTATAGCATTTCCAGTCAATGTTAGGAAAGTTAAAGTCTCCCATAATGACCACCCTGATACTTTCACTCCTGCCCAGAATAGTTTTGCCAATCCTCTCCTCCTCATCCCTGGAACTTTGCGGAGGCCTATACAAAACTCCCAGCAGTGTTACCTCTCCTCCTGTTTCTGACCTCAGCCCATACCAGCTCAGTAGGCGAGTCCTCATCAAAAGTTCTTTCAGCCGCCGTTATACTGTCCTTGACTAACAAAGCCACACCTCCCCCTCTTTTACCACCTTCCCAGACCTTAATGAAAGATCTAAACCCTGGAACCTGCAACATCCATTCCTGACCCTGCTCTATCCATGTCTCTGAAGTGGCCACGATATCGAAATCCCATCCGTGCTGCAATCTCACCTACCTTATTCCGGATACTCCTGGCATTAAAGTTGTCACACTTCAATCCAGCTTGCTGTCTGCCAGCACACTCCTGTGACAGTGAGGTCCTGACCATGTCCTCCCTACGCTCATCCTCCTGTGTACTAGGACTACACCTCAGTTTCCCATCCCACTTCTGAGCTGGTTTAAATCTACCTGAATAGCACGAGCAAATTTCCCGCCCAGGATATTCGTGCCCCTCTGGTTCAAGTGGAGACCGTCCTGTTTGTACAGGTCCCACCTTCCCCAGAATGAGCCCCAATTGTCCATGTACCTGAAGCCCTCCCTCCTGCACCATCCCTGCAGCCACATGTTCAGCTGAAATCTCTCCCGGTTCTTTGCCTCTCTATCACGTGGCACGGGTAAACGTGTTAGTGACAACTTCCATCAATTTACTGATGACCGAGAGGAGACTGATGGGGCGGTGCATGGCCGGGTTGGATTTGTCCTGCTTTTTGTGTACTGGACATACTTGGGCAATTTTCCACATTGTTGGGTAGGTGCCAGTGTTGTAACTGCACTGGAACAGCTTAGCTAGGGGAGCGGCAAGTTTTGGAGCACAAGTCTTCAGTACTATTGCTGGAATGTTGTGAGGGCCCGTAGCTTTTGCAGTATCCAGTGTCTCCAACTGTTTCTTGAAATCATGTGGAGTGAATCGAATTGGCTGAAGACTGGTATCTGAAATGCTGGGGACCACTGGAGGAGGCTGAGATGGACCATCCACTCGGCACTTCTGGCTGAAGATTGCTGTGAATGCTTTAGCTTGTCTTTTGCACTGATGTGCTGGACTCTTCCATCATTGAGGATGGGGATATTTGTGGAGCCTCCTCCCCAGTGAATTGTTTAATTGTCCACCACCATTCACAAGTAAATGTGGCAGGGCTGCAGAGCTTAGATCTGATATGTTGGTTATTAGATCGCTTAGCTCTGTCTATCGCTTGCTGCTTTCGCTGTTTCATGTGCAAGTAGTTCTGTTTGGTGGCTTCACCAGGTTGATACCTCACCTTCAGGTATGCTTGGTGCTGCTCCTGGCATAGCCTCCTGCACTCTCCATTGAACCAGGGTTGATCCCCTGGCTTGATGGTAATGGTTGAGTTGGGGATGTGTCAGGCCATGAGGTTACAGGTTGTGCTGGAGAACAATTCTGCTGCTGCTGATGGCCCACAGCGCCTCATGGATGCCCAGACTTGAGTTGCTAGATCTGTACAAAGTCTGTCCCATTTAGCACAGTGATAGTAACACACAACACGATGGAGGGTATCCTCAATGTGAAGGCAGGACTTGGTCTCCACAAGGACCGTGCGGTGGTCACTCTAACTGATATTGTCATGGACAGATGTAGTAGGCACTCTGGTAATGATGAGGCCAAGTATGTTTTTCCCTCTTGTTGGTTCCCTCACCATCTGTCACAGACCCAGTCTAGCAGCCATGTCCTTTAGGACCCAACCAGCTCTATCAGTAGTACTGTTGCCGAGCCACTGTTGGTGGTGGACATTGAAGTCCCCCACCCAGAGTACATTTTGTGCCCGTGCCATCCTCAGTGCTTTCTCTAAGTGTACTTCAATAGTTGAGGGAGGACAGTATGTGGTAATCAGCAAGAGGTTTCCTTGCCCACGTTTAACCTGAAGCCATGAGACTTCATGGGGTCCAGAGTCAATGTTGAGGACTCCTTGAGCAACCCCCTTCTGAATGTATACCACTGTTGCACCAGCATCTGTACTGCTAGTGGGACAGAGTTGCTCTAGGGATGGTGATGGTGGTTTTTGGGACATTGTCTATGAGGTATGATTCTGCGAGTATGTCTATGTCAGGCTGTTGCGTGACTAGTCTGTGAGAAGGCTCTCCAAATTTTGGCACTAACCCCCAGATGTTAGTGAGGAGGACTTTGCACAGTTGACAGGGCTGCTTCAATGCTATCTTTTCTGGTGCCGAGGTCAATGCCAGGTGATCCATCTGGTTTCATTTCTTTGAGACTTTGTAGCGATTGGTATATCTGAGGGGCTTGCCAGGCCATTTTGAAGGCAGTTGAGAGTCAACCATATTGCTGTGGGTCTGGAGTCACACGTAGGCCAGATCATGTGAGGATGGCAGATTTCCTTCCCTGAGGACATTAGTGAACCGGGTGGGTTCTTTCTGATAATTGGCAATGATTTCATGGTGATCAGTAAATTCTTAATTCCAGACTCTTCTTTAATTGAACTCAAATTCCACCATCTTCCGTAGTGGGATTTAAACAGATATATCCAGATCATTAGGGATAGTGGGAACTGCCAATGCTGGAATCTGAGATAACACAGTGTGGAGGTGGAGGAACACAGCAGGCCAGGCAGCATCAGGAGAGCAGGAAAGCTGATGTTTTGGGCCGGGACCCTTCTTCAGAAATGGGGGAGGTGGGAGCTGCAGAGGGGCTCTGAAATAAATAGAGGAGGGGTGGGGCTGGGGAAGGTAGGTGGGATGGTGATAGGTGAGTGTAGGTAGGGAGTGGTGGGGATTGGTCAGTGAGGTGGGAGGAGCGGATAGATGGGAGAGAAGATGGACAGGTTGTGTCAGGTCAAGGAGGCAGGGATGAGAAGGAGAGGTTTGGTCTTGGGATGAGGTCGGGGCGTGGGGAGATTTTGAAACTAGTAAAGTTGACATTGAGACCAGAGCATAAGTTGGGTTTCTGGATTAATAGTCTAGCAATAATACCACTAAGTCATTACCTACCCACTGAAGCTCAGCGGTTAGCACTGCTGCTTCACAGTGTTACAGACTCAGGATCAATTCTACCTTTGGGTGAGTATCTGTGTGGACTTTGCATGTTCTCCCCGTGTCTACATGTGTTTCCCCTGGGCACAGTGGGGATGGGTCTAAATAGAACTGAGGTACACACCAGGACCAATCATAATGGAGCAAGCCAGAGGCGTTTTCATCTCCGTTCTGCAAATGTTTGTATGTGACTCCAGTCTCATATGTCGAACGGCAACAGATTCTGAACCACCCTCTGAAGAGTTTCAGTCAGTTAAGGGGCAGCTGGGCGACCACACCCCAAGGCACCTTAAACAGCGCTTTCCAAACACACGAACACATCCATCTCGAAGGACGAGGGCAGCAGATACATGGGAACACCATCCCCCTACAAGTTCCCCTCCGAGCCTCTCACCATCCTGACTAGGAAATATATTGCCGTTCCTTCACTGTCACTGGGTCAGAAACCTGGAGCTGCCCGCCTAAAGGGACATTATTCCCTCGACCCCACAGCGTGTCACGGTACAAGAAGGCAGCTCAGCAGCACCTTCTCCAGGGTAATTAGGGATGGACAATAAATCCTCAGCCAGCTTTGTTCATGTGTTGGGAAAGGATGAGAATGTTTGTTTTAAAAATGCTGGATGTTACTCCCAAGGTTGAATTTGAAAAAAAAAGCTGTTTTCAATCAGCGAAGAGAGATTGCTTTCACAGGACAAAGGATTAGAATCAAATTAGAGGCATGATCTGGGATTAAACTGTGGACAATGTGAAGGCAGCGCTGATGGAAAGGGAATTTTATCACTGACTGGAGAGTCAACAGAGACCGAACACCATCCTCCTTTAACAGGTGAGCCTGAATATTATTTTAAACAACATTCTTGTATTTCCGGGGTCCGCTGTGAGGTAATTGTCTTCAAAGCATTTAATTGCTGTCTAGAAATGTAATTAAAGCCATCGCTGTCTCTGCACACGTGAGGGATAACACAAACTGTTACCATCGTACAGAATCTTAAAATCACAGCTTTTAATCATCTACCAAATGCATTCTACAGCCTCCACGCATTTCCACCGTGTAAAAGCATGGAGAGCCACAAATGCCACTGACCCTCTGTCAGCGCTGACCCTCCGACAGTGCCCACTCCCTCGGCACTGACCCTCCGACAGTGCCCACTCCCTCAAGCGCTGACCCTCCGACAGTGCCCACTCCCTCGGCACTGACCCTCCGACAGTGCCCACTCCCACAAGCACAGACCCTCCGACAGTGCCCACTCCCTCAAGCGCTGACCCTCAGACAGTGCCCACTCCCTCCGCACTGACCCTCCGACAGTGCCCACTCCCTCAAGTGCTGACCCTCCAACAGTGCCCACTCCCTTGGCACTGACCCGCCGACAGTGCCCACTCCCACAAGTACTGACCCTCCGACAGTGCCCACTCCCTCGGCACTGACCCTCCGACAGTGCCCACTCCCACAAGCACTGACCCTCCGACAGTGCCCAGTCCCTTGGCACTGACCCTCCGACAGTGCCCACTCCCTCAAGCGCTGACCCTCCGACAGTGCCCAGTCCCTCGGCGCTGACACTCCGACAGTGCCCACTCCCTCAAGCGCTGACCCTCAGACAGTGCCCACTCCCTCGGCGCTGACCCTCGAACAGTGCCCACTCCCTCAAGTGCTGACCCTCCGACAGTGCCCAGTCCCTCGGCACTGACCCTCCGACAGTGCCCACTCCCACAAGCTCTGACCCTCCGACAGTGCCCACTCCCTCGGCGCTGACCCTCCGACAGTGCCCGCTCCCTCAGCACTGACCCTCCGACAGTGCCCACTCCCTCGGCACTGACCCTCCGACAGTGCCCACTCCCTCAAGCGCTGACCCTCCGACAGTGCCCAGTCCCTCAGCACTGACCCTCTGACAGTGCCCACTCCCTCAGCACTGACCCTCCGACAGTGAGAATGTGATGAACCGAAATTTGAAACCTTGATGTTTACTAAATGCTGCACCTTGGAGAGTTGGATGTTTGGTTTAATTTGATGGAGGGCTGTTGTATTGTGTGCCTTCACTCAGGGTCTTTGTGGTTGTGTTTGGCAGGGAGCAGGCTTTGGGATGGGCTGTTTGTGCATCAAGCGGGACACGGTGTCCGCCGTGCTGAACGCTCTGGCGGTGGGTCTGTCAGCCGTAGCGCTGAGCAGCACTTACTGGTGTGTCGGGACACAGAGAGTACCCAAACCCACCTGTACCAACCTCAGGGTGACAGGCTGCACTCTTCCCCTGGACGTGGAGATGGATTTTAACAGCAGCACCAGACACACCCAATATAACTGGGAAATGGGAGACGATCGCTTTATTTTCCGATCATTCCATACCGGGATCTGGATTTCCTGTGAGGAGAATATCACTGGCACAGGTCTGAAATTTCTGATCCATCCGGACCTCTCACTGGCCTGCCTCAGATGTTGTTAAACTAGAAAGGGTGCAGAAAGGGATGTTGCCAGGGTGCGAGCGTTTGAGAGACAGGGAGGGGCTGAATAGGCTGGGGCTGTTTTCCCTGGAATGTCGAGAGGCCCGGGGTGACCTTGTAGATGTTGATAAAACCATCAGGGGCACAGTCAGGGTGAACAGCCAAGGTCTTTCCCCCAGGATGGGCGAGTCCAAAACGAGAGGCACAGGTTTAAGGTGAGGGGGGTGGGGGTGTAAAGATTTAAAAGGGACCTAAAGGACAACTTTTTCACGCAGAGGGTGGTGTGTGTATGGAATGAGCTTCCAGAGGAAGTGGTGGACGCTGGGACAATGACAGCATTTAAAAGGGATATGGGTGGGAATATGATTAGGAAGGTTTAGCGGGCTATGGGCCAAATGCTGGCAAATCGGACTAGAATAATGCGGGATATCTCATCAGCACTGGGTCCAGACAGGCTGTACAGGCTGGCACAGGGTCCAGACCGAGTGTACAGACTGGCACAGGGTCCAGACAGGGTGTACAGGCTGGCACTGGGTCCAGACAGGGTGTACAGGCTGGCACTGGGTCCAGACAGGCTGTACAGGAAGGCACTGGGTCCAGACAGGGTATACAGACTGGGACAGGGCCCAGACAGGGTGTACAGGCTGGTACAGGGCCCAGACAGGGTATATGGGCTGGACCTGAGCCCAGACAGGGTGTGCAGGTTGGCACTGAGCCCAGACAGGGTGTACAGGCTGGCACTGGGTCCAGACAGGGTGTACAGACTGGCACAGGGTCCAGACAGGGTGTACAGGCTGACACAGGGTCCAGGCAGGGTGTACAGACTGGCACTGGGTCCAGACAGGCTGTACAGGAAGGCACTGGGTCCAGACAGGGTATACAGACTGGGACAGGGCCCAGACAGGGTGTACAGGCTGGTACAGGGCCCAGACAGGGTATATGGGCTGGACCTGAGCCCAGACAGGGTGTGCAGGTTGGCACTGAGCCCAGACAGGGTGTACAGGCTGGCACTGGGTCCAGACACGGTATACAGCCTGGCACAGGGTCCAGACAGGGTTAACAGGCTTGGACTGGGTCCAGACAGGGTGTACAGGCTGGCACTGAGTCCAGACAGGGTGTACAGGCTGGGACTGGGTCCAGACAGGGTATACAGGCTGGCACTGAGTCCAGACAGGCTGTACAGGCTGGCATTGAGTCCAGACAGGCTGTACAGGCTGGCACTGGGTCCCAACAGGGTGTACATACTGGCACAGGGTCCAGACAGGTTGTACAGGCTGGGACTGGGTCCAGACAGGGTTAACAGGCTTGGACTGGGTCCAGACAGGGTGTACAGGCTGGGACTGGGTCCAGACAGGGTTAACAGGCTGGGACCGGGTCCAGACAGGGTGTACAGGCTGGCACTGGGTCTGTACAGGCCTACAGAGAGCTCCAGGGTCCAGACAGGGCGTGGTGCTGTCTCTCTGTCTTGTCCCTCAATGATTCCCCTCGGACAGAGTGAATGTGGATGAAAGGCTGGGATTTGAACTCGGGAACAATTGCTGGCATTTCAAACCACCCTGAACTCACCCTGAAACAACCCAAAGTCTCTCTCATTGGAGGATTTGAAACAGAATGACATGAGGAAGTGCTCCTACAGCTGAACAGAAGAAGCTAGTCTTAAGGAGCAGCTTGAAGGAGAGTGATGTGCAGGAGATAGTGGCTGGATCCGTCAGTACAGTTACAGTCACAAACGGCCAGTGAGTGAGATTGATGATGGTGAGGGGTCAGGACCATCTGGGTGCAGTGATCTTGGACAGATTAGTGAGGCTGGGCCAGCTCAGAGAGATCGGGAGGAGTGAGACTACGAGGAGGAAGTGAAAGCAAGGATCTGAAATTGAAATTTCAAAATTGAGCCTTGCTGAAGGAGGAGCCTGTGTAGATGATAGTACTGGGGCGATGGGCGAAGGGCATTAGGTGGCACTCCAGCTCGCCTCTGTGGAGGGTGCAATGAGGGAAGACACCCAGCAGGGGTGGTGGGGCATTTAAGCTCCTGTCTAGCCCCTCTTTATTGAAGCCCCTCAGCAAGCATTTTGATTTCTGTGCCCCTCACCCTGTCATATAACACAAAAATTCATGGCATTATCTTTCATAAGGAATAGAAAACTGTAAGCGGACAATTCTCAGCTGAGGGCACTGCAGTGAGCCATCCTGATAACTGCCTTTCCCTTCACCCTCAGCTGGCTCAGTGGTTAGCACCAGTACCTCACTGTGCTGGGACCCCAGGTTCCATTCCAACCTCTGTGACTGTCTGTGCAGAGCTTGCACGTTCTCCCCGTGTCTGCGTGCGTTACCTCCTGCATCCAACGGTGTGCAGGCTTAGGGTGGGTTGATGTTGGTGTGAGCATCAGGGTTGGAGCAGTTCTTAGGTTTTTAACCCTGTGCACTGAAGAAACAGTGATTATAGTCTCAAGTCACAGGTTCAGAGAGGCAGCTACGAGTCAATCCCATTGCTGTGGGTCTGGAGTCATGTGTAGGACCAGGCTGGGTAAGGATGGCAGATTTCCCTCCTTAAAGGGGTCTGGTGGGGTTTTTAATCACTAAGGTAGCTTCCAAAATCCCACATTATTAATTGGATTTCAAACACTGCGCTCCCCCCCCCCCAGATTAATATGTAAATATAATTAACTGCCTGTTCTTTTCTCTCAGGGGAAAGGTGCCGGAGCTTCATTGATTTGGCGCCTGTCACTCAGCAAGGTGAGAGTGTGTCAGGTTGTTGGGATCTGGCGGAGGAGTGTCATGGGGAGGGGGAGAGTGACTGAGAGCAGGTTATGGGGTGGGAATGAGGGACACTGAGGGTGATGGTGGTCATGGGGATAGGCAGGAGGAAGGAGAGTGCGAGAGCCGAGGGCAAAGGGCCGGGAATGGCGGTGTGGGGAGAATTCTTTGTGGATCTTGTCTGAAACCCGGGATTCAACACACAAGTCTGTGGAAGATCACTTTGGGAGTGAACATAAACCTCTTCGAGATCAAGGATCGACAGGGCGCATTTCACAATCTTCTCAAGAGGCAATACATAGACGTGTTTCTTTCTTGTTTTAAACAAGAGATAGATTTTTAATCATGGGTTATCAGGGAAAAGCAGGAGCATTATAGCTCATTGAGCAATGGGCTGAGTGGCCTACCCCAGCTCCTATATTTTCTGGTTTGGTCATAGACAGGCCTGCACTTGCTGGTTTCTCCCTGGGCCTAGTTTGTGCTGTCAGGCCTCTATCCGTCTCTCACACACGCTCCTTGTTATTTGTGAGTCATTTCATATTCCTGTGTCCATAATTTTCTTGCTGCCTTTCAGATTTTCTCTGGTTCCCCTATATTTTATGATCTTTCTGTTTGTCATCACTCATTAATTTGTCTTGTCTGTCACTTGCTCCTTGTTTTGTGAATTTGTGCTGGATCCCACAGTGTGGCTGATGCTGGTGCCTCTCTAATCCACTTTCTCTCTCTCTCTCTGTGCACTGTGTAACAGGTATCCTGTGGCTGTCGCTGGTCTCTGAGGTGCTCCACGTGGGCCTCCTCTCCTTTAGTTTCCTGCTGATGGGGTTACACTTCTGTTTATCCTGCAACCCCACCTGTGGCCTCAAACTCAACGCATTTGCAGCCATTTTCTCCGTTTTGTCGGGTAAGGGAATGTATAAAATCGTCAGACTGTCCATGGGTCTAGACACTGAGTAAAACTCCCTCTATACTGTCCCCATCATACACTCCCAAGGCAGGGACAGCACAGGGTTAGATACAGAGTAAATCTCCCTCTACACTGTCCCCCATCATACACTCCCAGGGCACGGACAGCACAGGGTTAGATACAGAGTAAAGCTCCCTCTACACTGTCCCCCATCATACACTTCCAGGGCAGGGACAGCACAGGGTTAGATACAGAGTAAATCTCCCTCTACACTGTCCCCCATCATACACTTCCAGGGCAGGGACAGCACAGGGTTAGATACAGAGTAAATCTCCCTCTACACTGTCCCCCATCATACACTTCCAGGGCAGAGACAGCACATGGTTAGATACTGAGTAAAACTCCCTCTACACTGTCCCCCATCATACACTTCCAGGGCAGGGACAGCACAGGGTTAGATACAGAGTAAATCTCCCTCTACACTGTCCCCCATCATACACTTCCAGGGCAGGGACTGCACGGGGTTGGATTTTTTTAAATTTCAAAGATATACTTTATGCATAAAAGGACTTTATGCAGAATTGAATAGCTCTAGTGACAATGTAGTATATAAGAGTACAGCTCTGTAACTACCGACACAGCCTTACTAATACCGACCAAACCCTTACATAAATATAATGTACAAGGGTTTGTGTTCCTGCTGGAGTCTGGGAGGGTGAATGTCTATATTTCTGAAAAGCAATGTATGTATCTGTCTGTGTACACTGTGTGTTAGTGTCTGTAGGAGTCAGTGTGGCTTGAGTTTGACAGTGTGTATGTTAATGTATGCCAATGTGAATATCACTGTGTAAGCACATGCAAATCAGTGTGCATTGGTGTGTGTGTGTGTGTCGGTGTGAGTATGTGTGTGGCAGTGTGTGAGCATGTGTCACTGTGTGGGTGTGTGTCGGTGTATGTGTCAGAGTGTGTGTGTTGGTGTGAGACTGAGAGATTCTATCCCTCTGTCCTCAGGGTTACTGGGAATGGTCGCCCATATGATGTACTCACAGGTTTTCCATGTGGCTGCGAGTCAAGGGCCTGAGGACTGGAGACCCCATCACTGGGTCTTTGGCTGGTCCTTCTAGTGAGTACCTCATTGTGTGAGGGTGTATGGGGGGGTGGGTGCCAACACCTTGTCTAATTTGAGTTTGGTTTATTGTTGTCACTTGTACTGAGATGCACTGAAAAGTATTGTTTTGTGTGCTTTACAGACAGATTATACCATACAAAGTGCATCAGGGGAGGGGGCTAGCAGGACAGAGTACAGAATACTGCGTTACAGCTGCAGAGATGGTGCAGAGAGAGCGAGAGATCAGAATTAGTATTAGAAAGGTCTGTTCAGTAATCTGATAACAGTGGGGATGAAGCTGTTCTTGAATCTGTTCATACATGTACACAAACGTTTGTACCTTCGGGTGGGAATGTGTATAACCAGGGCTGGGGGGGAGGGGTCTTTGATGATGTTGGTTGCTTTCATGAGGCAGTGGGGAGTATAGATGGAATTGTAGGACGGAAGGCTGGTTTGTGTGATGGACTGGGCTGTGTTTAGGACTCCCTGTAGTTTCTTGTGATCTTGGGAAGAAGGGTGGCCAAACCAAGCTTTGATGTATCCAGATCGGATGCTTTCTATGGCGCATCTATACAAGTTGGTGAGGATCCTTATGGGTGTGCCGAATTTCCCTAACCTCCTCAGGAAGTAGAGATGTTGCTTATCTTTTTGACTGTTGTATCAAAGTGGTTGGGCAAAGGACAGATTGTTGGTGATCATCATTCCCAGGAACTTGACGCTCTCGACCATCTCCACCTCAGCTCCATTGATACAGACAGGGACGTGTCCTCCACTCTGCTTCCTGAAGTTAATGACCAGCTCCTTTGTTTGCTGATGTTGATGGAGAGATTATCTTTACAAGACACTAAACACTCTATCTCCTCCCAGTATTCCGTCTCACCATGGAGATCCAACTCACAAATATCAGCAAACTTGTAAATGGAGTTGGGGTAGAATATGGGAGGAGTACAGTAAGGGGCTGGGTACGCAGCAATGCGAGGAACTGGTGTTAAGGATTATTGTGGAGGTGGTGTTTCTTTTTAAGATTCCCTACAGTGTGGAAACAGGCCCTTCAGCCCAACAAATCCATACCCAGACCCATCCCCCTACAACCCACCTAATCTACACACCCCTGAACACTACGGGCAGTTTAGCATGGCCGATCCACCTAGCCTGCACATCTGTGGATTGTGGGAGGAAACTGGAGCAAACCCACACAGACACGGGGAGAATGTGTAAACTCCACACAGACAGTTGCCCGAGGCTGGAATTGAACCTGGGTCCCTGGCGCTGTGAGGCAGCATTGCTAACCACTGTGCCACCGTGCCACCCCAGGTATTGTTGCCCGTCCTTACCGATTGCAGTCTGTGGGTCAGGAAGTCAAGGTTCCAGTTACAGAATGAGGAGCAAAGTGCTCAATCTCGGAGTTTAGAGATGAGTTTGGTTGGAATGATGCTTCTTAGATGGAGTTGTAGTCGATACGTAGGAGAGTGATGTAGGTACCCTTGTTATCTAGATGTTCCAGGGATGAGTGTAGGGCCAAAGATATGGTGTTTGCAGTGGACCTGAAGTGCCAGTAGGGAACTGCAAAGGATCAAGACAATGTGGGGGACCAGCCCAAACTGGAGTTTAATGTGGGGGACCAGCCCACGCTGGAGTTTAATGTGGGGGACCAGCCCACACTGGAGTTTAATGTGGGGGACCAGCCCAAACTGGAGTTTAATGTGGGGGACCAGCCCACGCTGGAGTTTAATGTGGGGGACCAGCCCACACTGGAGTTTAATGTGGGGGACCAGCCCTCGCTGGAGTTTAATGTGGGGGACCAGCCCACACTGGAGTTTGGTGCAAATCGTGACTAAACACTTGTAGCACGTCATAATGATGGAGGTCAGAGCCACTGGGTGGTACTCAGTGAGGCACACTGCATGATTTTCTTTGGCACTGGGGATGATGGTTGTCTTCTTGAAGCAGGTGGGAAACTCACACCAGAGTAAGGAGAGCTTAAAGATGTCAGTGAATACTCCCACCAGCTGGTCCTCAAAGGATCTGGGTGTGCAGCCGGTGACTCCATCTGGGCCAGTCGCTTTCTGTGGGTCCATCCTTAAGAAGGCTGGTCTCACATCAGCGGCAGGGGCTGACTGTGGGCACAGTGGAGGCTGTTGGAATTAGGTGACACCGTTTCATTGACCTCCTGTTCAAACCGAGTGTCGAACACGTCGAGCTCACCAGGCAGGGATGTATTGTTGCTGGCAATTTTGTTTGACTTTGCTGTGTCATCTGTTATGTAGCGTAAGCCACAAACGGTGGGTATCTGTGTGGTTGGCCTGGGTCTCAGGTTTAGTTTAGTTTTGTCTTCTAACAGCTCTGACGGTCGTACGGAGGTCATACCTGGACTTCCTGTACAGGTCACTATCATTCGACTTGAACATCTTAGACCTGGGCTTCAGTAGGGAATGGATCTCCTGGTTCATCCACGCTTTCGGCGTGCCGTCTCCTGCACACTTCCTAATGAGGCCTGTGATGGTAACAGCATTCTTGTTTCGGTTGACCACTGAGTCCATAATCAAGGTCCACCAACTCTCAGCAGTCCCGCAGAAGCCCTTCTGTTGCCTCAGACTAACACCACACTATGTGGCAATGTTGGACTGGGGTGGACAAGTTCAGAAGTCACACGACACCAGGTTATAGCCCAATGGGTTTATTTGAAATCACAAACTTTCGGAGCACTGCTCCTTCATTCGGTGAAGTGGAGAGGAGTGTGCAGTCTCAGAATTTATAGGCAGCGAGATAATGGCAAGATAATTCCAGGGAACTATGAATGGCACAAGATAAGTACGAATAGTGTGAGTGGGGTGTTGACAGGTTGGATAACAAGTCCTTGCAGGTGATCAAAAGTGTCAAATGGTGTGAATAAACAGTTGAATCTCAAGCGAAGGGATGACCTATGAACTGATTAATTGAGGCAGAGAGATAATTACAAAAAATCGAAAATAAGGGTGTGCTGGAGACATACCAAATGGCTAGAATAATGGTAGTTATGAAAGTCGTATGCCAAGGGTCTAACTGAAGTCTTCACAGGTCTGGAACGTGGCTGTCAGTCTCTGCTCGCCAATTCTGTGTTATTGTGTATCTCTGAGATCGCCTCGGAGGAGATGCTTACCCAAAGATCGGAGCCTGAGTGCCCTTGACTGTTGAAGTGTTCCCTAACTGAGAAGGGACACTGCTGTCTGGTGATTGTTCTGTGGTATACTGGGTCCTCACAGTTCAATTTCTGCTTTTAAGTTGGGAGGAGGAGCATGGCGTTGTGATCTGATTTTCCAAAATGCAAACAGGTAATGGAGCAGTAGGCATCTCTGATGTTTGATAACAATGGTCAAGGATGTTTGGCCCTTTGCTGGGCCAGCAGACGTGTTAATGGTATTTTGGTAGCACATCCTTGAGGTCGGCCTGGTTGAAGTCTCCAGTTACGATGAACGAAGCCTCAGGGTGTTCTGTCTCAAGACTGTCATACTTGGTCAAGTGCTCTCTTCACTTCCACGTAGAGTAGGATGTAGACCACTATCGGGATGGCGGGAGGAGAATACACACAGCAGGTTGTAGGGAATTCTGATCCAGGGCCAGTAACTCAACAGGGCCACCTTGTCTGAGCACGAGGAGGTATTGATCAGAAGCAGACTCCATCGCCCCCTACCTGCCTGAGGATGCTGAACTGGTCCATTTGGAGAACTGAGAAACTCTCAGGTTGTAGGCACAGACAGATGTTTGGAAGGTGAGTCTGGCTGTAAGTACATCCATCTTGTTTTTAATGGCTTGGCCATTTGCCAGGTTTGTACTGGGGTGGGGAGGGGTCGGGGGGGAAGACTTGAAACCCTATGGCTTCAGTCTCACCTGAAGTCCAGCACATCTTCCAGGCTTCCTGGGTGGATGGCTGCTCCTAGTTGACCCCGAGCATCTGTGAGGGAGGTCTGTTGCTCTGAGGGGTAAGTGCACGCTCCCAATGGGGGTCCACGGCACCAACTGCAGCCTTGAGCATTCCAGGAGGTCTCATGGCTGTGTTGACTCAGGCCTCCTGGAGGTTGGGTCACAGTGTTCGTTATTCCACCACTGAGTGGGCCTCGGTTCTGGGTTTCCACGAAGTTGGGCTTGTGAAAGGTTGGAAGGCCTCATGGCTTAGGTTCCAATGTCGCGAAGTACGTGCGTCTGATGGGGTTCCCATACATGAACACCCTGGGGGAGGAGGTGGGGCTCTTGTTGTCATCTCCTTGATGTTGAGTCACCATGGGGTAAGGCCTCAATCCTGGGTTTCTGCGAGGAGTTTGGGGAGTCAGGCCCATGAGCATTATCGGACCTCATTGTCTGTTTGTGGTAACCGCTCACTCTCCGTCCTGCCCCTAACCTTGTGCTGTTTTCCAGCTTTGCCTGGGCCTCCTTCACATTCTGCATGGCTTCCTCAGTCACTGCTCTGAATGGCTACACTAAGACAGTCCTCGAATTTAACCAGTCACAGAAAATCTACCGGCAGCGTTTGGAGCGGGGGCTGGATTCTCTCCCAAGGCAGCCCTGCAGCACAGACCAAACCTCTCCCGATCCGGCTCTCGGCCTCCTGAGCTGTAGGCCATCAGCAAATGAACTCAACACCAGGTCCCTAGGTGATGAATGTTGTTAACTCTTGGGAAGCAGACTGCGTCCGGCTCATTCCTCTTCATTGATGTGATTCTTTTGAAATATTGTCAACATAAAACTTTTCCCCAATAAAGAAACGAGTCGTGGACAGAGTGAAGCTCCTCGTGGTGGTTGATGTGTGGAAACCAGTTTCTTTTCCAATCACTGAGTGGAACCCTCAGCAGGAGTCAGCTGTAATATGGTGGCTCAGTGGTTAGCACTGCAGCCTCACAGCACCAGGGGCCCGGGTTCAATTCCACCCTTGGGCCACTGTCAGTGTGGAGTTTGCACGTTCTCCCCGCGTCTGCATGGGTTTTCTCCCACAGTCCAAAGACAAGCAGGTTAGGTGGATTGGCCAGGCTAAATGTGGGATTACGGGGATCAATTGAGGGGCTGGGTCCAGGTGGGATGCTCTTTGAAGGGTCAGTTACAGGTGCAATGGGCTGAATTAGCCTCAGTCTGCATTCTACATGTGAGAAAAAGTTGGTTAGTGCCTGGAACGTGCTGCCAGGGAAGTTGGTAGAGATAGATACAATAGCGATGTTTAAGAGAGATCAGAAGAAAGAAGCCAGGTCCCCAGTGAGGACACTTGCAACAAAGAGGGCTGTTTGAAACAGACAGCATGTTGTCACCCGGTAATACAAGCTGTTAGTGAGAATGGCCACTGCCAGGTCACTGCTTCTACCATCAAAGAATGTTCTCACAGGTACCCAGTGATGGAGAGGATGCAGGAACAAGGCAATACAGTCTCCGCGCATTTCCAGGATCAAAACGACAGATGAGTCCTGGGAATGGCTATGTCACAGATCAAACCAAATTCAATCAGTGGTGTTTCTCAAAGCCAGCGCGAAGACTGGGGACTGATATTCCAATAGCAGCACAAAAAGGAGCCCAGCTCGTCTCTGAACAGAACAGTTAATGTTCACACAGCTAACACCACCGCAAGTCTGTCCAAAACAAACGGGGGGGGCAGGAAGGATGGTGAAAGGGCACTGGCGCTGGTGCCACTGCTTCTGCATGAGGAACTAACAAGGAATGCTGGCCAAGTGGCCTCTTTATGCTGTAGTGTTCTATAGGAAACAATTATTGGATCAACTACTACCCAGAGGGACAACAGTGATCCGAAGATACAGGGCAGATGGATTGAATGAGAAGGGAGTAACCATGATAAGTTTATTACTGTAATATATTGACTTGTTGGTGGGAGACAGATGGTAGAGGGTTGCTTTTCAGACTGGAGGCCTGTGACCAGCGGTGTGCCATTGGGATCGGTGCTGGGTCCACTGTGTTTTTGTCATATATATAAATGATTTGGATGTGACCATAGGAGGTATGGTTAGCAAGTTTGCGGATGACAACAGAATTGGAGATGTGGTGGACTGCGAAGAAGGTCACCTCTGGGTACAACAGGATCTTGATCAGATGGACCAATGGGCTGAGGAGTGGCAGATGGAGTTTAATGTGAGGTAAAGCAAATCAGGGCAGGACTTTACACTTAATGATCAGGTCCTGGGGAGTGTTGCCAAACAAAGAGACCTTGGAGTGCAGGTTCATAGTTCCTTGAAAGTGGAGTCACAAGTAGATAGGATAGTGAAGAAGGTGTTTGGTATGTTTGCCTTTGTTGGTCATTGCGTTGGGTATAGGAGTTGGGAGGTTATGTTGCAGCAGTACAGGACACTAATTCAGCCACTTTTGGAGTATTGTGTGCAATTGTGGTCTCCCTGCTGTAGGAAGGAGGTTGTGAAACTTGAAAGGGTTCAGAAAAGATTTACAAGGATGTTCCCGGGGTTGGAGAGTTTGAGCTATAGGGAGAGGCTGAATAGGCTGGAGTTACAATTCCCTGGAGCGTTGGAGGCTGAGGGGTGATCCTATAGACGTTTATAAAATCATGAGGGGCATGGAAAGGGTGAATAGTTAAGGTCTTTTCCCCAGGGTAGGGGAGTTCAAAATTAGAGAGCATAGATTTAACGTGAGAGGAGAAAGATTTAAAAGGGACCAAAGGGGCAATGTTTTTCACACAGAGGGTGATGTGTATGGAATGAACTGCCAGGGAATTGGTGGAGATTAGTACAATTACAGCATTTAAAAGGCATCTGGATGAGGTTTACAGGAATATGGGCTAAATGCTGGCAAGTGGGACTAGATTTATACAGAGATAATGGGAACTGCAGATGCTGGAGAATCCAAGATAACAAAGTGTGAAGCTGGATGAACACAGCAGGTCAAGCAGCATCTCAGGAGCACAAAAGCTGACGTTTCAGGCCCAGACCTTAGGGATCGATGCAGGGCCCGAAACGTCAGCTTTTGTGCTCCTAAGATGCTGCTTGGCCTGCTGTGTTCATCCAGCTTCACACTTTGTTATCCTAGATTTATATAGGATACCTGTTGGCATAGATGAGTTGGGCCAAAGGGTCGTACAAAGGGACGTTCTGTACAGCTTTGACCCTATGCCTCTACATTATTAGTTACATTGTAAGTACATTCTTCCTGTTGGCTTTTGCGTCTATTGCTGCATTAATATTTAGTGCACGGGGGTGCCCTTGTCAATGTGCCACACTGTAATTACACCCCCTCACCACTTGTGGCACTGCAACACTGCAGCCTAAACGCAAGAATTTCTGGAGAAACTCAGCAGGTCTGGCAGTACCTGTAGACAGAAAATAATGTCAATGTTTCACTCCAGCGACCTTTCTTCAGAAGCGAATGTAGTTAGAGGTGGTATATATGTTGAAGACTGGGAAGGGGTGGGGAAGGGAGTAATCCCTTATGGGCGGCACGGTGGCTCAGTGCTTAGCGCTGCAGCCTCACAGCGCCAGGGACCTGGGTTCAATTCCAGTCTCGGGCAACTGTCTGTGCGGAGTTTGCACATTCTTCCCGTGTCTGTGTGGGTTTCCTCAGGGTGCTCCAGTTTCCTCCCACAGTCCAAAGGCTAGGTGGATTGGCCGTGCCAAATTGCCCGTAGTGTTCAGGGGTGTGTGGGTTATAGGTCTGGGAAGGGGCGGTGTGGACTTGTTGGGCTGAAGGGCCTGTTCCCACACTGTAGGGAATCTAATCTAATCTAATCAAAGTGTGGAGGTAGATCCGAGAGAAAGAGACAAAACAGCAGTCGGGCAGACAAAGGAATGGATAATGGTGAAGTGGGGGAGAAAGAAAGACTGTTAATGGGAACTGTTAGAGGGTGACAATGGGTTAGCTGTGCTGAAAGCAGCCCAGGTGATGACAGGCCTGGTGTGTGGGGGTTGGGGTAAGGACATGGGAGAAGGTGCTCTAACCCTAAAATTGTTAAACTTGATGGCGAGTCCAGTAGGCTGCAGAGGTCCCTTAAGCAGAAAATGAGGTGCTGTTCTTCCAGTTTATACTGAAGCACTGCAGCAAGCCTCAGACAGAGATGTTGGCCAGGGAGCAGTGTTGAAGTGGCAGGCAACTGGAAGCTCAGGGATGTTTTTGCATATGTAGGAGTTTGGCGAACTGGTCACCCAGTCTGCACTTAGTTTCCATAATGTAGAGACCACACTGAGAGCAGCAAATACAGTAGACTAGATTGTAGGAAGTGCAAGTAAATTGCTGATACACCGGAATGTCCAGGGACCCTATTGCTGTTGTAAGAGGGAAGAGAAGGGGTGAGGGCAGAAGTCTGGGAGATGGGCTGAATATGGCTAAGGGCCGTATGAACCACAGGAGGTGGTGAGGAATCCTTCGTTGAGGAGAAGACTGAATATTTCTGAGGCTCCCCTACAGAAGGTAGTATTGACAGATGCGATGGAGACAAGAGAAACTGGGAGAATGGGATGCAGTCCTTACAGGAAGCAGGGTCTGAGGATGTAGAGTCAAAGTAACTGTGGGAGTTAGTGGATATCAGTGGCCAGCCAATCCCCAGAAATGGAAATGGAAACAGATATTTTGAGGAAGAGAAGGGAAGAGTCATAGATGGAGCAGAGGAAAGTGACAGTAGGATAGAAATCGGAAGTGGAATTGATAAACTTTTCAAATTATGTTTGAGAGAGGGAAACGGTGATGTCATCAGAACAGGACTGGAACAAGGACTGTTCCACAAACCCCGCAAAAAGAGAAGTTGTTCAGAGTGAGGACGAGTTTGGCCAACCTGAGGATGCTAGTGGTGGTTAACAGGAATGGTTCGGGCCATTTTTCCAGGCAGAAGCGGAGAGCCCTGAGGCCATCCTGGTGAGGGATGGACGTGTAAAGGGATTGCACAGCAGCAGTAATCGGGAGGTGACTAAAGCCCGCAAGCTGGAAATTCCAAAACTGGTGTAAAGCTTCAGAAGACTCATAGATGTAAGTGGGAAGGGGATGGATAAATGGAGAAAAAACTGTCAAGATAGGAAGAGATAACAAAGTGTAGAACTGGATGAACACAGCAGGCCAAGCAGCATCGGAGGAGCAGGAAAGTTTGACGTTTCGGGTCAAGACCCTTCTTCAGAAAACCCTTCACTGGGTCTGTTTGTGAGTTTTGGGAAGGAGGTAGAAGTGAGCTGTGTGGGTTTGGGAGACTATGATCTCGGAGGCAATGGTGGCGGTGGTGGGGGCAAGTGGAGAAAGGGAGATTACCAGATGAAATGAGGTTAGTGACTGTTGTAGACACAATATTCTGGTGTTCCATGGTGGGGGTTATAGTCTGGAGGAGATAGGAGGAGGGAGCTGAGAGCTGGCGCTTAGCCTCCACAGTGTAAAAGTCTGTCAGACAACAGCACCACCCTGTGGGCTGTTTAATTACACAGGGTTGGATCTGAAAGCACAGCTTGCAGTCAGTTTGCGGGGAGGATCGGTTGGAATGGGTAAGGGGGTGGCAGCGAAATTGAGATAACCAATGTCAAGTCAACAGTTCTCAATGAACAGGTCAGGTGCAGGTAAAAGGTCCGAGGGAGGGGTCCAGGTGGAGGGAGAGTGTTGGAGGCAGGTGAGGGGTCCGTGGGATGGGGAGCAGACTCCCGTCTATAGAAATGGGGACAGAGGTGGTGGAAGAAATCTTCAACGGTATACCCTGCCAAAAATTCGGTAAGACAGAGGCAAAACTGAGACCTTTGCTGAGGACAGAACATTCAGGATCAGAGAGCAGCAGGTCAGAAAGGATAACAAATACATGGCAGGAGGAGGGTTTAGGAGAAGGGCTGGAGTCAGAGGGAAAGGGAGGGAGGGAGGTTCTGGCGGGGCTGTGGGGAGGCATGGGTATTTCTAAGTTGTTGCAGCTTGTGTTCCTCAATGCCTGCAGGGAAAAGAAAAATGCTTCTTGGTAAAACATTGAAGGAGACAGAGGATTAAGTGGGACTGAGGGTTAGGGCAGCTCCGAGCCAGCATGAGGTGATACTGATGGAGAGAGAGGCTGTGTGAGAAGCATTGTACTTCATAGAGTAAGTCTGGGTGCATGCAAAGGATGAAACTTCAGTCAGAATCCACATGGGGTGATTCTGGGCCAGAGGCAGTCACTGAGGATTCAGATGTGGCTGTGGAAGTGAGTTTGACAAATACCTTATCAAATACTAGGAGTAAAAACAAAAGTAATGATGATTAAGAAGGAAGATGAGGATAGCAATCCTGATGGAGAGAGAAGCAGAGCATCTTCAGGGTGTGCATACCAGGAAGAGATGTGGCATTGAGTTAAACAAAGGATGAAAATCCATGAACTAATCCATGAAATGCGATTAGACATGAGTTAGGAAGCATGGACTGGGAGCAGTTGTTCCATGGTAAGGGAACTATCGACATGTGGAGACGGTTTAAGGAACAGTTGTTGGGAGTGATGAGTAAATATGTCCCTCTGAGACAGGCAAGAAGGGGTAAGATTAGGGAACCTTGGATGACGAGAGCGGTGGAGCTTCTAGTGAAAAGGAAGAAGGTAGCTTACATAAGGTGGAGGAAGCTAGGGTCAAGTTCAGCTAGAGAGGATTACATGCAGGCAAGGAAGGAGCTCAAAAATGGTCTGAGGAGAGCCAGGAGGGGGCACGAGAAAGGCTTGGCAGAAGGAATCCGGGAAAAAACAAAGGCATTTTACACTTACGTGAGGAATAAGAGAATGGTCAAAGAAAGAGTAGGGCCGATCAGGGATAGCATAGGGAACTTGTGTGTGGAGCCTGAGGAGGTAGGGGAAGCCCTAAATGAGTTTTTTGCTTCTGTCTTTACGAAAGAAACAAACTTTGTAGTGAATGAAACCTTTGAAGAGCAGGTGTGCATGCTGGAATGGATAGAGATAGAGGAAGCTGATGTGCTGAAAATTTTGTCAAACATTAAGATTGACAAGTCGCCAGACCCGGATCAGATTTGTCCTCGGCTGCTTTGGGAAGCGAGAAATGCAATTGCTTCGCCACTTGCGAAGATCTTTGCATCCTCGCTCTCCACTGGAGTCGTACCTGAGGACTGGAGAGAGGCAAATGTAATTCCTCTCTTCAAGAAAGGAAATAGGGAAATCCCCGGCAATTATAGACCGGTAAGTCTCACGTCTGTCGTCTGCAAGGTGTTAGAAAGGATTCTGAGGGATAAGATTTATGACCATCTGGAAGAGCATGGCTTGATCAAATACAGTCAACACGGCTTTGTGAGGGGTAGGTCATGCCTTACCAACCTTATTGAGTTTTTTGAGGATGTGACTAGAAAAGTTGATGAGGGTCGAGCTGTGGATGTGGTGTATATGGACTTCAGTAAGGCATTTGATAAGGTTCCCCATGGTAGGCTCATTCAGAAGGTCAGGAGGAATGGGATACAGGGGAACTTAGCTGCTTGGATACAGAATTGGCTGGCCAACAGAAGACAGCGAGTGGTAGTAGAAGGAAAATATTCTGCCTGGAAGTCAGTGGTGAGTGGAGTTCCACAGGGCTCTGTCCTTGGGCCTCTACTGTTTGTAATTTTTATTAATGACTTGGACGAGGGGATTGAAGGATGGGTCAGCAAGTTTGCAGACGACACAAAGGTCGGAGGTGTCGTTGACAGTGTAGAGGGCTGTTGTAGGCTGCAGCGGGACATTGACAGGATGCAGAGATGGGCTGAGAGGTGGCAGATGGAGTTCAACCTGGATAAATGCGAGGTGATGCACTTTGGAAGGTCGAATTTGAAAGCTGAGTACAGGATTAAGGATAGGATTCTTGGCAGCGTGGAGGAACAGAGGGATCTTGGTGTGCAGATACATAGATCCCTTAAAATGGCCACCCAAGTGGACAGGGTTGTTAAGAAAGCATATGGTGTTTTGGCTTTCATTAACAGGGGGATTGAGTTTAAGAGTCGTGACATCTTGTTGCAGCTCTATAAAACTTTGGTTAGACCGCACTTGGAATACTGCATCCAGTTCTGGGCGCCCTATTATAGGAAAGATGTGGATGCTTTGGAGAGGGTTCAGAGGAGGTTTACCAGGATGCTGCCTGGACTGGAGGGCTTATCTTATGAAGAGAGGTTGACTGAGCTCGGTCTCTTTTCATTGGAGAAAAGGAGGAGGAGAGGGGACCTAATTGAGGTATACAAGATAATGAGAGGCATAGATAGAGTTGATAGCCAGAGACTATTTCCCAGGGCAGAAATGGCTAGCACGAGGGGTCATAGTTTTAAGCTGTTTGGAGGAAAGTATAGAGGGGATGTCAGAGGCAGGTTCTTTACGCAGAGAGTTGTGGGAGCATGGAATGCGTTGCCAGCAGCAGTTGTGGAAGCAAGGTCATTGGGGTCATTTAAGAGACTGCTGGACATGTATATGGTCACAGAAATTTGAGGGTGCATACATGAGGATCAATGGTCGGCACAACATTGTGGGCTGAAGGGCCTGTTCTGTGCTGTACTGTTCTATGTTCTATGTTCTATATAGGACAGATGTCAGAGGTGGTTTCTTTACTCAGAGTAGTAAGGGAATGGAACACTTTGCCTGCAACGGTAGTAGATTCACCAACTTTAGGTACATTTAAGTCGTCATTGGACAAACATATGGACGTACATGGAATAGTGTAGGTTAGATGGGCTTCAGATCGGTATGACAGGTCGGCACAATATCAAGGGCTGAAGGGCCTGTTCTCTGCTGTAATGTTCTATGTTCTATGTTCTATGTTCTATAAATGTTCTTAGTCTGAAACAAAAACAGGACTTGCTGAAGAAACTCAGCAAGAATGGCAGCATCTGTGGATAGAAAGCATTGTTAACTCTTCAGGTCCAGTGACCCTTCTTCCGAACTGATTGTGCTGTAGACTGGGATGGGGTTCATTGAGCCTTCCTTATTCCAGTCCTACTCCACACAATTCTTTCTCCAGTATATCAACGACATCATAGCTGCTGCTTCTCTTCTCATTTGGAATCAGAAAGCGTTTTCTTCCATTTTACATCCTTCCCTCAACTTCACCTGGTCTATCTCTAACTCCTCCCTTCCCTTCCTCGAATTCCGTTTCCAATTCTGGGGATAGGCTGGCCCCCAATATCTACCAAAAATCCACCAACTCCCAAAGTTACTTTGACTATACATCCTCACACCCTGCTTCCAGTAAGGATTCCATCCCATTCTCCCAGGTTCACCATCTCCGTTGTATCTGTTCTGATGATGCCACCTTCTGCAGGGGAGGGGCAGGGTCTTCAGAAATTTCGACCTTCTTCCTCAACCTAGGATTTCCTGGCTCTGTAGTTACTGGGCCCTCAGCCTGGTCCAATCCAGCTCCTACACTTTGGCCCTCACCCCTCTCTTCCCTCCCACAATAGCCACAGTGTCACCTGGACCTCCCTTATCATCCCAAACGATCATACGCTGCCATTTCCACCATCTCCAGTGGGATGCCATGACTCAACACATACTCTCTTCTCTTGTCAACATTCCACAATGACTGGTCCCTCTGGGACATCATGATCCTGTGCTTATTCACTCCCAAATCTCCACACAGCCCCATGGCACCTTTCCATGAAATTGGAGGAGATGTAACACCAGCCTGTTTACTTTCTCCCCCCTTAGTATCCAAGGCCCCACATGCTCCTTCCCCATGAACTAGTGATTTTCCTGCACTGCACTCAACCTGTACTGTACTCACTTCTCACAGTGTGGTTTGTCTACATCGGGGAGACGAAACACACACCACACAACCGGTTTGTGGAACACCTACGTTCTATCCGTAAAAAAGACCCGGAGATTCCAGTTGCCTGCCACTTCAACACAGCAGTGTGTCCCCTGGCCAACACCTCTGTCCCAGGAATGCTGCAGTGCTCCTACAAACAGTATCTCATTTTCCATTCGGGAACCCTACAGCCTTCAGGACTCAATATATAGGTCAATAATTTTAGGGCTTCAGCACTATGTCCCATGTCCTTTATACCAGACCCCACACACTAGGGTCTGTCATCACATGGGCCACTTCCGGCACAGCCAATCCATTTTACACACTGATGGTCCCCATTAGCAGTTTTTCCTTCTCCCTGGCTCACCATTATCCATTCCTCTGTCTATCCAACTGCTGTTCCCTATCTCTCTCTCTGAGCTCCATCTCTCCACCACCCCAGTCTTCAGCATATATACCAAACTTTTCCTAGCTGCAATCAGTTCTGAAGAAATGTCACTAGGTCCCAAACATTAACACAGTTTCTCTCTCCACAGATGCTGTCAGGCCTGCAGAGTTTCTCTAGCTATTTCTGTTTTTGATTCAGTTTTACAGGATCTGCAGTTCTTTGTCTTTTGTGAACCTGACCAACTGTATTTCTATTCAAATGTAGAAAGTAGAAGAGCGCAGCACAGGAACAAGCCCATGATGTTGTGCCAAACATGGTGCCAAATTAAACTAATCCCTTCTGCTAGCCCATTGCTTATTTATGTGCTCATCTAAAAGCCCCTTAAACGTCCTGATCATATCTGCCTCCACCACTACTCCTAGCAGTGGGTTGCAGACTCTGTGTAAAAAGAAAACTTGCCCCTAGCACGTCCCTAAACTTTTCCCCCTTTCCTTAAATGCATGCCCTCTAGTATTAGACATTTCAATTCTGGGGGAGAAGATCAGACTGTTAACCTTATCTATGCCTGTCAGTGTTATAAACTTCTATCAGGTCTCCCCACAGCCTCCATCAATCCAGAGAAACAACCTGAGTTTTTCTAACCTCTCTTATTGCTCATACCCTGTAATCCAGACAGCATCCTGGTAAATATCTTCTGCACCCTCTCCAAAGCCTCCACATTCTTCCAGTAATGTGGCAACCACAATCAAATGCCATCTTCGAAGTGCAGCCTGACCAACGTTTTATAAACACAGCATTATTGATGAGGTGCCACTAACGAAAGGAATACCACCACAATGTAAGACATAACCTGTTAACCACAGCAACATTTTTAATTATTAATAGAAAAACCAGGACACAATATAGCTGTGCAATAGCGTTTTACTTCTGTACCCGAATACCTTTATATCAAGCATAACACAGGGATATATGGAGATGACAGATGGAATTCTGAATTTACAGACCATTTTTACTGATAGATGATCAAAAGTGCAGACACTTAGAGCTCACATGCAATACGCATTTCCCCCACATACCACTGATTATCTGGACAGCACCCTCGCCATTATTCTCAGCTGCTAAAATTGAGTTCTGAAAAAAGCATATCAGACTCAAAACATCCACTCTTTTCCCCCAGTCCACAGATGCTGCCAGACCTGCTGAGCTTCTCCAGCATCCTCAGTATTTTGACTTTGTCACATTGTTGTCTCTTGCTGTGCAGACTGGAGAATTTAAGAAAACAGCAAATGTCAGATTATAGGGGGTCCCTGATTTATGACCACTTCTACCTACAAATGTGACCCCATACAGGAGTGTAATCTTACAGACCTGACATTTCCTGGACTTACAAATGGCTGCTTAATGTTCTATTCCAACTTCAACTGAATTGAATCAGCTTTATCGTCACAGGTACTCAGAAGAAAAGTGAAAAGTTCACATGTCGCCATCTTAGCTACTGAGGTACCTAGGTACAGATTCTTCAGTACATGTTCTTAAGAAAAAAATTAGAAAACTAAAGGGAAAAAAAGTCCATCATTGTAGATTGTTGTAATAAATTAGAAAATAGACAAATAAAAAGTTCAGAACAGTCTATCACACCGGTGCACACTGACACCCTGACTCCAGTCCACATTGGGCCTTGAGGCCAGGAGGCTGCTCCGGAATTACCTTGGGGCCGGGAGGCAGTGCTGAGGCCACACCAGGCCGAGAGACCGCCACACAGGGGCAAGAGGCCAGCAACCAAATCGACCTGCAAACCAACTCCAGGACAGAACCCATTTGTAACGGGGTTTGGGGGGGGGTCTGCCTGTAAAATGCTGGTGTTCAAATGGACTTGGGGGTAATTAGACAAGTAACACAAGCAGTCAGCAAGAAATTGGGGAGGTAAACGGCATCTTGGCTTTTATTCTCAGAAAATACTACTTGCAGTTTCAGTCTCCACATTTACAAAAGGATACACTGCATTGGATGTGGTATAGTGTTGGTTCACTAATTTGGTCCCTGTGATGGGAGGCTGGGTCCATGTTTTCTGGAGTTCAGGAAAATGACAGCAACTCTCATTGAGCCATAGCAGATCCTGGAAAGGATTGAGAGATGGTAGGTGCACGGACTGCTCTCCCTTGTCAGG
The DNA here is from genome assembly GCF_030684315.1 of Stegostoma tigrinum. Lineage (NCBI taxonomy): Eukaryota > Metazoa > Chordata > Chondrichthyes > Orectolobiformes > Stegostomatidae > Stegostoma > Stegostoma tigrinum. The sequence goes on from NC_081391.1 coordinate 2,940,625, forward strand.
GGATTGGGACGTGAGCAGAGCTACAACAGCAGATTATTAAGGACACAAAGGAGAAGTGATGAATGTTCAAAGACTGCAAAACTTTGCAATCTTCGACTCTAGACAATAGTTGATGCTTCATCGTTGAATACATTAAATTTGGGATCGAAGAACTTTGGACCCAATTTGGGAATTGAGGGATTAGGGGATCCGGAAGGAAAGTGACGTTGAAGCCTAAGGTCAGCCACACTGCTCAATAGGCCAAATGGTTTACTGGCAATTGTATTTCTCATGATTTGGACAGGAGTAAATGGGCATGGGAAATGTATATGAAGGAAGACAGGGGCTGACTGGTTACATACAGAACAGGGTCAGGCTGCAAACAAACACGTGTCCTTTAACGCACTGTTGTAAGAGTGTCTTAACTGCCTTTCAGTGGGATGGAGTGTCACCAGACCAGTCCCATGTTACTGCAGAGCTCAGCCTTGTTTTGTGTGAGAGCGCGAGGGAGGGTGACCGAGAGAGAGAGCTCGTTATCAAGTGAGGGAGGGCAAGGGAGAGAACGAGTGAGGAGGAGCGAGGGAGAGGGAATGAGCGCGTATGGTCGGGGGGAGAGCGAGAGAGAGAGAGAGACAGAGAGAGAGAGGACAGGCAGAGAGGGGGACAGTGGGTGCGTGGCTGAGAGAGACAGAGTGTATGCCTGAGACAGTTTGAGAGAGAGTGTGCGTGAGTGAGAGAGACAGAGAGAGAAAAAGAGGGGGGCAGGCTGACTCTACATTTTGACCTGTTTCTGCGTGTCAGATACGATGTTGACAGCGAGGGACCCCTCCTGTAACTGACCCATAGTATGAAATAACCACAAGGAAGGATTGAAGATCTGTTGATATTTGGAGATACAAAAAATGCATCATAATCTGTAGATGATGATGTCCTGGTGCCCTCAGATTTCCAGTGGACAAGTCAAAGGACACATTCTCCTTGTCTCTCAAGAAGGGCACCAAGTTGTTGTCAAATTAAACACCATGAAACTCTGATATCTTATATATTAAATTTGTTTAAATCACATAGAAACCATTTTAGGATATATCTATTTACAATCTATTGATCTAGGCCTACTCCAGCTCCTATATACATATATATCATCTACAAATCTTTTCTATATTTTCATCAGTTTAAGTTCACATTCAAGCTTTTGATTGGTTCGGCAAAGACTATAATAAACTCTAATGATAAATAATTTTAGATTGTAGCTACAATAAGACACACGATTGCTCTAATCTAAAGTGCAGTTACAATGGGCAACGCGTGTAAAAGTGTGTGCCTTAAAGAGGATCCTGTGGGAACGACTTCCCCTTTCCTGTACAAAGGAGAGCCTCATTTAAAGCTGGGTCCTGGTGGACAACAGGCAGACGTGGTTCCTCATGTGGAGATGGCTGGACCCAGGCAACTACACATTTGGGATGAACTGCCCGATGGTTGTAGCAAACAGAAGGAGCTGGATTCTTTTGAAATACTGTTCTGATTGAGCCAGTAACTAGTGGGAAAGCCCCGGCTACAAATCCATTTTCAAGTTATCACCCAGATCAATTGAGGAGCTCCTGCGAGGATAGTGAGGGGCAGGGAGGGAGATAGAGGGTAGCGGGGGAAGGAGCAGAGTTATCGGGAGGTAGCAGGGACACCACCAGAAGGGAACACAATGATTGGGATGCAAAATTCCTGCAGGAAGTGGCAAATGAGCTTCTGTTCCATGTGTTGCTTCAGGTTGGTCTCTGTAGTGACTGCATAGAGATAACAAAACAGTCCATCAGTCACTGACTGAGTCTCTTTACCACAGAGAAAATCATAAAGGTAACAAAAGGAAAGGAACAGCAGAATGGATAGTATGTTAGATAATAAAATGTGAGGCTGGATGAGCACAGCAGGCCAAGCAGCATCTCAGGAGCACAAAAGCTGACGTTTCGGGCTCTCTGATGAAGGGTCTAGGCCCGAAACGTCAGCTTTTGTGCTCCTGAGATGCTGCTGGGCCTGCTGTGTTCATCCAGCCTCACATTTTATTATCTTGGAATTCTCCAGCATCTGCAGTTCCCATTATCTTGGATAGTATGTTAAACGGTTTTAAGCACAAATTTCTCCTCACTGTCAGACGTTCTGTTATTAGGAATTCTCTACTCCAGAGAGCTCCCACATAGGGTGGTGCAGGTTGCTGGATATTTGGGCAGTCAGTGAACTCAAGAAATTGGGAATTGTGTGGGAAGATGGAGTTGAAATTGGAGTTCAGATATGACCTGAGCAGAATTGCAGACTTGATGGCCAAAAATAGCTAACTCCAGCTCCTGGTTTCTGTGTTTTCAACTGGATGGTGCTCTAGTAATACCGTGTCATTAATAAAAGACAAAGGATTAAGTTGAAACACACAGTTTGGGATTGTGCGGCCAAACATTTTGCTAATGTCAGAGGACACAGACCAGCAGAGTTCAGTCGCAGAGCTGTGCGGCAACTGGGGATAGGGGAATAACAGAACCAAATCTGAGGAAGGGTCACTAGACCTGAAACGTTAGCTGGTTTTTCCTTCACAGGTGCTGCCAGACCCGCTGAGCTTCTCCAGCAAATTTGTTTTTGTTCAAATCAACATATTCCTGTGATGATGTGTGCAAGGGCATCAGGGGCTAGAGGGGGCCTGGCTCTTGTTCTGCAGTGTCATACATTACCTCGACATTTGTCGAGGAATGGCAGTCCCTTTCAGCCATGACCACTGCACAGTTTGCTCTTGCTGTTGAGGTGCTGGGTAACAACACACCCTATAACTTTTATTTTTATTCACCAATGGAACGTAAACATTGATGGCTAGGCCAGCATTTATTGCCGGTTCCTAATTTACGAGTTTATGAGTCAACCGCATTGCTGTGGGTCTGGAGTCACATATTGGTCAGACTGGGTAAGGGTGACTGTTTCCTTTCCTAAACGACATTAGTGAGTCAGATGGGTTTTTCTAACAATGAATCATGGATTCATGGCCACCATTAGACTCTTTTTTAAAAACTGAATTCAAATTCCACTATCTGCTGTGGCCCCCAGGGTCCCCAGGGCATTAACAGTCTAGCAATAAATCTGCTAGGTGTCACCGCCCAATTTAGCATTACAGACAGAAGTGGCCAATCACGACTAGCTTTCAAACGGCCAGCATGGGCATTTAGAAGTACACAAATAAAAATGGTTCGGAGGGACATGGGCCAAGCATAGGTCGGTGGGGTTAATTTAGTTTGAGACTATGGTCAGCATGGACTGGTGGGACTAAAGGCTTTGTTTTCATGCTGTATGACTCTGTGACTCTAGGAGAGGCTGAATCACCTCTTAGTGTGCTTTAAGTTGTAAAGTATGGCTCCTTCAGGTTCAGCAGGTAGGTACTAGCTGGCTGGAGACAATCAATTCTACATTTTCCCAGGAGTGATGGATTTCAGGTTAGAAGTTCAAGGCTCCAGGTTTAGGCTGGACAAGGCTGGTATTTGTATAATGCCTTTCACAACTTGAGTTTGTGATCAAGCACTTCTCACAGGGCAGTAACTGTTTTACTGTAAGAAACTGGTGGCCCCCACAAGCAGCAATGTGTCAGTTTGTTTGAATAGTGAACAGGCACACTGGTTGCTTGTATCATCAGACCAACAGCAAGCATCTGTCAATGCAGTGCTCCACAGTTTGGTGAAGATCTGCAGCTTGGGTTGTGAGTGAGGCTGTTGACTTGCTCACTGAGCTGGCTTGTTCTCGTTCAGATGTTTCAGCATCTGATGAAGCGATGTTGTTCCACACCTCTTTGCATTTATACTGTCCAGTCAGTACTGTCATTTCTGGTCTTGGTCTGTCATAACCGAAATGTCACTTCTCACCATAACGGACCGGACAGTATAATTCCCAGGCGGAGTAGAATGACATTGCTTCATCGGAGGCTCCACTGATGATGTCACCTAGCATGGTGACGAAATGTCTGAACAAGAACAAGTCAACTCAGTTGCAGGGTCAACAACCTCAGGACTACACTACAATGTCATTCCAGAGTCTGAGCTCATTTCCAAGTGTGGGACATTGCAAACTGCTGGCTCAGGTGACTATACTCATTGCCGGCAAAAGGCCTATCCGGGGTTGGGTGACAGCTGTTCTGTTTCCTTGCTTATTTACCTGTGAGTGCTGGGCAGCAGAGAACTGGATCTTGGAGACAAACTTCTGGATGGCGCCAATGGCTCTGTCCTCCAGGGCCACCATCCTACTGTGGGAAATTGCCCAGTTCAGGCCCAGGCCAGTCACCATCAGGTGCCCGGTGCCACTTTCATGAGGCCAGTGTGTGGTGTCCATTGTCACAGTAACGTAAAAAGCGTCTTTCTGTTGCTCCAGTAATCCAGCTACACAATGGAAAAAGACAATCCTAGGAAGTTCTACATCATATAAATTGATATGATATAAAAACAGCTGGGAAATTCAAACAAATTAAAGGAATTCTGAACAGGATGTTTAAGTTAGCAGTGTTAAATCCAGCTCTGTTCAGTTTAGCCACTTCTAACTTTTGACACTCCCTAAATTTGCGTGGAACCAAATCCCACTTCTGCCAGCCCCAAACAGAGACTCCATCACCTGAGGAGCGAACCCCAGTTTCCTAGGGTGACGTCGTGATTTCGTGGACTAGATGGTGGTAGGAATGTAATAACCATGCGAAGATTTGTAGCTCTGGTTGCAGACGAGGTTGTTGGCTTGCTGGCCATTGTATAGAAGCTTTCATTGGAGGCCACTGTGATGATGTTACCTAGCATAGTGATGAAATGTCTGAATGAGAATATGCCAGCTCGGCAATCAAGCCAACAATTTCAATGTTATAACTGCCCTCAGTTACCACCCTCTGACCACAGCCCCTCTCCAAAATAAAAGGTGGTCAAGTAAGTGGGTTTTAAGCAGGTGAGGGTAAAAGGGTACTTTAAAAGAGGACAGGCAGAGAATGAGAGCGCTAGGGAAGGAATTTTTTTTTCTCTATTCATTTATTCGTGGGATATAGGCGTCTCGGGCTGGCCAGCATTTCTCGCCCATCCCTACTTGCCCTTGAGAAGATGGTGGTGAACTGCTGCATTTTTCCTGCTGTGGGTTGACCCACAATGCCATGAGGGAGGGAAATCCCTGTTTTTGACCTAGTGACAGTGAAGGAACGGCGATATACTTCCAAGTCAGGGTGATGAGTGACTTGGAGGGGAACTTGGAGGTGGTGGTGTTCCCATGTATCTGCCACCTTTGTCCTTCTAGATGGAAGTGGTCGTGGGTTTGGAAGGTGCTGTCTGAGGATCTCTGGTGAATTTCTGCAGTGCACCTTGTAGATAGTACTCACTGCTGCCACTGAGCGTCGGTGGTGGAGGGAATGAATGCTTGTGGATGTAGTGCCAATCAAGCGGCTTTGTCCTGGATGGTGTGTCAAGCTCCTTGAGTATTGTTGGGGCTGCACTCATCCAGGCAAGTGGGGAGTATTCCATCACACTCCTGACTTGGGTCTTGTAGATGGTGGACAGGCTTTGAGTCAGGATTCGAAAGCTTCAGACCTATTTAGCCAAAAGCGTGGTGGATGAGAATGAGGGATGTACAAAAGGCAAGAATGGTAGAAGCCCAGAGACCTCAGTTGTGTGACTGAGAAGGTTACAGAGATAGGAAGGGGAGACGCCTGGAGTGATTTGAAAACAAGGGTGAAGATTTCTGTCTGAGACACTGAAGTACACTGACTCCCGGGGTGGAAGTGTGTGCTCAGTACAAAGGAGGGAGGCAGATCGCTACAGTTGGCAGGCCTATGTCAGGGACTTGCCGGGGGAATACTGGGATAGGTTGGCTGGCATTTGTTGTGCATTAATGACCTTGAAAGTATGGACACCAACCGCAAACGTCACTGAGGTGTGAGACCCCTCATAAGGTCCATTACTATTAAGCTAGCTTGCAGTCAACATTTGTACTGAACTGGCCATCAGGATCTAATGCAAAGGGTTCGGCTGTCCCTAGACAGAGCCAGGAGTCTACATGGGATTAGTCACTCTGTGTCACATTGCACAGACTTGGCCACAACACACAGCTCGTCAAATAAAAGAGCTTCTTTCAATAATTAACCTCTTTAAAATCATTGTTCTGAGGACTTGAGGACACAAGTATAAGTTTCCACTGTAATGAGGTCACAGAAGTTCCCTCTTTCCCACAGAAAGGCTGAGTCAATGAACTCTTTTTAAAAGGAGTTGGCTGAATAGTTACCTGTTGTATAAACAGCTGTAGGGATAAGAGGAGAGCGAAATGCTCACATTCTGTGTGGGGCACAATGTCTGCTGTGTTAAGGGTCCCCCTGGGAGTGTCAGGAAGAATATGCTTGGCTCAGCGGAGTGCGGCAGACTGTGATAACTGATATCTGGGCGCTACTGGTTTTCCTTCAACACCTTTTCCCCAGAGTAGGGGAGTCCAAAACTGGAGGGCATAGGTTTAAGGTGAGAGGGTAAGATTTAAAAGAGACATAATGGGCAAGTTTTTCACACGGGGATGATGGAGGCTGGGACAATTACAACATTTAAAAGGCATCTGGATGGGTACATGAATGGGGTTTAGAGGGATAAAGGGCCAAATGCTGGCAAACGTGACTAGATTAATTTAGAGTGAGGTTGTTGACTTGCTTTATGAGCTGGCTTGTTCTCGTTCAGACATTTTGTCACCATGCAAGGTGACATTATCAGTGGAGCCTCCAATGAAGCGATGTTATTCTACTCCACTTGGAAATTATACTGTCCAGTCCGTTATGGTGAGTAGTGACATTTTCGATTTTGATCTGCATGTGTTTGTATATGGGGTCCAATTCTATATGTTTGTTGATTGCATTACGGGTGGAGAACCATGCCTCTAGGAATTCCTGTGTGTGTCTATGTTTGGCTTGGGCTACCATGGTTGCTATGTCACAGTTAAATGGCACAACGAACTCTCCTTAATATCGGTTCACTCAGACAACGTAGGTCATCAGTTTAACTGGGACAAGGTAACCATAGTAGCCCAAGTCAAGCGTAGACACACACAGGAATTCCTAGAGGCATGGTTCTCCACCCGTAATGCAATCAGCAAACATATAGAATTGGACCCCATATACAAACACGTGCAGATCAAAATCGAAAATGTCACTACTCACCATAACGGACTGGACAGTATAATTTCCAAGTGGTGTACAAACCCATACAGATCAAAACCGGAAGTGACACTACTCTTTACACAGAGAGTTGTGAGAGCATGGAATGTGTTGCCAGCAGCAGTCGTGGAAGCAAGGTCATTGGGGTCATTTAAGAGACTGCTGGACATGCATATGGTCACAGAAATTTGAGGGTGCATACATGAGGATCAATGGTCAGCACAACATCGTGGGCTGAAGGGCCTGTTCTGTGCTGTACTGTTCTATGTTCTATGTTCTACTCACCATAACAGATCGGGCAGTATAATTTCCAAGTGGAGTAGAATAACATTGCTTTATCGGAGGCTCCATTGATAATGTCACCTAGCATGGTGATGCAATATCTGAATGAGAACAAGCCAGCTTGGTGAGCAAATCAACAACCTCACCCACAACCTGAGCTGCAGATCTTTGCCAAAATACTAATTTAGGGTACCTGGTCAATGTGGATGAGTTGGACCAAAGGGTCTGTTCCCATGCGGTACAACTCTGTATATAGTACAATGCATATCTGAACCTGCATCAAACACTGTTTACCCAATGATCATTGATCTACGCCACGCAGTCAACAGTGGTCCTACATTCAGTGAAGGTCATGACCCTACATGATCATAAACTTCTCTGCGTTTCTCTCTAATTTGCTGTTTAAAACATCCCTCTGAGCTCTTTACTCACCCATGCTAATACTTCTTCACATAGTGGTGGTGGTGGTCCCTGTGAAAGACGATGACACTGGCTCACTGTGACAACAGAGTCTCCGAATAAGGGGAAGCTGTTGGGCTGCAACTACTGTAGGCATCTAGCTCCTCAGGTAACACACCCACGCTTCCTGTTCTCTTTTAAAGCTTGTTTGACTGTGTTACACCACCTTCTGTGGCAGGAGGTGAAGATGGGGTTGATGGGCCAGTTGTAGGGACATCGCCCACTCTACCACAAGACCCCCTTGTGTGGTCTAGACTCTGTGAAATGAAACTCTTTTCAACACAATTATGAATATGTGGTTGTTTTATCTGCAGTACTCTTCTCCCCAGATCTAATTTAAACCAGGGCATTGAGCAGACTGCACTGGGATGTCCTGGAACAGCAAGGCTAGAGGTCTTGATCTGCGTTTTGGAATCTTCAGGAATTATTTTTGTTTAATTATAATTGCCTTGATTATTCATAATCCTCGTGTTTTTATTTTGTCATTCGCTCTAGGCATGTGAGTAGTGCTGGCTAGGCCAGCATTTATTGCTCATCCCAGGAGACAGTGGCTCCTTAAACCACTGCATTCCAAGTGGGGGCTGCTTTGTCCAGGATGGTGTCAAGTTTCTCAAATGTATTTGGAGTTGTACCTGTCCAGGCAAGTGAGGAGTATTCCATTACACTCCTGACTTGAACCTTGCAGGTAGTGGACAGGCTTTTGGGAGTCAGGAGGCAAGTTATTCATTTTCCCTAAGATGATAGTTCACACTGGGATATTTCTTGATTAATCCTCCACTATCCCTAACCACTGCTCGAGTGGGCAGATTGGAACTGTGGACCGTCAGCTATTGAGAACATGGCACTGAGCCCAAAGTTTACCTCAGTCGCTGGCTAGAGAGATGAAAGGTAGACTCCGGATTGGGACCAGCTGCGGGAATCCTGGCTGACAGACAACTTGATCAAGCTTGCTGAGCTACCTTGACTTGGACTAGCACTGGCTAACCCAATGCAAACAGGAGCTCAGTATGGTGTGCTGCCACACTGATCATTTGTCTATCCACTCTAAAGTAGGAAGGGTAAGAAATTCAGGGTGATTTAAACAATATGAATTAAAGATGGTAAAAGTCATTAGTTGTTTTCTTTAAAAATACAAGATTGTGTTGGCATTCTGAAGCTAGGAGGATGGACATCAGGTAAACTGGCAGTGCCAAGTTACAATGGTCTTTGACACAGTAGATGCTGAGATTGGGACTGGAGACTAACGGGGTGTATCTGAGATGGAATGATGGGGTACACTGGCAGAAGTAACAAAGCTGAGCCCCAATCCAAACTGCTTGCCCCACCTGCCCAGTTGTCCCCAGCCTGGCTGCCCCTTCTCTCTGTTGCTCTTTGAAGCCTTGGTGTTGTGACTGTACTCACTTGCTGATGCAGTCACAACTGCTGTGCTGTTGGCCAGTTCCAGCAGGACACTAGGATACAACGGGTGCAGGAGGTACAGGTGATACTGGCTCAGAGTGTCAGGGTCTGTTGTTGGAGCCTGTGATGACACAGAACAGAGAGGATTCATCAACATAATCCTTGAAGTCACAGTCACACTGAATTGTTCTGCAAAAGGCTTTTACACAACACACGCATTCAGAAGAAATGAAGGGAAGCAATGGCTTCCACAACAGGAACACATCTCTCACCACAAGCTATTAATCACTGGTTTCTTGTCAATCTACATGAGTAGTTTTGCACTGGGAGAAACAGTCCAGCCAGAGACAACAAAGACTGGGCCCCAGCCTGATGGACAGCTGGACTCCTGACTTACCTGAAACCTACATCAGGGAATATGAAGATCAATTGTATTTTGAATGAGGTGAGTTCAAATCATGGAGATGAGATGCTGTATTCACACTAACAATACCCTTTCTGGCTTCATTATCCTGTAGATCAGAAAGGATCCAGAACAAATCCAGCAGCTGAAAACTGGGCAGCCATGTGGGACACCAGCAACAGAACTGTACTGATCCACAATCTGTCACCTCATGGCTCTGCATTTCTCTCATTCTATTACCATCAAGCTAGGGAACAAACTGGTTCAATGAGTGTAAGGCAGTCGAATGTCACAGTCATGCAGCATGGAAACAGACCCTTCAGTCCAACCAGTCCACGCTGACTATAAACTAGTCCCATTTGCTGTGCTTGGCCCACGTCCCTCCAAACATTTCTACTTTATGTATTTATCTAAATTCCTTTTAAACGTTGTAACTGTATCCACAACCATTACTTTCTCTGGAAGTTCATTCCACCTACAAACCACCCTGTGTAAAAAAAAATTGTCCCTCATAACTTTTTAAAATCTTTCTTCTCTCACTTTAAAAAACATGCACTCTAGTCTTGCAACTCCCCATCCCTAGGGAAAAGGCAACTGCCATTTACCTTATCTATACCCCTAATAATTTTATGAACCTCTATAAGGTCACTCCTCAACTTCTCTGAAATAAGTCCCAGCTTATCCTTAGAACACAAACCCTCCAATCCTGGCAACATCTTGGTAAAAGAGATACAGGTGCAGAGCTGGATGAACACAGCAGGCCAAGCAGCATCAGAGGAGCAGGAAAGCTGATGTTTTGGGTCTGGACTCTTCTTCAGAAAAAAAAATGGGAAGAAAGATCCAGACCCGAAACGTCAGCTTTCCTGCTCCTCTGATGCTGCTGGTCCTGCTGTGTTCATCCAGCTCTACACCTTGTTATCTCAGATTCTCCAGTATCAGCAGTCCCTACTATCTCAACATCCTAGTAAATCTGTTTTGAACCCTGCCCAGCTTAATAATATCCTTCCTATAACAGGGTGACTAGAACTGGACACAGCACTCCAGAAAAAGGCCTCACTAAGATCCTGTACAACCTCAAGATAACTTCCCTATTCCTATACTCAAAGCATGTTAGGAGTAACACCAAGCATAGTTGAAAAGGGGATGCCAACCCACTGAGGTTACAAAAACTGGAATAAGGACATGTTGAATAGCAGAGGCAGCAAGTTATTAGACAAAGCACTCCCACAACTAACAATCAGACCAGAGACCAGCTGTTCCGCCTCAGCCAGTTATGAATGGTGGCTGACAATTAAACAGAGGAGGGCGGTTCCACAAATAATCCCAGCCCCAACGACTGGGGAGCCCAGTGTCTGAGTGCTGACGTGTTGGATGTGCTGACTGGATGGCCAATAGAAGAGAAAGTGGAGTTAGCAGCTTCTGGAACAACGTGAGAGCGAGTAAACAGCTTCAGAAAGAGAAGAGCTGACCCATTGAGGAGGGCAGTGAGAGCAGGAGACAAGGCCAGAGGCAGGGAGCCCCTTCAACACGTTGCTGCCAGTCAGAGCTGAAGTGTATCAGCACATGAAAACAAGAGCTGGAATGGATAGTTAAGGTATTCACTGTTACAAATTTAACATCTAAATTAAATAACTGAACAGATCAGAGATGGCTGGCAGACAACGTGTTGCAGTTGCAGTAATTGGGAATTGATGGACGTCAGTGTAACCCACGTTGATCAAATCAATACCTGGAGCTGTGGACACTGTGACACATTAGGGAAGGGAGAAGCAGGAGCAATAGAAGAGTTAAATTATTTAAATGGAGAAAGACTGCAGAAAGCTACTGAAAAGATGGATTAAAATCACAAAAAGCTGGCATACAAGTTCAGCAAGTAACAGGGAAAGCAAACAGAAAGTTTATTTCAATGGGGATTGAATTTAAAAAGAGGGAAGTCTTGCTAAATCTATACGAGGCACTGGTCAGATCACAGCTGAAATACGGAACAGTTTTGGGAGCCTTATCTAAGAAAGGATATACTTCCATTGGAGGCAGAACAGAGAAGGTTCACTCGGGATGAGGAGAGGTAAACTAGATTGGGCCCATACTCATCGGAGTTTAGAAGAATAAGAAGTGGCATATTGAAACATAGGATATTCTTTGGGGACTTGTAAGGTAGATGCAGAGGGCCTGCTTCTCCTTGTGGGAGAGTCCAAGGCCAGATAGCATAATCTCAGAATAAGGAGTTGCCCATTTAAGTAAGAGATAAGGATCAGTTTCTTCTCTCAGTTGGTAGTGACTCTGTGGAATTCTTTACCGTACAGGACAGTCAAGGTAGGCACAAGCCAGGAGTGTGATGGAATACTCTCCACAAAGCCTGACTGAGTGCTATACCAACAGCACTCAAGATGTTCATACCCACAACCAGAGCCAAAGCCTTTCATTTGACGGACATTCCACTGACTGCCTCCATGACTGGTACACTGTACTTTCAGTATGCACCATAGACAAGATGCATTTACGTCATGGCTCCTTAGATAGGTCCTCCCAGGACAAGAACAGTAGGCACATGAGAACCACTTATAAAGTGCCCTCAGAATTATATAACTTGTAAGTATAATGCTCCTCATTCGCTTTCACTGGGCCAAAATGCGACAACTCCCTTCCCAGCAGCACTGTTGGATGCACCTACATGACATGGGCTGCAGCAATTCGAAAAGGCAGCTTATTGCCTTCTCAAGATGAGCCAGAAACTGGCAATAAATGTCAGCAATACCCGTACCTTGTGAATGAATACAATTACAAAGCTCCAAGAGGTGCATCTTACAACCCAGGGGCTGACTGAACTCACCAAGTGGGCCACTCCACATTCCTCGGCCCAGAATAGAAATGCAGATCTCCCATTGGACATCGGTATAGAGGCTGCTTCCTGAATGCGACAGTCCATGTTTGCTTTCCAAAGCTCCTCACCCGAACTCCCATCGATAATTAAACTCTGTGGTCAGAATAAGGTAGTTATGAAGAATATCAGATTTCTGCAGCCAACAAGCAACACACGGCTCAAATTTTAGCATCACTTCAGAAATACTGGCCAAATGAAAACACAATAAACCCAGCTGCATAACAATTTTACTTCTGGAAGCAGTGTCTCACTTATTTGGATCTCTCACTATTCCTGTCACATTTACACATTGCTGTATATATCAATTAGAGGGACAATTTTAGGAAAAGGAAATCTAAATAAGCACAAGGGAAAGAGGAATAGGATATAGCGAAGGGGTTTCATTGGTCGTTCTCAAATATTTTTGTTGAAGAATACCCTTAAAATGGATTAGTAACCACAGGCAATATCTAGGTTTTGATGACATTAGTCCTTAGAGATGATGATGATGATGGTTACGACCATTTCCATTTTGTGGGGTATTTGATGGGACACTGGTGGATACATGGGTGACTGAGGTCACTGACTGGAGGGTATGGCTATGAACAGGAGACCTGTCCCCTCCCACCTATACCCTCCTCCCACATCAAGACCCACCCACGTCTCCAACCTACTAACCCCATTTCACCCCCTTGACCTGTCCGTCCTCCCCGGACTGACCTATTGCCTCCCTACCTCCCCACCTACACTCACCTTTACTGGCTCCATTCCCGCCTCTTTGACCAGTCTGTCTCCTCTCCACTTATCTTCTCCTCTATCCATCCTCAATCCACCTCCCCCTCTTTCCCCTATTTATTTCAGATCCCTCTTCCCCACCCCCATTTCTGAAGAAGGGGTCTAGGCCCAAATTGTCAGCCTTCCTGCTGCTCTGATGCTGCTTGGCCTGCTGTGTTCATCCAGCTCTATACTTTGTTATCTTGGATTCTCCAGCATCTGCAGTTCCTACTATCTCTGAAACAATTTTAACCTCTCTGTGATGCCTTTTCTAAGGATGCCTACCCTGAAGAAGTTACCCTCTTCCCTCTGGAAAAACCTCAGTGGATCTCTCTCCAACTGCAACTCTCTCATAATCTCTTCAGCCTTGAAATTGCTCAACCATGTCCTGAAGCAAACCAGGTTTCTTAGTACCTGCCTATGGAACCAGATCATCCCCAATGGACTACAGTCCACATTCAAGCCTTCCCAATTTGGTCCCAACCGTGACAATGTCTACATTCAGAACATAGAGACCCTTCAGAAGTGTTTCTCTCTGCGACTCCTGAAACACACACTCGCAGCAACGCACCGGCATCTCCAGGCACTACAGTCAAGCCTACCCCAGCTCACAGCCTCCCTCTCCCAGATGTGCAAAGGACCTCTCCTGTTTTTTATTCTTCGTAGGATTCACAACTTGAACTCACAATTCTACTCAGCTTTAATGGACACAAAAAACTGTAAGTACAGTAAACTTACTGGCGCCCACCACCCAAAATGGGCTTCCCCCACCTCCCAAAACCCCAAATCTACTCAGGACTTTCCCCACAATGTGCCCGCCGCCATTGGCTATGTGGCCACTTTTGGGGCAACCATGGATGACATCACATCCTCCGCTGCCGGGTACACCACTTCTGGGACAGCGAATGCCACCGCCTCCATTTCCAAGTCCAACACCGTAGACACTGAGGACACACCTACTGTCACCGCTGCTGCCACTTCCTACCCCCCTCCACCTATCACCGACGCTGATGCAACTCTGTCCACAGCCGACACTGACATCGCTCTATCCACCGCCTTCGCAGCCAGCAGCTCCAGAGGAGACAGCAGCACCCAGCCCTGCCAGGTCTTCACCACCTCCCCAGACCTCCCCCTGACTGAGGACGAACAGTCAGTCCTCAGTAAGGGGCTTACCTTTGTCCCCCTCCACCCACACTTCAAAGAACACCAGTCACGTTTGGACATCAAGCAGTTTTTCCACCAACTCCGCCTCTGCACTTACTTCTTTAACCGTGAGCCTAATCCTCCCTCTACTGACCCCTTCTCCCACCTCCAACACACCCCCTCACCCTGGACACCACCCCAAGGCCTCCTACCATCCCTCAACCTCTTCATCTCCAACTGTCGTCGAGACATCAATCACCTCAACCTCTCCATCCCTCTCACCCACTCCAACCTCTCCCCCACAGAACATGCAGCCCTCCGCTCCCATCCCAACCTCATCATAAAACTCTAAGACAAGAGAGGCGCAGTAGTAGTATGGCACACTGACCTCTATATCGCCAAGGCCAGACGCCAACTCTGCGACACCATTTCCTTCCGCCCCCTTGATCATGACCCCACCCCCGAGCACCAAACCATCACCTCCCAAACCATCCACAAGATCATTATTTCAGGTGACCTCTCACCCACAGCCTCCAACCTCATCGTTCCCCAACCCCGCACGGCCTGATTCTATCTCCTTCCCAAAATCCACAAACCTGGCTGGCCTGGTTGACCCATTATCTCTGCCTGTTCCTGCCCCACCGAACTTATCTCCACTTATCTCGACTCCATTTTCTTCCCCTTGATTCACGAACTCCCTACCTACATCCATGACACCACCCACGCCCTCCAGAACTTACAATTCCCCGGCCCCCAACACTTCATTTACCATGGACGTCCAGTCACTATACGCCTGCATTCCCCATACAGATGGCCTAAAGATCCTCCACCTCTTCCTGTCCCGCAGGCCCGATCAATCCCCCTCATCCGCTTAACCGAACTTGTCCTTACCCTCAACAACTTCTCTTTCAATTCCTGCCACTTTCTACAGAGGAAGGGGGTGGCCATGGGTACCCGCATGGGCCCAGGCTATGCCTGCCTCTTTGTAAGTTATGTGGAACAATCCCTCTTCTGTACCTACACTGGCCCTAAACTCCACCTCCTCCTCTGTGACATTGATGACTGTATTGGCGCCACCTCATGCACCCATGAGGAGCTCGAACAGTTCATCCACTTCACCATCACCTTCCACCCCAAACTTAAGTTCACCTGGACCATCTCTAATACCTCTCTCCCCCCTTCCTGGACCTCTCTGTCTCCATCTCTGGCAACGACCGAGAAACTGATATCCATTTCAAGCCCACCGACTCCCACAGCTACCTAGAATACACCTCCTCCCACCCACCTTCCTGCAAAAATGCCAATCCCTATTCCCAATTCCTTTGCCTCTGCTGCATCTGCTCCCAGGATGAGGCATTCTACTCCGGTACATCTCAGATGTCCTCGTTTTTTAAGGACCGCAACATTCTGCGCACCCCCCCCCCCCCGCCCCGCTCAGTGGTCGAGAGCGCCCTTGACCGTGTCTCCCGCATTTCTCACAACTCATCCCTCACAGCCCCTCCCCGCAATAATAACCAAAACAGAATCCCCCTTATCCTCACGTACCACCCCACCAACCTCCGGATCCAATGCATCATCCTCTGACACTTCCGCCATCTGCAATCCGATCCCACCACCAAAGACATTTCTCCCTCCCTACCCTTATCTGCTTTCCGGAGGGACCACTGTCTCCGTGACTCCCTTGTCTGCTCCACACTCCCATCCAGCCCCACCGCACCTGGGACTTCTCCCTGCAAAGGCAGGAAGTACTACACCTGCCCCACACCTCCTCCCTCACCCCCATCCCAGGCCCTAAGAAGACTTTGCACATCAAGCAGATGTTCACCTGCACATCTGCTAATGTGATATACTGCATCCGCTGTTCCCGTTGTGGCTTCCTCGACATCAGGGAAACCAAGCGGAGGCTTGGGACCGCTTTGCAGAACATCTACGCTCAGTTTGCACTAAACAACTGCACCTCCCAGTCGCAAACCATTTCAACTCTCCCTCCCATTCCTTAGATGACATGTCCATCCTGGGCCTCCTGCAGTGCCACAATGATGTTACCTGAAGGCTGCAGGAACAACAACTCATATTCCGCTTGGGAACCCTCCAGCCCAATGGAATCAACGTGGACTTCACCAGCTTCAAAATCTCCCCTTCCCCCACTGCATCCCAAAAACTAGCCCAGCTCGTCCCCACCTCCCTAACCTGTCCTTCCTCCCAACTATCCCCTCCTCCCGCTTCAAGCCCCACCCCCACCTCCTACCTACTAACCTTATCCCGCCACCTTGACTTGTCTGTCCTCCCTGGACTGACCTATCTCCTCCCTACCTCCCCACCTACACTCACCTTTACTGACTCCATCCCCGCCTCTTTGGCTGGTCTGTCTCCTCTCCACCTATCTTCTCCCCTACCCATCCTCTTTCCGCCTCCCCCTCTTTCCCTATTTATTTCAGATCCCCACTGCCCTCCCCCCCCATTCCTCCCACCTTTCCTGCTCCTCTGATACTGCTTGGCCTGCAGTGTTCATCCAGCTCTACACCTTGTTATCCCTGGGGACTGGCGACTAAAGAGGTTACGAGCAAGTTCCTGGTTCAGGATTTCCTCTCGGCCTCTGACGTGCACTTGCTTTGGAAGGAGGCCTCAAGAATGCTCTCTGCAGTGATCCTGGGTGGGTTTTTCCCTGCATTCGGTATCAATTTCAAATCTCTTCAGGGAAGCATTCAGAATGTCCTCGCATTTCCTGTGACCACCATGGCAGTACACCCCAGGCACATGCTGTCAGTCTCAGAACCAGGGGCAATCATTCACAACTGAGATGAGAAGAAACTTTTTTCCAACAAAGGGTTCTAAAATCTTTGGAATTCTCTACGACAGGAGGTGATGGATTTTCTATGATTGAAAATACTTAAGTCTGTAACAGACAATTTCCAGGGAATGGAGGGATTTGGGAGCAGGTGGAAAAGCCAAGTTGAAGGTAGATGGTAGAGCAGGCTTGGCAGGTTTTATTGTCTTCTTGTCTCATCTTGCAAAGATTCACTTTGGTAATCGAGAGTCGGCACTCGAGCTACATGGCCAGCTCAACTCAGCTGCGAATGAAAGCAAAGGTGGGCTGTCGCGTCCAGGGATTGGTGGTGTGGGTGCTTGGCATGTCAGCTCGGGTCAGCACCTCAGTGCCTGGTACTTTGTCTTGCCATCTGCTGTTCAGAAACTTCCACAGCCAGATCAGGTAAAAGGGGTTGAGCTTGTAGGAATGACACAGGGACACTGCCCAAATGCCGCATGTGTAGGGCAGGAGTATTCTCTTATAGATGTGGGTTTTGGTAAACAGACATACTCCATTTCATCCCCACATTGCTGAAGACTACAATTGCTGTACCAATGTTTGCATGTGTGCATTCTTCAACACTGACAGGAAAGGTTGTGTGTTGTGGAAGGGAGTGAATTTCCTGCTGCTGACAGGTTCTAGTCATAGACCAAAACCTTGGGTTCAAGATGGGCCTTCCTGGAGTAGGTTGGTCCAATACTTCAGCTTTTCTAAGGCTTATGTTATTACTTGCAATGGAGAACATATTAATGCCTCATTTCCTGCCCAGTTCTGAATGTCATCTCATGCACAGTTATTAGCAAACAAGAAATCATGTCTTTGGAGACTGTGGTCTTCATCCAGAGTCTTCTCAGATTGAGCAGCTACAGGCCATGTCATAGTTAACATCAGTGTTGTCATTGTCGAAGCCATCCAAGGGGGGGATAACACACTGAAGACAGCTGGCACTAGCACACGGAGTTGGGTCATGCTCAAGTATGACAGCGTGGAACTCTTGAGCCATTGTGAAGAATCTTTCAGGGCAGTCAAATTTCTCCATTATCTTCCAAAGATCCTCATGGCTTCGAACTTCTCAAAGGTTTTGCTCATAGATGTTGTGTAGAGTGTCTACCCTCTGATTCGATGCTTTTCCTGGAGCTGTCTAACTGTAAACTCCACATCAGTGGCTTCTCAAACTTCTCCAAAACCACAACATCATTCTGGCAGCAAATCCTGTGTGAGAAGTTGAATTAATCAACTCAGGAAGATTCTAGTGAAGATTCTGGGATGGAGAGAAGTAGGATGACTATAATTGTTACAAGATTAGCAAGTTCCTTCCCACTTATACAGTTAGACAATGGAGGCATCTTAGTATTCTTCCAGGATGACTCCTTGCTTACACATTGAATCAAAGAGTTCAATGAACTTCTTGACAAAGCTTTGACCTCCAGCTTTGTATACTCAGCTGGGATAAACAACCCCTGAAGCAGTGTCTCTGGACAAGGGTTTGGTAGCATTTATTGTTCTGAACAGATGCTGGCAGTTCATAATTGTTTAACTGTAGTGAGAGTCTATTTGCTTGTCTGTACTTTCTGTCAGCCTGGATCTAGAAGCCAGGTAAGCTGGGGACCAGTGTACTTTTACAATCATCTTTAATCTGAACACAGTAAGGTCTTCATGGAAGTAGTTAACGGCAATCTTTGGTAGTTTGTTGATTGCTTCGTCACTGATGGATGAAAGCATTTGAGAATTAGTTAAAAGCAATTTAGCTATCTCTCTAGAATTTGGGTTTTTTTCTGGGAGCAGTGTTGACCTGTCAGCACGGATGATTGGTGATGAACTAGTACATGAGGCCTGCAGACAAATGTCAGATCTAAATTCTCACACTATAATAATATCCATAGTAGGAAAGTGTTCTGCGTAAACAGTGCCTTAATAATGTTTCCAGGAAAGACAGAAATCCCCACAGAACAGGAGCAGGGGGTTAGGGGTGGTAAGCAGCATCTCCTGTAGCTGTCACTGCACAGTGACCAACTTGACTTCAGCACCCTTGGTAGTGGCAATCTCACAACCGCCATACCAATGCTAGAGCCTGCTGTCAGCAGACCACAATATCAGAAACACCGGGTTAGCTGAAGAGGGCTGGGAGGAAGTATTAATACTGGCATGGTCCTGTTCAAGGTCACCCTTTTGCATCTTACTCTCTGACTCTCTTGTAACTTAGGGAGCTGTTTGTTCTACATTTCTCCCTTGTGGAAAAATACCTTCACCACACCAAACAATCTTCCAACAGGCAGCTTCATTGTCTTTGTTCTGATGAACAGTTATCAACCAGAAAGTTATATGCTTCTCTCAGTAGATACTGCCTGGCCTGTTCATTATTTGAAGCACTGCCTGCTTTCTATTTCAGATATCCAGCAGTATTTTGCTTGGTTTCCTTGTTGTGCTACACTGTTCCCTGTCTAACTTTCCTGGGTCAGATCTGGCCTTACCATTTTGGGGAAAGGCCAGATTCAATTAATTGCATTCTCACTGGATTGGTCTTTACCCCCCCAAAAGCTAGTCTAAACCTTGTGGTACAATGATTACTGTCCACTAAATGTTACCCTCCCCTACCTTTCGCCCATAATCCCGATCCACATCATGATTAAACATCAATCTATCTCAGTCTTGAATATACTCAACAACCAGCCGTGGCTAGTTTTTGAGGTAAAGAATTCACTATCGTCCGAGACAAGGTATTCCTCCGAGTCTTTGCTCTACCTGTGCCATCCCTTCTTCTGCGATTATCAGAGATTCGGGGCGGCATAGTGGCTCAGTGGTTCGCACTGCTGTCTCACAGCACCAGGGATCCACCCTCAGGCAACTGTCTTTGTGGAGTCTGCATGTTCTCCCCGTGTCTGCATGAGTTTCCTCTCGGTGCTCTGGTTTGCTCCCACAGTCCAAAGATGTGCAGGCTAGGTGCATTGGCCATGGGCAATTGCTTGTAGTGTTCAGGGATGAGTAGATTAGGTGGGTTGTAGGAGGATGGGTCTGTGTGAGATGCTCTCAGAGTCGGTGTGGACTTGTTGGGCTGAACAGCCTGTTTCCATAGTTCCCTAGCTCCTCAGTACACAACCAGTCAAGTCCTCCAAGAATCTTGTACATTTCAATAAGGTCTGCTTTCATTCTTCTAAGCTCCAGTGAGCACGGGCCCAAACTACTCAATCTCTTGTCATAAGGTAGAAAAGAAAAATTGCTCCATGCTGGGGATCACTCTCAATGTCAGGGTCTCACTTAGTTTTACGCACTTTCACATATGTGCATCCCATGTAAAACTGATTTAGACCACCTATTGCATTCCTGAGTTCACTGAATACCTTACCATTTCAGAGTCCAGCGATATCTTTTGCTCCAAACTTTTGTGCACCTTAGCTTTCCTCTCTAATAGCCAGTCCTTTATCACTGATAAGTTAATTTAAACCCTCAGCAGTAGCACAAGTAAATTGTCTCACAAGGACAGTGACTGGAAGAGGAGAGGCAAAAATAGAGGCCTGGTACATGGTACTGAGACACTACCAAAATGAAAAGGAACCCCTCAAAGCAAATCTGCAGCCCCCACCTCTCTCACGTCGCTCCTGCTTGTGATCTGGATCAGGAAATCTAGGACGTTGTCTTGGTTGAAGAAGCCAGTGACAGGAGAACTGGAAGGAAAACCATTCTTATTAGTGTTACGCAGAGGAAATAAAGTGGGTATTCTGCTGCATGGGACAGGAATCTTCACTGTTCACCTCCAAGCCAATGGAACCAAGCCTTCCCCACCACCCTCAGAGGAGACAGTACCATGAGACGCATCACACCAATGATCACACAGCATGGAGTGACATGCAGATGCTAATGCACTGTGATTAATCAAGGTCTATGTAGGTATAACATGACAATATTGTAATGTCAATGTAAAGATCATGTCTTTACTCTTCTGTCTGTTTTCAACTGTGGACCAAGAGGAACTATTTTAAAGCCGAGTATTGTTGAAGGATTACTGAAGGTTTTGATAACAAATAACCTGACACTCATCATAAACACTGTTTAAAAAGATGCTGGTTCAGATCAACTGGGCTTGTACTCACTGGAATTTAGAAGAATGAAGGGGATCTCATAGAAATGTGTAAAATCCTGATAGGACTGAACAGCTGGATGGGGGAAGAATATTCCTGATGTTGGGGAAGTGCAGAACTAGGGGTCACAGGCTAAGAATAATGTGTAAGCCATTAAGGACTGAGAGGATGAAGAATGTCTTCACTCAGAGAGTTGTGAACCTGTGGAATTCTTAATCATGAAAAGGTGTTGGGGCCAGTTCGTTAGATACATTCAAGACAGATCAGGACATAGTCCTTGCGGCTAAAGGGATCAAGGGGTACGGAGAGAAAGTGGGAGTGGTTTACGGAAACTGCATGATCAGCCATGATCATATTGAATGGTGGGCAGGCTCAAAGTGTCAAATGGCGTCCTATTTCCTACGCTTCTATGAATCTGGAGGTGAAGAATAGCTGGTGCCAAGGACATGAATAAACGTAAAGATGGCAAGAAGTAGCTGATTGGTTTGTGGACTTGTGACCAATTAGAGATGACAAAAGTCTTCTGCCTGCTAAAATCTGTGTGACTGGTTCTCAGGTAGCTGAGCAGGTCAGGGCTGTGTGTAGTAAATCCATCCAATTTCCAGCAGCTTAGAAGCTCTCTTCTGCACAGTAAAACCTACTTACAGCCTGAAGAAAGCCAGTTTATTCTTCCTTCTCACAGTTGCTGTAAGCTACAACTAATCAATTAATCAGTCAGAGAATTTTTAGAAATGCGAACCAGCCACCCTGTGCCTCCCTCAAACAAGTGAAAGTATCCAGAGGAACAGGACTGAGAAAGTGTTCTGATTAGCAAAAGAATGATCTCAGCAGATCCTGTGAACAGGGATCTCTGAACTGTCTTCATGAACTTTTCATCTGTGTTGTTTGTTTCTGTCTGTGGCACTGTATGGATGTGTAAGGGGCAGCTGGTAAGAAGATTAGAGGTTTCATTAGTGCTTACTTGTTGCAAGAGTCTATTTGCTTGTCTATGTTTTCTGTCAACTTAGGACTAAAAGGCAGGTGCATTGAGAAATTGGTGCACGCTTTAAAAGCATCTTTTGCAATCTGGGAATAGTGGAGCTTGATTTTTGGTGTGCCACCACAGGGAGGTGAGATAGCAATGAAAGGGGGGAAAAGCTGCTTTTAATTTTATTGAGGAGATTCCTGCACAGAGCTGTATTCCCTGGACACTGATCATTGATGAAATTCTGCCATACTACAGGCTCACCTGTCGATGATGCTTCCGTTAGCTGACCATAATTGCAGGAGATGCTGCCGACTCAGACGTTGCAATCTACTCTTTGTGGTGATCAATGTGTCACTGTCACTCCCTCCACGTCGGCTCAGAGTCTGTACGTCCCTCACAGAATCATTGCTGCTGGGACAAAAATAGATTTGATTACATCAAAATTAACTGATTAAGTCTCATAACCCATACACAGACCCCCATACCTCTACCCTACCCCTGTACTGACCCCTGCCAGACCTCCCCCCCACCGCTGCCCACAGACCCCGTACAGAATTCCCCAACTTTGTTAATGTTAATCTTGCCTCGTACGTGTCCTGTGCAGCGTAAGTCACACATTGTTCACTCTTTTTCACCCTGTGATCTGTGTGCCCTTGATTGCTGTGACCTGCCTGTACTGCTCGCAAACAAAGCTTTTCACTGTATCATACACATAACAATAAATCAAATCAAATCCCCCAAACTCTCCCTCCCCTACACCATACACAGAACAACCTCCTTTACAGACTCTCTCCCTGCACCCTGTATATAACCCCTCCTAACCCTGTTTAGACCTCCCCCATCCCCCTGAAGGTCTGGAGACTGGGACACAGTTAGTGCTGGTGGTGTGGCGGGGGAGGGGGTAATTTGTGCAGGGGAGTAGGATGTTAGGAACACAGGTTGGACACAGCCAGAGCCAGTATCCGATCCAATTATGGGAACAAAGCTAGGTGCAAGCAAAAAGCAGCAACATTTGGTGAGTTACTGGCTGAAGTTCATGTTTCATTCCAGAAAACTGAAGAATTGAGATTGTTGTCTAAAAGAAATTTTTAATTTCAGCAAAGTCTATCCTTTTCATACAGCAATTGACTGTTGTCCCTCTGAAAACAGTGTAGGGAGAGGGCAACAGGGGGCTCTGCTCTCCAGTCTATCGAGGCTGCATTTGGAGCATCTCAGTGACCTCTCTCACTGCCTTGGACGTTAGTGTCATTGAGAGACAAGACGAACGACAGTCGGTCTGTGCCCCGGTTCCCCACAGTGTAAACCCCAGCCCCCCATCAGTGCAGCCTAAGCCCCACAGCCAGTGAGATTCCCTTTTTTTTGTGGGTGGGGAGAGCAGGGCGGGGGGGGGGGGGGGGGGGGGGGACGGGGGGACATGTTTGGTGGCAGGTAATCACTTCTATCTGTGGTTCTGTGGGCAGTGAGATTATTCCAGATTCTGAGGCTGGCTTGATCGGTGAGTGAACTGGGTTACATTGCAGTATTGAAGACTTCTCTCCCTCGGCTGGGGACTGATACAGAACAATGTCAGTAAAACTCTCCCTGTCCCTGGAGTGAATGAGTAGATGTGGAATTCTTGAGCACTGAAGCTGCAAGCAGAGCTGGTTTTCTGAGAGCACAAAGCCGTCTCGCTCAGTCTCTGTGTGTGTTGGATTCTTTGTTTAGTGATATTGTTTAACTCTGTCCAGCTATATCTGTGCCCTGCAGACACGGAGCTTACATTTCTGTGTGAACAGCAGTGAAGAAAGGGAAAGTGTGTGTACTGGAGAAGCTGAAAGGGGATCAGTGATGGACTCAGGCTGATAATGAACTTGTGTACAGATACATAATCCACCTGCTGCCTTGTCTCTCACAGTTCTGCATTACATGTGATTTGAGAGTGTCAGGACGATGGAAAAATACAGCTCAAGCTGTACTTGACCTTTTTTTCCTAGGTTTTCTCCTCTTCAGAGATTTTAATTACATCACATCAGCAGTAAATGTCGATGGAAAGGTCAGGTGGATTAGCTTTTAAAATGTGACAGAGACAGATTGTACTAAAGGCAAACCCCTCCCCTTTGACCCGGTGTGTGACCTCCCAACTTGGTAGTTGTTTGAACAGCCAGTCGCTTCCTATCACCCTGCTGATCACAGGCTGTTGCTCATCTCTCAGATTCCTTGGCCTATGGGCAGTGCTTGCAGTTTGTATGCTAATCGCTGCCCGAAGCCCGAAAGCCAAAATGGCAAAACGCCGTGCCACAATCATCCATCCGCACCATCATCTGACAGTACTCAACCTAACCAGAGGCCTCTGTCAACTGGATTGCAAGCATGGTTCACGTATGGGAAGCTCTATACTTGGGAGGCCCTGTACTTGGGAGGCCAAGGGCAGACTGTGTGCCAGTAGGTGGGCAGAGCATGTGCTGGAGCGTATATCCACTGGTGGACAGCTGCTGGCCATTAGCCAGAGATTGAACATTTCCTGTGCACTGATCTCATGCAATCTGTACATTTTATATGGTACATGAACATTCTGCTTGCAATTTATCAACTACAAGGACAAAGCCCTCCCTGCATGTCCACCCCATCCATCTCAGCAACACTTACCCCATGAATAAATTGTTCTGAGCATATCGCTGTATTAGTTTGTTAACCGAAAGTGACCCTGTGTCCTTAGCTCTCAAGGTCATCTTTTAAAGTCTGTTGTTGACAGCACAATGCAGTCATGTGAGAAAGCACTGCTACAGTAGCTTGGTCAAATACGTGACTGATTGCAGAAACAGGTCAGTTTATTGCTATTTTGGATTGCAGGATGATGAGCCTGTTTTGGCATCGTTCTTACTACGTGACTAAGTGCAGTCTCCTGGAAGAGAATCAGTATCACATGCAAACCCTCAGAGAGCCAGCACAAAGGAAGATCGTAACTTCATGCCCTGCACAATTTAATCAACAAACAGAGCTGCCTGTCTTAAGTTCACCAATCAAAAAGTCATATTTAGAAAGGTTTTATTTCATGCTAACAACTTACATAGGCAGAGCCACAACTAACATATCAAATTAAAGCTCTGTCATGCCAACTTGTGAATGGTGGCGGACAATTAAACAATTCAATGGAGGAGGCAGCTCCAAAAACAGTCCTCATCCTCAATAGGTCCCAGCGGTACAGATACTGGTCTTCAAACAATTCGATTCAGTCCATGTGATCGTAAGAAACAGCTAAAGGTGATATTGGATGCTGCAAATGACATAAGTCCTGACAACATTCCCCCAATAGCACTGAACAAATTGTGCCTCCAGCAAAGATATTTCAGCGATGCTATAACATCTACCTGATAATGCAGAAAATTGTCCGGGTATATTTTGTCCAAGTGAGGCAAAGCCAACCCACTTAGTTACTGCCCCGTTCAGCAAAATGATGGAAGGTATTGTCAACAGTGCAGCAAAAGCACTTTAGTAGTTGTGATGAACTTTGGGATGCAAAGTACTATAGAGATGCAGAGACAGGTGTCTCAGTCTACATACGATGAGGACTGAAGACCAGTCAAATTGGAGTCTAAGTGACACAGTCACAGGTGTAAGGAGTTTCCTGAACCTGTACCTCAGATCACTTTTCCAGCCTGTGATTTAATTAAGGGGCCCTTTCACAGGCCTACTCTAAAACTACAGCTGCCACTGGTTTCTCAGCTTAATTCCTTGTTTTTACCAGAGTTTGAAACACCCTGAAAGTAGGTTAAAGCTTGGCAATTGCAGCTGGCTCCCTTCACCTCCCAATGCACCATTACTACAGGTAGCTGATGCTCTCAGAAACAGCTGTCCAGACATAAACCCACCAAGCGTCCTGCCAAAACAGTCCTGACTGCTCCACATGCTATTTGAGTGATAGTCACCTGTACACTTCCAACAATCCAGACAGGTTCCCATTTCTCTTCCATTCCCATAGGGTGTCCTGACCTTGTAGAGATGGAGGCAAGCTCCCTTTGCCATTTGCTTGGGTGTAAATGTCCCTCACGGCCACAGCTTGGATGGTTCCTTTAGAAGGGAAGATTTTGTGTTAGTGAAGTGCAGGAGGATTCTTTACAAAGAATAATTGCTCCCTATTCTAGGAACGAGAAGTCTTTTTTTGTGCTCCCATTGTGTCAGCTTTCAGCTGTCGTTCCTTGTTTTAGTAAGTTAACTCTGACAGAGGGCTGTGATTTCAGGGATAATTTAACTACCAGTTAGGAACAGAATCCAAAATCAAACATGCAAACTTTAGCTAACAGCTGCACTTACCACAGGAATTGGAATGAGTTTCTGTTTTAGTCACTACATTGTTGTCCCCAAATGTACACTTTATTCATAAAATTTATAGAATTCAAATTTGTCAACATACAAGATTTTACAAAGTATCAAACTAAATGGTTCAGTTTCCTCTCTGTACCTGTCCATGGCACACTTGAGACGCTGGAGGCTTAACATTTTTTGTTTAAATGATAAGAGCATATTATTTTTTCTGGCTGAATAATTGGTTAGATTAAGATTCTCACAGTACATTTATTAAGGTGTGTTCCCTCACAACTGCGCAGTTCCTCAGCTGTTTTGTCTTCTTTTTGAAATAAACCTTTTGGTTCTCTCAAAACCCAAGCTTGGCGTCCCTTCCTGACCACAATCTGAATAACCCGCTCTTCTGTCAGGTTTCTCAGCTTCAGTACTGTAATGAACAGTGACCACAGTCTTTCTCAGTATGATCATAACTGCATTCCTGCTTCCCAAACATGTAACCTGTTCTTGCACTACCTCATATTCTCCAATTGATGGTGCTAGCAACTGCAGAATATTAATCACCTTCTTGTCCTTTTCCAAAGGTCAGGCTGTTTACTGCGAGCCTGTCTGGGCTGGTTGGAATTCTCACTCACAAGCAATGAACATTTAAAAGTTGCTTCTGGTGAATAATATTTACTTTCTTATTGAAGATTCACACAGAAGATACAGCAATGGACGGTACATTAGAGTATAAAAGAACCCTGATCTGATGGGCCACTGGGCTGAGGAGTGGCAGATGAAGTTTAATTTAGATAAATGTGAGGTGCTGCACTTTGGAAAGACAAATAAGGGCAGGACTTATACTCTTAACAGTAAGGTCCTGGGGAATGCTTGCTGAACAAAGAGACCTTGGGGTGCAGGTCCATAGTTCCTTAAAAATAAAGTCCTAGGTAAACAGGATAGTGAAGAAAGTGTTTGGGATACTTGCCTTTATTGGTCAGTGCATAGACCATAGGAGTTGGGAGGTTATGTTGCTGCTGTACAGGACACCGATTCGGCCACTTTTGGAATGTTCTGTGTAATTCTGGTCTCCTGCTACAGGAAGGATGTTGTGAAACTTGAAAGGATTCAAAAAGATTTGCAAGGATGTTGCCAGGGTTGGAGAGTTTTAGCTATAGAAATAAGTTGAGTAGGCTGGGGCTATTCTTCCTGGAGCATCTGAGGCCGAGGAGTGACCTTATAGAAGTTTACAAAATCATGAAGGGTGTGGATAAGGTGAATTGCCAAGGTCTTTTCCTCCAGGGTGGGCGAGTTGAAAACTAGACAGCATACATTTAAGGTGAGAGGGGAAGATTTAAAAGGGACCAGCGGGGCAACGTTTTCACACAGAGGGTAGTGTGCATGTGGAATGAGCTGCCAGAGGAAGTGGTGGAGGCTGGTACGACTACAACATTTAAAAGACATTTGGATGGGCATGTGAATAAGAAGGTATTAGAGGGATATGGGCAAAATGTGGGCAAATGGGATTACATTAATTTGGGCTATCCAGTCGGCACAGGCGGGTTGGATTGACTGTTTCCATGCTGTACAGCTGTAGGACTATGACTAGATGAATGCAAGTTGTACTTCGGGCACGACTAGACGTTGAACTTTTCTTCCATCATCTTTGCCTCCATGCCCATTTCTTTGGGCAAGAGTCTTCTCCCCATTTTCACCCACCTCCAACACACTCCCTCCACCTGGACCCCTCCCCTCTGACCTTTTACCCGCACTCGATCTGTTCATTGAGAACTGTCAACATGACACTGGTTGCCTCAATTTCTGTGAGCCCCTTCCCCATCCCAACCTATCTCCCCACGAGCTGACTGCAATCTGTGCTCTCAGATCAAACCTTGACTTTGTCATCAAACCTGCTGATAAGGGTGGTGTTGCAGTTTGGCATACTGATATTTACATTGCAGAGGCTGAGCACCAGCTCTTGGACACCACCTCTTATCTCCCCCGGGTGTTGACCCCACCATGGACCATCAGGATATTGTGTCCACAAGTCACTAACCTCATTTTATCTGATGGTCTTCCCCCATCATTTTCACCCAGCTCATTGTCACCCAACTCCACACAGTTCACTTCTACCTCCTTCCCAAAACCCACAAACAGACATATTGTTTCTGCCTGCTCCTGCCCAACAGAACTCATCTCTTCCTACCTTGATTTGGTTTTTTATCCTCTTGACCAGTCCTTTCCCACTTAGAGCATGATTCCTCTGATGCTTCATGTCAGTTTCAGAATTTCCAGTTTGTGGGCTGCAGCCACGGCCTCATTACCATTGCCATGCAGTCCCTTAATACATCCATCCCTCATCAGGATGGTCTCAGGGCTCTCCGCTTCTTCCTGGAAAAAAGTTCCAAACCATTCCCATTCACCACCACCCTCTTCCGCCTGGCTGAACTTGTCCTCACTTTCAGCAACTTCTCCTTTAACTCTTCTCACTTCCTTCTGGTCAAAGGGGTGCCCATGGGTACCCACATGGGGCCCAGTTATGCCTGTCTCATTGTGGGGCACGTGGAACGTTCCTTGTTCCAGTCCCACTCTGGTCCCTACCCACAATTTTCTCTGACACATTGATGATATCATTGGTGCTGATTCACTCTCTCATCCGGAAATTGAAAAGTTTGTCAATTTCACTTCCAATTTCCAAACTGCCCTCACCTTCACCTGTTCTATCCCTGAAACCTCCCTTTCCTTCCTTAACTTCTCTGTTTTATGGGGACAGGCTGGCTGCCAATATCCACTACAAATCCACCAACTCCCACAGTTACCTTGACTCTATATCCTCACACCCTGCTTCCACTAAGGGCTCCATCCCATTCTCCCAGTTTCTTCATCTCCATCGCATCTGTTCCGGTGATGCCAGCTTCTAAAAGTGGCCCTCTAAAACGTCCACCTTCTTCCTTAACTGAAGATTCCCCAGCACCGTGGTTGACAGGACCCCTGGCTGTGCCTGGCCCATCACCCGCATGTTGGCACCCACCATTTCCATTTGCTCCCACAACAGCAACAGTGTCCCCCTGGTCCTCACTTACAATCCCACCAACATTCACATCCAAAAGATCATTAGCCACCATTTCCACCACCCCCAGTGGGATGCCACTACCTGACATATTCCCCTTGCACCACCCCCTTGTCACTCTTATGCAAGAACTACTTCCTCTGGGAGGCTCTTGTCCACTTCTCCTCCACTCCCAATACTTCCCCAAACTCCCATTACCCTTTGCCCTGCAATCTCAGGTGTAGCAACTGTTTATTTCCTCCCTCCTCAGTATACAAGACCCCTGACACACCTTCCAGGCGAACCAGTGTCATACCTGCACTTCACTCAGTCTAGTCTACTATATTCACTGCTCATGACTTGCTCTAGACAGGCAAAACATCGACTCGGTGACAGCTTTGCAGAACAACTACGTTCTGCCTGCAAAATTCCCGATGTTCCCATTGCCTGCCACTTCAACACACCACTATGTTCCCTAGTCAACATTTCTGTCTTGGGCTTGCTGCAATGCTCCAGCAAAGTCCTGCACAAGTTGGAAGACCAGCGTCTCATTTTCCACTTGGGGATCCTGGAACCTTCTGAACTCAATATCAAGTTTAAGAATTTTAGGGCCCGAGCACCTTCTCCGATATCCTTATCCCAACCGCAAGTCAGGTTTGAGTTGGAATGTTTATTCCAACTCAATTTACCTAGATGGGAGCAGCTCCAAAAACACTCAAGAAACTTGACACGAGCAAGGAAAAAGCAGCCCGCTTGATTGACACCACATCCCCAAACATCCACTCCCTCCACCACCGATGCTCAGTAGGAATAGTGTGTACCAGCTACAAGATATACCGTAGAAATTCACCAAAGATGCTTAGACATGACCACTTCCATCTAGAAGGACAAGAGTTAGATGGGAACACCACCACCACCTGCAAGTTCCCCTCCAAGCCACTCACCATCCTGACTTGGAAATATATCGTCGTTCCTTCACTGTCACTGGCTAAAAATCCTGGAACTTCCTCCCTTACAGCCTTGTGGGTGTACCTACCCCACATGGATTGCAGCAGTTCAAATGACGGCTCACCACCACCTTCTCAATGGCACTAGGAAGGGACAATAAATAATGGATTAGCCATCCAATGAATAATAAGAAGCCGGTGTACACATAATGGGCTGAATGGCCTCCTTCTGTGCTAAACTATTCTATAAATTCTGTGGCATCCTAAACCTAAAATAGAAACTAGTTGCAAAACCACACTTCATTCAATTAAGAGTTTTCCTTTCCCATGCCCCTTGTTACATATAGATATTGTTTCATCAGATGAACTTACAAGATATATTTAGATTTCTGACCAGCTGCACACATTGATGGCCCCTCAGACTCCAAGTACAGAAGGCATATTGAGTAGGAAGTGAAATCAGGCAAGAGATGACAGTGCGGAGGTGCTAGAGTGGAGAAGGCCTCGGTCAAAGCTTTTGGAAAGGAGAAGGAAAGTACTGGTGGTGGACAGGTTACAGGAATGTCATTTTAGAGGATCTGGCCTCATGGCAGAAGGTGGAGCTGTGAATGATCAAGCTATTGGCAACACACGTAGCTGCTGTGTAAGCAGACTGCTTCCTGAAATGGCAAGAGTAACATAGGAAGACAGACTAGATGTCAGGATTATAATTTCTAGAGGTTGGAAGAATTGTAAGGTGAGTATAATGTCGCGAAAACATATGAAAATTTCTAACCGGGATTAGACAAAGTAAAGGCAGGAAGGGTTTTCCTGCTGACCAGAAGATCCAGAAACAAAGTTCACAGTCTAAAGATGACAGCAGACCACTTAAGAATGGAGATTACGAGAAATTTCTTGATGCAGTAAGTGGTCAGCCTGGGAATGCTCTACCACACAAAGCAGCTGAGATCAAAACATTGAATGTTTTCAAGGTGTTAGATATAGTTCTTCGGTCTACAGGGATTAAAACATACGGGGAGGAAACAGGACCATGGGGACTGAGCTTCTTGTGATCAGCCATGATCAAATTGAATGGCAGACCAGGTTCAAAGGATCAAATGGCCTTCTACTGCACCTATATTCTATGTTTTTACATAACAGATGCCATATGAAATAATTAAACTCCCAGAAGCCCAAGGTTGCTCTGCCATTAGAAAGGGCGATTGTTGGCATGTTCAACCTGAGGATCACTATGCTTCAGGTGAGGGGCAAGGTTGAGAAGAGAGGGGCTTTAATGGTGATCTCAATTAGTGTGGGAATCAAGCCCACACTGTCAGCATCACTGTGCAAGACGCCTCAGCCATCCAGACAATGGAATTAAGGAGGAGTCATATTGTGTCATAGAGCCACATGGCACAAAAACAGGGAGGCCATCAGGGGTGTTTAGCAAGAAATGAAGGGCCTTGAAGGTGTTCCTTATTGTTGACCGCAGGTGGTCATTGAAACTTCACAGAGGTCAGCCAACGGCAGTGTGTGCGCGACTGGCTCAGCGTTTTACATTGACGTTTGTGATGAAGGGGCAAAGATTAACTATGTCCCTGCTTGTGGATAAGTACAAGCTGGATGAATGTTATACTCGCACAGCCAGAGGTTCTAGTCCAGCCTGGCAGGGGAATGGTGTTGCAATCCTGTACCTCTCTAAGTAGCACCATGGCCTTCTGTGTGATGGCATGGACAATAACAATAACCAAAAATGTGGCCCAAGACAGGAGAGGCACAAAGGAGTTGAGGATCCAGATGGGAAACGGTAGTCAAACATTAAGGAGGGATCAGAGAAGACTAATTTGATCTCTCCTCCTTACCATAGCCAAACAGAACGTACAGCGTGCCTCCTCCAGACATACAGGCCTTTGGACCAATCAGCTTGCCCTCGCCGGTCACATTGTAAGAAACTGACCGGCCAATCAGGGCCCCTGTTGCTCCTGACACAAATACAAAGGAGATTTCACGAAGCCGACTGGTCTGGAACAGAAACAATTTGTTAGAATAATGCGCAGAGTGTCTTGGATATTCACAGGTGATTGCATTCCTCCCACCCATCTGAGTGAACTCACTCACTCCTCAGTGAACTGCACTATGTTACTGAAACAGGAGTCCAAACTCTAGGATCGGTTACCCAGTGAACATGGATTTGGATCCCCTGAGAACTGAATTCAGTTTTAAAAATATGACATCATTTAAAAGAGACCATGAAGCTGTCAGACGGTCAGAGAGACTGAATGAGTTCACTCACGGCCTTTAGGAAAGGAATCTCTCATTGTCACTTGGTCAGGGCCTAAAGGTACTCCAGTCTCACACACTGGTAAGAACCCTCTGTCAAAGTCATCACCTTGAATATGCTGATCTGGACTGGAATCCTTGTTTCCAAACCGGACCAGATAAAGCGTGGCTCACTTACCTGCAGTGGAGTTTATCGGCCAAACTTCCAGGCCAAAAAACTCTCCCAGCTGAAGGAACACAGTTCAATGCAGCAACCCACATGGATCAATGCTGACACTATGTCCCTTCTGCAGTGGTAGCTGATTTTGTTTGAGGGAGGAGCAGTGGTGAGTAGGTGATGGGGTCAGCAGCCAAGAGTTGGAACAAGATTTCAGTTCCTCTAACTTTTCCCAGCAAACTATTAAGGTTACTGAGTTAGAACCTTCTGAAGCTTCTAACTGAGAGCTGGGGACATTTTCAGAGACTTCCATGCACCAGGGATGCCCACTGGAATATTCAACTTCCCAAGCAATTCCCAGCTGTGTTGGGACATCCTCAATGTCTAAAGCACAACTCCAGTCTCTGCTTCAACGACTATCTTACTATCAGAAGATCTGGACCTGTGTGGTAAGAATAGCAAATGCAGCAAGTTTCCAGAACACGGTCAGAGTGTGTTGAGGGGGAAGAATATCAGTTAAAAACAGGCTAAACCCCATAAGATCCATCAGCTGCTTCAGAGAAGCTACAATCACAGCAGTGAGGTTCAGACAGTTAGCATTTCAAATGAATTTAATAACAGAAGGGAGAGTATTTTGATTGAACGGACTCTTGAGCAACATTAAGAAATACTTACTGACACAACAGTTCAGTGGAGTCAGGAGACATATACTTGTGCTGTTTCATTTGACAAATAAATCCCCCCTCCAAGTACGGATAGGTTGTGGTATCTCCTTTCACCAACTGACTATGCTCTAACGGACAGCAGCAGTATTCTGGGGGTGCTTACTGCGAGGAGAATGTACCTTAAATACCCATCATGTTATACTCACCCTAATACTGACAAACAGGAAAATGTTGCTGCATGTGCCTGCAGGAGACACTGCACCTTTTGCTAGTTTGTTAGAGCTGTTATTTTATCCATGCAACTGCCCATTACATGTGGCCAACGGATCACAGTATCAACATTAACAGCAGGTAGGTTTACTCAAATCTGGGCCACACTCGCAGTGTGCATGAATACTTGGCAATAGCTGGGGAAGGGTATGCGTGCTCCCGAACAGGCGCAATGTGTACGCAGCTCTGATAACCAAATCAAGAGATGATGGGAAATGAAGTGATCATTTTTATCCGCACTTTAACCTAGCAATGAACCCAAATGCAAGTAAACAAAATCAGGCTGGTGGCTGGGCTCACAGTCTGAGAAAACGACATCAGGGAGATAATAACCAAGGAGGGTACAGAACTAAATATTCAACAGCATCACTGTATTCCTTCAGAATGCTCTGAAATATTTAACATCCAATGGGTCATCTGCGAAGTGGGGTCATTGGTAATATTGTGCGCAGGAAGATCCCATTACCAACCAGGGTGACTGCTCAATGAGTCTGCTTTATCTCTTGTGTCGTTTTTTGGACAGGATGCTGGCTCAGGCAGTGGGAGAACTCTCTGCTCTGTTTATATCCACAAGAACCCAGTTTAATATATCCCCCAAGGTGATACGTTCTGACAAACACACACTCCTTCAGGTCAGAACATGATTGTCAGCAAAGGGGTAAACTTTCACCTGTACATTTTAACTCCTCCGACTTACAGAAAGAAGGCAACAAACAGGAGAGCTCCCACCCAAATTTGTTCAAGGTGTCCAAATGCTGGAATGGAAATTGACTCCCAGAATATTCTGACTCAGAGGCAAGAGCAGTACCACTGAACCAAGCCAGCACTTACTAGGCATCAAGGGTGATTAGCACCCTAACCGCGGAGGATGGCATCCTGTGGCTATTGCACTGGAAGCTCTGCAGTTGTTGTCAATCGAAGGTTGAGTGTTGGTCCATACCAGTGCAGTAGGTCTGCTCCCGAGCAGCAAGTCTGCAAATCCGTCACCATCTATGTCTGGGAGCAGCACAGCTGGGGCAGCTGGAGTCTGGTGGGACTGGTACATGCTCTTCACTTCCCACAGGCTACTTCCTGAAAATTAACAGGGAACAATGTGATTACTTACAACAGAATGATTGCTTTGTAATTACATGGTAATAGACAGAGTGCTCTGTAACACAGTGCTCAACCAGATAGAGTGTATACTTTGTACCAAGAGGGTCTGGTCACACAGAACCCTGAAATAACACAAGGTACTGTCATAGACAGAAAACTCTAACAGAGTCCTATGGAGCTTGTAGGCTTGTGCATGATTCATGATCCAAGACAAACACGTTTGCAGTTAATGTTTTGCAGCTTGAGAAACAGGCTCACAATCACTGACCAGGAGACAAGATGCAGACACTGCAACACATTGGGTGTGGGATAAGCGGTTTGAATATTGTGTTTCAGGAAGTGGTCAGACCCATAAGGATTGGATAACCTGATTTGGTCCAGGGTCAGGGACTGGGTGGGTGCTTGCGTGTAAGGCAGTTAGAAGAGGAAGATTCTAAGCCCTTGGAAATATTCAATTGTTTTGAAATTCTGGCAAGCTACATGGAAGACAGCAGGTAAATGAGCAAACTGACTATGGCATTGTGGCCCAGGAGGTCACTGGAGTGGGTGGTGTTGAGGTTGTATGCGACAGTACAGTCAAGGGGACAGATACAGTTCTCTTATGTAAAGAGCTAGAGTCCAGAAGGTTGTGTCACATGTAGTTGTCATGTCCACATGGGTCCTAAAGACATAGATAGCAATAGTACAGAGGGAGTATGAGAAGCTAGGAGCTAAATTAAAAAGCAGTACTTTCAAGGTAATAATCGCTGAATTATCATCAGAACTAAGGCACTGGCATCATAACTGGGGAAAATGGGGAGTTGTACCACTGGGATGGTCTTCATTTGAATTATGCTTGGACCAGTGTTCTGCGGATTACATAGCTACAGTAGTAGAAGTGGCTTTAAACTAAATTGTGCAGTTGAGGAAACGTATAATAAAATAAAGGGAGAGGACAAGGCAAAATAGCATGACTGCAATTAGGATGATGATAACATGACAGCAAGGGACACAGTACATAAAGAGAGCACCAGCAAATAAAGGTAACTATTGCTCAGTAGATACAGAATTTAAACATTGCTCATAGCCATCAGATCTCAAATATTGTTAAAAAGAGACACAAAGTTTACGCTTTTCATCTCGCACCCTTCAAGATAGACAGACAAGAAATCAAACTTGCAATGGGAGCATCGATTTATACAGTACAAGATGAGGCTGTTGAGAAATTGAACAACAGTTGTCATGGAGAGGTAATAGGAACTGTTAACTGTCAATCTTCATCAGTTGGAAAAAATACTCAGACCAAGCAGACGCTCAGTGGATGGGATGCTCCCATGGGGAATGCAACAGACACTCGCAGTTTCCATGATCCTTATTTGTGCAGTTGGTAAAGCACGCGCGGTTTTGGCTTGATGGCAGCACCCTGCTATCATGTGTATTTACGGCAAAAGTGACCTTCCATGAGTGTGGTCCCATACAACTAGCAATGATTTGATTAGGGTACTCATCATCATGTAGGATAGGTCTGATATGCCCCAAATCAACACATGTTGAGCAGATGGCTCGGGCACTATTCACTTGGCTGCCTATAAGCTTTTTCGTGTAACATGTGGAATATAGGAATCCCAATGTATATACTGACCAGTGTACATAGCTTTTGGTAGGCAGCCACAGAGAACATACTAACAGATTTTTCAACTAACGCATTGAAGAAAGGGAGCTTATTTCAATGGTAATACTATTTCAATAAGAAATTTGAGCTGATTAAGCCATGTCAAGAAATTCTTTAATGCAGTTGAGGATTCAAATATCGCAAATGCATTATCCACATATCAGAAGAATGAAAAGAGAAGATAGTTAGTGGTGATTCCAGGCAAGACATGCTTTTCATAGTATAGAGTGAAATGTTAGCAACAGGTGGGCCTAGAAGGAACCACGTTGTTACTTTGCAGTAAACTCATGAGTGGATTTCTCATACTAACAGGATATTGCCTTCAAAGCAAAAAACGTTTTGCCTTTCAAACAAATGCCTAATGTGATCAGTGCTGGTGGGGTATCAGGTATGTAGGAAGAACATCCCAATAACTGGCAGACCATAATCAAACAACACATTACTCTGACCAATTGCAATGGTCACCCCAATCCAGATTATCCCAAAGTAGAAGTTAATTTCAGATCATCAGTTGGGCTTACAGTGCAATACATTGGTACATTTGAGAAACTTATATATATTTATTAATACACAGGACCTATTCTATGTATGCCAAAAGAAGTTGTGCATACAGTGCACCTATCTCATCAAGAAATGGGTCAGGGTACTCTCAGTTCCTGCTGCACTCCCTGAACAATCAAAGACTACCTGCCTACACTGAGATAACAAGGTGTACAGCTGGATGAACACAGCAGGCCAAGCGGCATCAGAGGAGAAAAGCTGACGTTTCGGGTCTAGACCCGAAACGTCAGCTTTCCTGCTCCTCAGATGCTGCCTGGCCTGCTGTGTTCATCCAGCTCTACACTTTGTTCTCTCAGATTCTCCAACATCGGCAGTTCCCACTATCTCTGCCTACACAGTACTTTTTCAGGTAAAATTGACATCTCTATAGCAATCAAGGTCAACCAATGAGCTCCTTCTTTTCTTGCTGTATTATTGGTGCTTTCTTTCCAAACGTGGTTTCTTGAATGTTGGGCCAGAAGAGTGCAAGACATATTTGAATTTGTGTCTTATGAGCAATGTTTAAGATCAAATGGCCGTTACAGAGAAAGTTGCAACAGGACAAACATTGGACTGTAATATTCAGAAGAACAGGGCACCTTTCTTAAAAAAAGGAACCTCAGAAAGGTGGAGAAGTAGCTCTATTAATTAAGAATGGAAAGTGCACAATAGTGAGAGATTGTTTCAGTATTAAGCGTCAAGATACAGAATCAGTTGGGATAGCAAAGTCAGTATGGAAGTAATTTATAGGCCTGCACTGCAAGCACAATGTAGGACAGGATAACAGGAAAAAATAATGGGGGCTGGTGAGAAACGTCTGGCAATAATCATGGGTGGTTTTAAATCTACATACGGTTTGAAGAAATCACATTGGCAAATTTTGGCATCGTTTCAGGACAGCTTCAAAGAACAATCAAGTTCTAAAGCAACCCAGAGAGCAGCTGTTCTAGATCGGGTAATGTTCAGTGAGACATAAGGGGGTATATTTTTAAGGAGAGAGGAGGAAGGTTTAAAATAGACATGACAGGCAACTTTTTTTTTAAACACAGTGTGGTTCTTATGTGCAATGAACTTCCAAAGGTGGGTGTGGGTAAAAGTTACAACATTGAAAAGACATTTGGATCAGTACATGAATAAGAAATGTTTGGAGGGATATGGGCCACGTGCAGGCAGGTGGGACTAGTTTAGTTTGAGATGAAAGTCAGCATGGACTGGTTGGACCAAAGGGCCTGTTTCCATACTATATGACTCTATGACACTGTAGTAACTTATGATCTGATGGTCAAGCCATCTGTAGGTACCAGGGAACATAGTTTAGTTTGTGGGAAAGAAATGAGTCTAAGATTAGAGTTTTAAACCCTCATAATTGCCATTGTGCAAGTTTATAGACTGAGCTAGTTATTGTGAACTGAAAACGTAGGTTAACAGATAGATCAGTAGAGATAGAGTGCACTCATTTAGGCAGACATTTCATAACACTCAGAAAAGATGTATTTTACAGAAATAAAAAGATTCCAGAGTAAGGATGGTCCATCATTAGCCATTCAAGAAAGTTTAAAGATACAATCAATTGAAAAATTTGATTTCAAAGTAGCAGGTCAAAAATTGGACAGAACGGATAAAACAGGAAAGAATAACCAAAACACAAGTGGGCAGAATTTACAGTAGAGGAAATGGGCTAGAAATTAAAAATCAGATACTAAGAGTTTCTACAGGAATTTAGAAGGAAAACTAAAGTGAATGCTGGTTCTCCAGAGGGTGTACTAAGGAATTCTCCAGTACAGAAGGAGAATAACTTGAATGAGAATTGGAATACAGTAATGTATGAACATTGCTGGATTGCAAAGGATTTATCATGTGTTTGCTTGGAATTGCAAAGTCAAAGTGTTCTATTCGCTGTTTACAAAAAAACTGAGTAACTTGGATCAGCTGAGCTTTTAGAGAGAAATAGGAGTTTTATTGCTTTAATTGTTAAGAAAACAGACCTGAAAAACCCTAACAGATCTATGCTGTCATCATCTAACATCAGCTTCTGGACAGAGGTTATCGGTGTTTTTTTTTCAGTTCACATCTGGAAATTGTGAGCAGTTGCTGGACAGGTTTATAAGGGCAAGTTGTACTGAGACAGTCACAGTTTGGGCTGAAATCAGAACTCTATCTTCTGGGATCCTGACAAAGGGTGACTGGACCCGAAACATTAACTCTGATTTCTCTCCACAGATGCTGTCAAACCTGCTGAGTTTTTCCAGCAGTTTGTTTTTGCTTGATCTACAGCATTCATGGTGTTTTTGGTTTTTACTCTCTATATCCTTCTTTGTGAGGTAGTTTGAAAAAACCTTCTGAAGTTTCAAGTATCGGCACCTCTGTTTCTCAGCTGAATCTGAAATCTCGTCTAAAGATTTTCCATTATTCTGTGACTGTTAGCAATCAAATCTTATCAAAAGAAGTCAGAGGAATTGTGAGCGGTCAACCTACTTTTGACATCTGAACTCACCGCTTGACCTATATGGGTGTTTGATTTTTGCCCCCATCAATCTAAACTTTTTTCTCCACCCCATTATTGCTCTGCAGTCTTATGAATGTCTTTGTGCTATGTACGAATGTGGAATTATGTTTAGGATTAAGGGGCACATTGTTCAATTCACATAGTAGGAGCACATTATTGCCAACGCTGGAGGGTCAGGCAACATCCACGGTGAGAGGGCAAGCTCATGTTTTGAGTCTGAAGAGTCATTTAGACTTGAAATATTATCTTACTGTCAGTCCATGGATGCTGCCTGACCCACTGTGATTTCTAGCATTTTTTGTTTTTAATTCACATAGTAGCTAGTTAAAACCAGCTTGCCACTTATTTTAAGAATAAGTTTGCCTACAATAATGGTGTTATTTTTCAGTTTATTGAAAAGGTTGGTGGAAGTCTATTTCCTTTTAGGTGATGTTAGGAAAGTGAAAGAAATGGACCACTTAAGTGATTGAATAAAGTATTTATACTTTTTGTATGGCACATGGCGTAATGGAGCTTGACTTCCAGCGCACTGCTCCTACCAGAGTCACAGCCATGTCCTGATACAAGAGTCACAAAACGTTAGTATGCAGGTGCAGGGAGTGATTAAGGAGGCAAACAGTATGTTGACATTTTTTGCAAGGGGGAGTGAAATACATACGGGAAGTTTCGCTACAGTTGTTCGAAGTATTGGTGAGACTACATCTAGTAGTCCTGTGTACAATTTTTGTCTCCTTTTAGAAGAATGAATATAACTGCATCAGCAGTAGTACAGAGAAGGGTCAGATTCCTTGGATGAAGGGGGGGGGGGGGGGGGGGGGGGAGGGTCAGACAGGATGAGTCTGTATCCATTCAGGTTTGAAAGAATAACAGGTGCTCTCATTGAGATGTCTAAAATCCTGAGCAGAATTGATGCTGAAAGATTGCTTCCTCTTATGGGAGAGACTAGAGCGCAAGGTCACAGTCTAAAAATAAGGGATTTAAGACAGACCTGAGTGAAAAAGGTTTATTGGGCCTCTGAAATTCTCTTCCTAACAGTGTGATGGAGGCAGGATTGTTGAGTATTTTTAATGCAGAGTTAAATAGATTATTGAATTCAAAGGCTAGCGTGGAAATTCAGCAAAGCAGATTTGAGGCTACACTTAGATCAGCCATGATGCAATCAAACAAGAGACCAGACTTGAGATGCTAAAAAGCATATTCTTTCTTTAATTTGTATGTGTCTAGAGTGCACTCTCCAACACAGAGACCAGAAGAACTACAGATGCTGTAAAACAGAAACAAGCTCAGTAGGTCTGGCAGCACCTGTGGAGCCGGTTAGTTGCATAGCCCACTTCAATAAAAAAGAAACTTGTGAAGATTCTGATAATGTCACATGGGTCTGAGAACAGGTCTCCAGGATGTTACTGTTAGGGAATGCTGTACCTGAGCTGCTGTTAACAGCCTTCAATATGTGACTGATTCCAATCAGCAGGCAGACGGAACCTGGCCCCCCTAGATAGCCGATGCCGCACTGGATAAACTTCAGTTGCTCTGGGGCCAGGGCTGTCCATAGAACGTTACCGTCAACCCCAGATAACACT
This sequence comes from Stegostoma tigrinum, assembly GCF_030684315.1. Classification (NCBI taxonomy): domain Eukaryota; kingdom Metazoa; phylum Chordata; class Chondrichthyes; order Orectolobiformes; family Stegostomatidae; genus Stegostoma; species Stegostoma tigrinum. The sequence continues at coordinate 2,981,922 of NC_081391.1, forward strand.
GCTACCGACACGTGAAGTTTCAATGCAGCTGCAGAGAAAGCAGACAATCAGACAATTCATGATATCGCCAGCATCCTGAGTTACCAGCTCCTCCATTACATAAGTGATATATTATTCTGCAAGCTTCCCAGTTTTCTGGCTGACTCTCACTTACAGTTCCTCTCCTCCGAGTTGCCAACTATCAGGGGTCAGCCCATGTAGCAAAGCGTTAGCAGTCTGTTCCACCACAGGCAGGGGAAAAGCTGGCCCTGCAGCTATTTGCCCTCTAACCCAAATGGCCAGGAGTGTGCAGTCACCAGGAGCAATCATGAGCAGGAAACCTGGATGAACCAACCAATTCTGGGGATCAGGCTAACTTTCTTGTTACATGATGCAGACCCCTTGGCTCCTGTTGGCAGACAGCTGCCAGAGCTTCTCCAGAAGGTGATTTTTAGTAGTGATTCAAGAGGGCAAGCTTCAATGGCCAACCAGTGCTGGCCTAGACAGCATCACTCATGTCCCAAGAATGGTTCATTTGAAAAACAAATAACATTTAACACTTAGTACAGAAAGGTTTTCTTAATTAGTTCAAAGTGTGCTTTTTTTTTGCTAATTTGCCTTGCTTTTATAGATCACTGAGGGGCTTTCCAGCTGCCTATAACTGCAATGTTAAAAAGTTCTGTTTGTCACAGGTCATCCTCTTCTCAATGGAGGCGATCATGTCCCTCTTTACTGTCTTCACGGCAGAGAGCCACATGGACTCTGGTTCAGCTCATTCTACTTAAAACAAACATGTTTGAACTGGTCAGCTAGCAAACGGACAACTGTCTGTCACCAAACCAAAACCATGTGGCAACACAACAACAATTTACATTTTCATACTGCCTTTAATGTAATAGGATATCCAAGATAATTCACGAGAACATTATCAAATGAAACAGTCACAGAAAGAGCTATCAGGACAGCTGACCCAAGTTCTGAGCAAGTATTGGACCTGAAACATGAACTCTAATTGCTCTTCACAGATGCTGCCAGATCTACTGAGCTTTTCCAGTAATTTCTGTTTTTGTTGCAAGTGAACAACAGCTTGGCGAAAGAGGTAAGTTTTAAGGCGATAGGAGGTTAGACATAGAGAGAGGGTATTCCAGAGTAAGCTGAAGGCACAGCCACCAATGTGAGCAACTAAAATTGGAAAGTGCAAAAGACGAGAGAGTTAGAGGAGCTTAGAGACCTTGAACTCCTATAGGGCTGCAGGAAATTATTGAAAAGGAAAGGGAGTGATCTCAGAGAAATAGGGTGAAGGATTTTAAATTAGAGGTGTTGTCAGCTCAGAAACAATGAAGTGTGCAAGTTGATAGTTAAAAACACTTGGTGAGAGTTAGGATACTGCCATTACAGTTTTGGATGTATGCAAGTTGATGTAGGTTGGAAGCTGGGGATCTGGCTGGGAAACCAAGTGGAGGTAATAAAGGCAGGAATAAGGCCTTTGGCAGCAGGTGGGTCCAACTAGATTATGTTACGGAGATAGAAGTGGGGTACCTTGAAATCAAGAGCAACATACAGAGTACGGTCTGGCTCAGCTTCGGGCAGTTGCCGAGAATGGTAAGGGTATCAGGGAACAAGAGATTACGGCAGGGACCAGCGCAATGGCTTCAGCTTTTATTTGCAATCATATGGTTTATCTGAACAGACTATTGGGAGATACAGCAGGGACAGTGTCAATAACATACTAGATGACACAGAAAGGAGAGGATCACTGAGATACAGCAGGGTCAGTAGCGGTGAGACAGGACAGTGTCACTGAGATACGGAGAGACGCGCACACCAGGGAGAGAGTCACTGAGAGAGACAGAGAGAGACAGACACACAAGGTTCAGTGCCACAGACAGACACAAGGAGAGCGAGAGCGAGACAGAGACAGAGACAGAGAGAGAAAGACAGACACACAAGATTCAGTGTCCCAGAGATACTGAGAGGCATACACATGAGGTTCAGTGTCCCAGAGATACTGAGAGGCATACACACGAGATTCAGTGTCCCAGAGATACTGAGAGGCATACACACGAGATTCAGTGTGCCAGAGATACTGTGAGGCATACACACGAGATTCAGTGTCCCAGAGATCCTGAGATGCACACACACACAAGGTTCAGTGTCACTGAGAGAGACAGACACGAGGTTCAGTGTCCCAGAGATACTGGGAGGCGCACACACACGAGATTGTGTGTCCCAGAGATACTGACAGGCATACACACGAGATTCAGTGACCCAGAGATATTGAGAGGCATACACACGAGATTCAGTGTCCCAGAGATATTGAGAGGCGTACACACTTGGGATTCAGTGTTCCAGAGGTACTGAGAGGTGCGCACACACACGAGATTCAGTGTCCCGGAGATACTGAGAGGCATATACACGAGATTCAGTGTCCCAGAGGTACTGAGAGGCATACACACGAGATTCAGTGTCCCAGAGATAGAAAGGCTTACACACGAGATTCTTTGTCCCAGAGATACTGAGAGGCATACACACACGAAATTCAGTGTCCCAGAGGTACTGAGAGGCGCACACACACAAGATTCAGTGTCAATGAGAGGCACAGACACGAGGTTCATAAGTCCATAAGACATAGGAGCAGAAGTTAGCTCATACAGCCTGCTCCAATTTCAACCATGGCTGATAAGTTTCTCAACCCCATTCTCCTCATATCCCTTGATCCCCTTGACAATCAAGAACCTATCTATCTCCATCTTAGATCTACTCAGCCACCTGGCCTCCACAACCCTCTGTGGCAGTGAATTCCATCGATTCACCACTCTTGGGCTATAGAATTTTCTTTGTCTTTGTTTGAAAAGGTCTTCCTGTACTCTAAGGCTGTGCCCTCAAGTCCAAGTCTCTCCTACCAATGGAAACATCTCTCCAATATCCACTCTGTCCAGGCCATTCAGTATTCTGTAAGTTTCAATTAGATCTCCCCTCATCCTTCTAAACTCCATTAAGTATAGACTTAGAGTTTCAAATGATCCTCATATGATAAGCTTTCCAATCCTGGGACCATTCTTATGAACATTCTCTGAACCTGCTCCAGGGCCAGTACATCTTTCCTGAGATATGGGGCCCAAAACTGCACACAATACTCCCAACTGGCCTGACCAGAGCCTTGTAGAGCATCAGTAGTATATCCCTGCTTTTACATTCAAGTCCTCTCAAAGTAAATGCCAACATTGCATCTGCCTTCCTAGCTACGGCCTCAACATACAACTTCACCCTGAGAGAAGCCTGAGCTAGAACTCCCAAGTCTCTTTGCACTTCAGACTTCTGAATCTTCTCCCCATTTAGAAAATAGTCCATACGTCTATCCTGTGAGGCTGGATGAACACAGCAGGCCAAGCAGCATCTCAGGAGCACAAAAGCTGACATTTCGGGCCTAGACCCTTCATCAGGGAGGGGGATGGGGAGAGGGAACTGGAATAAATAGGGAGAGAGGCGGAGGCGGACCGAAGATGGAGAGAAAAGAAGATAGGTGGAGACAAGAGAGTTGCAATGGGAGAGAGATTCCCTGAGGTTGGTCCGGAGGGAGGAGATACTATTTTAACCTCACTGCGAAGCCTCTTCCAGGGATGCCTAACCTGAAGAAGTTACCGTCCTCCCTCCGGACCAACCTCAGGGAATCTCTCTCCCATTGCAACTCTCTTGTCTCCACCTATCTTCTTTTCTCTCCATCTTCGGTCCACCTCCCCCTCTCTCCCTATTTATTCCAGTTCCCTCTCCCCATCCCCCTCTCTGATGAAGGGTCTAGGCCCGAAACGTCAGCTTTTGTGCTCCTGAGATGCTGCTTGGCCTGCTGTGTTCATCCAGCCTCACATTTTATTATCTTGGAATTCTCCAGCATCTGCAGTTCCCATTATCTCTCATACGTCTATCCTTTTTAACCAAAGTGCACGACCTCTCACTTTCCTACGTTGTAATCCATCTGCCACTTCTTTGCCCACTCTCCCAACTTGTTCAAATCCCTCTGCAGCATTCCCTGCATCCTCAAAACTACCTGTCCCTCTACCTATCTTTGTACAATCTGCAGACTTAGCCAGAATGCCCTCAGTTTCTTCATCCAGATCATTAATGTATCAGGTGAAAATTGCGGTCCCATCAATGACCCTTATGGAACACCACTTGTCATAGAGATGTTGAGAGAGACACACATGCGTGCGCGCAGGCACACATACACAAGGCACAGTGTGACAGTCTCACTGAGAGGCATACGTGCACCGGGGACAGTCTCACTGAGACGCACCACAGGTTCAGTGTCACCAAGGTATTGAGTGACACGCACATCAGGGATGGGGTCACCGAGACACTGACAGACACATGCACCTGGGACAGGCTCACCGAGACACTGACAGACACATGCACCGGGGACAGGCACACCGAGACACGGACAGGCACACCGAGACACTGACAGACACACGCACCGGGGACAGGCTCACCGACACACTGACAGACACGCGCGCCCGGGAAAGGCTCACCGAGACACTGACAGACACGTGCACCGGGGACAGGGTCACCGAGACACTGACAGACACGTGCGCCCGGGAAAGGCTCACCGAGACACTGACAGACACGTGCACCAGGGACAGGGTCACCGAGACACTGACAGACACGCGCACCGGGGACAGGCTCACCGAGACACTGACAGACACGTGCGCCCGGGAAAGGCTCACCGAGACACTGACAGACACGTGCGCCCGGGAAAGGCTCACCGAGACACTGACAGACACGTGCACCGGGGACAGGGTCACCGAGACACTGACAGACACGCGCACCGGGGACAGGCTCACTGAGACACTGAGACACGCACGCCCGGGAAAGGGTCACCGAGACACTGACACACTCACCGGGGACAGGGTCACCGAGACACTGACAGACACGTGCACCGGGGACAGGGTCACCGAGACACTGACAGACACGTGCGCCCGGGAAAGGCTCACCGAGACACTGACAGACACGCGCACCGGGGACGGGGTCACAGAGACACTGACAGACACGCGCACCGGGGACGGGGTCACAGAGACACTGACAGACACGCGCACCGGGGACGGGGTCACAGAGACACTGACACACACGCGCACCGGGGACGGGGTCACAGAGACACTGACAGACACGCGCACCGGGGACAGGCTCACTCAGACACTGAGACACGCACGCCCGGGAAAGGCTCACTGAGACACTGACAGACACGCACGCCGGGGACAGGGTCACCGAGACACTGACAGACACACGCACCAGGGACGGGGTCACTGAGATACTGACAGACATGCACGCCGGGGACGGGGTCACCGAGACACTGACAGACTCGTGCACCAGGGACGGGGTAACCGAGACACTGACAGACAGGCACGCCGGGGACGGGGTCACCGAGACACTGACAGACATGCACGCCGGGGACGGGGTCACCAAGTCACTGACAGACTCGCGCACCAGGGACGGGGTCACCGAGACACTGACAGACATGCACGCCGGGGATGGGGTCACCGAGACACTTACAGACACCTGCACCGGAGACAGGGTCACCGAGACACTGACAAACACGCGCACCGGGGACAGGGTCACCGAGACACTGACAGACACGCGCACCGGGGACAGGGTCACCGAGACACTGACAGACACGCGCACCCGAGCCAGTGTCCTTAAGATACTGAGGCACACGCCTGGGAAGACAAAGGGCACTGGTGGAGGCTTGCTTTTCAGACAGGAGGCTCATGACCAGTGGTATTTCACGAGGATCAGTGCTGGGTCCTGTGCTTTTTGTGATTTATATAAACGGTTTGGATGTAAACATAGGAGATATGGTTGGTACTTTTGCTGACGGCAAAGTTGTACATGTAATAAACAGCAAAGAAAGTTACCTCAAGAGTACTACACGATCTTGATCAGATGGGCCAATGGGCTGAGGAGTGGCATTCGGGGTTTAATATAGATAAATGTGAGGTGCTGCATTTTGGAAATCAAATCAGGGCAGGGCTTATACACTTTAATGGTAAGGGTCTGCAGAACGTTGCTGAACAAAGTGACCTTGGCGCGCAGGTTCATATTTCCTTAAAAATTGTCCCAAATAGTTAGGGTAGAGAAGAGGGTATTTGGTTTGGTTGCATTCATTGGTCAGTACACCGACTATAAGAGTTGGGAGGTCATGTTGCAGCTGTACAGACATTGGCTAGGCCACTTTTGGAATAGTGTATGCAATTGTGGTCTCCCTGTCATAGGAGGGATGTTGTGAAAGGGTTTGGAAACAATTTACAAGGATGTTGCCAGGGTTGGAGGGTTTGAGCTATCTGGGGAGTCTGAATAGGCTGGGGCTATTTTCTCTGGAATGTCAGAGGCTGAGGGGTAACCTCATAGAGGTTTATAAAATCATGTGGGCATGGGATAAGGTAAATGGACAAGGTCTTTTTCCTGCGGCGGAGGTGTCCAAAACTAGAGGGCATAGGTGAGAGGGGAAAGATTTAAAAGGGGCAACTTTTTCACGCAGAAGGTGACGCGCGTATGGAATGAACTGCCAGGTAGTGTTGATGTAAGGTGGTGTAATAGGTGGAGAAGGAGCCCGGAAAGAGAAAGAGGAGATATTAAAGGGCTCCAAAATAAAGGGGTTTCTGGACGGCGGTGTAAGACAGAAGAGAAACTGAACAATGATAATGAGAGAGGAGGGTTGCAGAGAATGGGTAATCTGTGCTGAAAGAAAACTGTGGTAGTAGGCCCAGGAGTGGGCGAGGATGGATTGGCTGTGCTAAAAGTAACCTATGTCATAACAGGATTGGGTGTAGATTGGGTAAAGAAAACACAGAAGGACGAAATCAGGCTCTAAAGATATTGAATGAAAATAAAAACTGAAAGCACTGCAGATGCTGGAAATCAGAAACAAAACAGAGATTGCTGGAAAAACTCAGTAGGTGTGACAGCATCTGTGGAGAGAAATCAGTGTTAAATGTTTCAGGTCTAGTGACCCTTCTGTACAGCTCTAAAGTTATTGAACTTGATGTTGAGTTCCAGAGGTTGCTTGGTCCCCAAGCGGAGAATAAGATGCTGTTCTTTGAGCTGGTGCTGAGGCACGTTGGAACGCTGCAGCAGGCCAGTGACAAGAACGTTGGCCAGGGAACTCACTGGTGTATTGAAGTGGCAGGCAACTGGCAGCTCTGAGTTACGTTTACTGACAGAACGTGGGTGTTCAGCAAAGCTGTCACTGAGTTTCAGTTTCATCTCCTCCTCAGTGTAGAAGAGACCATACCGTGAGCAGCAAATACAGTAGACTAGACTGAAAATCACTGCTTCACTAGGGCAGCACATCTGGACCCTTGGATGGTGGGGAGTGAGGAGCTACAGGCATGTGTTACGTAGTCGGTGCTTGCATGGGAAGGTGCCTTGGGTGTGTGGAGAGTTGTGGGAATGGAGGAGGGAACGATCCCTGCTGACATGAGAGGGAAGGGAAAAGTGTGTCGGGTTGTGCCTTCCTGTTGGAGGTGATGGAAATAGCAGCTCACAATCCTTTGCTTGCATAGGTTGGTGGGGTGGTAAATGAGGACCACAGGGATTCTATTATTGTTGTAGGAGGAAAAGAAACATGAGGAGTGAAGTGTGGGAAGTGGGTCGGCCGCAGCTAAGGGCCCTGGGCTCTGCCAGCAATTCTCGTTTTTGTTTCACATCTCCAGCATCCACCGTTCTTTGTCTGATTGTTGTGGATTCCTGTCCAAGTAGTCACCACATTGTCACAACTGCAGCAAATATTCCATCCAACTCTAAATTACCTTGTGGCCTGAGGCCTCCTTTCTGGTCTCGGACTTTCCCGGTGGAACCAAACGAAATAATTACATCAGAAACTTGGTCATCATTAACATCCCAGAGCGTCATCACAGGAGGGAAACCTAAGGGAAAGGAGAATTTTGGATGAACAGGAGAAATTGCAGGAGAGATACAGAAAAACAGACCATCTAGAATGAGCAAAGGCCTCTTGGCTCATAGAGCTGGTGTGAATTTATTTAAAAATCGTCAAGCTTTTTGGATTCTTCTGCCTATTTCTACAGTTCCTTCACTTTTGGGCAAAGGTGACCATCTCTCAGTTACCCACTGCAGTGAGATCTGTCCTATTCAAATCAACAGAAAGACTTGACAGCTGCTATTGGTTCACGGACAGAGAACACAGCTTCCTGTGTGCTCAACCTGTTGTCTCTTACTAGCTCATCTGGGAACATGGAAACCAAAGTAGGTAATTTAACCCTTGAAGTCTATTCTGCCATTCAATGAGAATGTGGCTAAAGTGCAGCCTATCACCCCATGATGGTTTGTGTCCCATACTCCTTTAGTCCCAGATGTTTCTCCTGAGTCTTTTTGATTTTGTTCCCTATTTTGCAGCAACTCTGCTCTCCTCTGGTTTGAATCTTGTTGCACCTGACCTCCTGATGACACTGCCAGAAAGGCCTGATCCATTTTCTTGCAGCGATCCAAAACATCACTTTACAGGGGAAACCAGGGACATAGCATTAAGGCCAACAAGGCCCACACCCCAAGAATGCATTTAATTTTAAATAAAATCAACCAGCAAGCTAATGGTCAAAGTGGTCATGATAAGGATCTCATTAATTCAGAGGACAGCAATCCAGGGGTAGCACAATTTTCAATGTCTGCTTAGTAACCATCTGGCTCAGGTTCTTAGTGAAATATGCAATCATCAGGCAGAACTCAGGGCTTTTCCCATTTGTTCAGAAGACAAATCGTATGTGGACAATTAAAATGTTGTTTAGAGCTCAGTCAGTAAGCAACAGGTCATTCAGCCTAATGTATCAGTGCTTGCTCTGCACTCCTGTCCTTAACCCATTGGCCCTGCAAGTTGCTTTCTTTTCAAATATTTACCTAATTCTATTTGTAATTTATTATTGAAGCTGCGTCCACCACCCTTTCAGGCATCTCATTCTAAATTAGAGAAAACCCATCCTCTCTGGTTCTTTTGCCAGTCATGTTACATGTCCTGGTTATCAACTCTCCTTCCAGTGGATACAGTTTTCCTTCATTACTTTATCAAAAAAACCCATAAGTTCTTCTACCATCCTTTCAAGCAGCAAGTTCTGACTCTGCCCCTCTGGTTGAAAAGATTTCACAACCCCCAGAGATTTCAGTTTTTTTAAAAATGACTGCACTCCTTCGAAATACCTTGAAATATTTTACTATGGTAAAAGGTATTATACAAATGCAAGATAACAAGGTGTAGAGCTGGATGAACACAGCAGGCCAAGTAGCATCAGAGGAGCAGGAAAGCTGACGTTCGTGCCTAGGCCCTTCTTCAGAAACCTTTCTGAAGGTGGTCTAGGCCCAAAACGTCAGCCTTCCTGCTCCTCTGATGCTGCTTGGCCTGCCACATTCATCCAGCTCTACACCTTGTTATCTCAGATTCTCCAGCATCTGCAGCTCCTACTATCTCTATACAAATGCAAGTTATTTTTGAATTAGCAAAGTGTTGCACATTTTGTGCAGAAGATTTGGTGTCACTCAAAATTTCAGTAAATCTCCTACTTCATGTTTTTTCGCTATGGTTTATTCCTAACTGTAATAAATCAGATTTGTAGTTTACAACCTGAGTAACCTGATCTAAATGACAGTGTCTGCAACAGTTAGGGGTGTGAGGCCTCATATCAATTAACAAGAATGAGCTACAGTGACAGAGGCTCAACCATCTCCTCTGCAAGAAGAGAAAGCTCACCACAGGAACTGGTGCTTTGTGTTGCAAAATTAATCTTGCTAAATGCTACATTTGTTATGTTTGTTATCTGAGAGTACACACTCTCAGAAGAGATGCTGAGTGCAGGGCAATTCTTTACCGATAAACTGCTGCAGTGGTTATTCCTAGTCCATTCTCCATTGCCTATCATCAATTGGTTCTGGTAGATATTATTATTAAGCTGGAGAGGGTTCAGACGAGATTTACCAGGATGTTGCCGGGGACGGAGGTTTTGAGTTATGGGGAGACGCTGGATTGGGTGGGATATTTTTCACTGGAGCGCAGGAGGCTGAGGGGTGACCTTCTAGAGGTTTATAAAATCATGAGGGGTATAGATAAGGTGAATGACAGGTGTTTTTTTCCCCTATGGTGGGGGATTTCAAGACGGGGACATATTTTTATGGTGAGGAGAAAAATTAATTAAAAAAAGGTGGCTTTTTTTTAAACACAGGAGAGTAGTTTGTGTGTGACATGAACTTCCAGAGGAAGTGGTTGACGCAAGGTACAGTTACAATGTTTAAAAGACATATAGAGAAGCACATGAATTGGTAAGGTTGGGGGCGGGGGGGGGGGGGGGGGGGTGGGGGGGGGCAGATATGGGTCAAGAGTAGGCAGATGGGAAAAGTTTAGTTTGGGATTATGTTCGGCATTGCCTGGTTGGACTGAAGGGTGTGTTTCTGTGCTGTATGACTCTGTCATTTTGGCGGTAGTGTCTGTTCATTCAAAGCCCTGGCTCTGTAACAGTCAGAAGAAGCATTCAAGAGGGCAACGGATGATTACTTGGATGGTAATATTGTGCAAGGGTATGGGGAGAAAGCAAGAGATTGACAATAGGTAATGATGGTTGTTTGAAAAGCTGGTACAGTTACGATGGGCTAAGTGGCTTCCTTTTGCACTTATGATTCTGTGAAGAGAAGGCTGAAAATGTTAGGTAAGATGCAAAAGCAAAGTGTCCTTTATTCAGAGCAATTTCCATTCCTTTGAGTGAATCCTTTCAGTTGTACTCAGGCTGACTGTACAGCAGCATCTACAGTATCACATCAGCCAGTGTAGTTTTACAATCTACTGCTGAATGCTGAGGGTAGTGAGGGAGGTCGGGTTCTCCTATGTCCAAACTTCACTCAACATCTTCTGAATATGACTGGGCAAAGGTCAGCAATTCTGCCTGGCAGAATCATCAGGGTGCACTGAGATTGCAAGGTGTTGTACTGGTCCTCCCTTCCCATTACTCTGTAATAAAGCATGACTGCTATTGCAATTCCACTATGTGAGCTCTGCTCACTGGCTGCTTGGCCTAGGCTTCGGTTCCACGAGGTCATCTGTGGCTGGCTCCTTGGACACGGGATGAAGAAAGCGCAGACCAGAACGAGGACCATGGTGAACGCGAGGGTGAGGAGGAAGGCAGCGGTCCGGAGGCAAGGGACAAGCGAGATTCTGGCTTTAACAGTAAACTCGTCGGAGACCTCAGTCGCACGGACCTCCGCGGAGCTGGGTTCATCTGTCCGCCGTTGCTTCGTTTTCAGCGTATGCATTTCGACTGCGGCATCAGCGTCTCTGTCACACACAGCCTCGTCACTGCCCTCAGTCTGGACATTGCCATTTTTCTGGAAGCTAAGATCGCTATCATCCTCGCTGTCATCACTGTCAGCCTGACGGAGTGGGTCATACTCTCCCAGATCATGAATCTTTTTCCCTGGAAAGCAAAGAGTTGTTGAAAATGATGTTTGTCAATGTTACCCTCATTTCCAAATACCTTAACCCTGTTCAAACAGGATTCTGTGTTCTTCAGTTTCTTACCGCCAACCCATGCTAACATTGTTCCCTACTCACACCGAGCAAGTGACTTCCACCTCGGCATCTCCTGAACCCTATTGGATGTGGCTTAGATACTGTCTGGGGTAGTGCGGTCAACTCTACATCAGTCCTTTCAAATCCAGTTAACACGTGACTTAGGAGCTGGAGTAGGCCATTCGGTCAGAGTCTGCTGCACCATTCAATAAGACCATGGCTGTTGTGGTTGCAGTCTCAACCTTACTTTCCCATCTGCCAACCCTTACTACTCAACTCCATTTATTATCAAGATGCTATTTAACTCAGCCTTGAATAATTTGAAAGTCCAGCCTCCATTACCTTTAGGGGACGAGAATTCCACACTCTAATGACCCTCAGAGAAAAAAAATCCAAACTGTCACTTAAAAGGAAACTGCCTTATTTATAAATTATGTTTTCCATAATATACACACAGGCTGCTGCGCTCTCTCACATACACAGAGGCTGAGGCTGCTCGTCTCTCTAAAAAGCATGGGGCTTCTATTCTCTGCAAAATATACAGGGGCTGCTGTTATCTATAATATTACAGGGTCTAGGGCAGCATGGTTGCTCAGTGGTTAGCATTTCTGCCTTACAGTACCAGGAACCTGGGTTCAGTTCCAGCCTTGGGTAACTGTATGTGTGGAGTCTGCACATTGTCCATGTCAGTGTGGGTTTGTCTGGGTGCTCTAGTTTCCTCCCATAGGCCAAAGACGTGCAGGTTAGGTGGATTGGCCTTGCTAAATTGCCCCGAAATGTCCAGGAATGTGCAGATTAGTCATGGTAAAGTGTGGGGTTATAGGAATAGGATGGTGGGCACTGAAGAGCAACCCATCCAGACCCAGAGTGTTGGTGCAGATTTGATGGATCGAATGGTCTCTTTCTGCACTGTTGGGATTCTATGATTCTACAACTGTTTTTCTCTGTGAGATATATAGGGATTGCTACTCTCTGTAATATGCATAGGAGTGCTAATTTATATCATACACACAGCAAGTCTTCTCTCCATAAAATATAGAGGGATGGCTATTCTCTATAATATACACAGCAGTTGATATTTTCTACAATACATACAGCAAATTCTATTTGCTGCAAAATACATTCTCCAAAGCATAGACAGATGCAGTTTTCACGATGACATACAGAATGACTAATTCTCAATCATATAAACAGGTATTTCTATTCTCAACAAAACAGTCAGAGACTGCTATTCTCTGCAATAAGCAGAGCGGTTATTCTCCATCATACTCACTGGGGTTGTTTTACTCCAGAATACACACTGGAACTTTTGTTACCTGTAACTTACAGAGGGGCTATGATTCTCTATAACATAATGGATAGGGCACTGGCCTAAGCCAGTGATTGTGGGTTCAAGTCCTGTCTGGGGTGTCTGATTTTTAAGCCTGGTCTTCATGGCTGATCTTGGTCGTATGTGACTTCACTTCTCATCTACTCTGTAAAAATCCAATTGTCTGCATTTAGATGATGCTGTTCAATAAGAACCTGCACAGGTAGTTGGAAAAATACACAACTTGGGGTATCTGTACCATATTAGGGCAAATTGTGTCAAAGGGACAGCACAATCACAATGCAATGAATGATGGCTAAGCTTCCTTGATTTGTCCTCATTGTAGGTGTGGGCAGCACGGTGGCTCAGTGGTTAACACTGCTGCCTTACAGCACCGGGGACCCGGGTTCGATTCCAGCCCTGTGTGTGGAGTTTGCATGCTCTCCCCATGTCTGTGTGGGTTTACATTGGATGCTTTGGTTTCCTCAGTCCCAAAACATGCAGGTTAGGTGGATCGGTCATCCTAAGTTGTCCTGTAGGTGTCCAGGGATGTGCAGGTTAGGTGGATTAGCCATAGTAAATGTGGGGTTATGGGGATAAGGTGGGGGTCTGCGTGGGAGCTCTTTCAGAACTACTTGATAGGCCAAATAGTTTCTTCTGCACTGTAGGGATTCCATACCTCCAGCTTCACAACTTGTACCCCTTCAGCAGAAATCCCTGAGCCAGTAATAGAGTGAAAATCTCACAGAATCCCAGAGTTAAACAGGGAAAGAAAGGTCAGGGTTGTATCCATGACTAACTTCTTAGAGGCAAACTTGGCTCAAAACAAGTGAAGATTAAAATTTACAGCGCCAGTAAAATGACTCATTAACTGTGAAGGAGCACCAACAGTGATTTCCTTTAACGTGGCATCTCAAGGAAAATGAACAAAATGGTCAGGTAGCTATAGCTGGAGAGCCTAAAGAGGAAACACAGACCAAATAAGTGGGCTGATCTTTGATTTTCACTTATTTGATAGCAGCGTGCTGTTCCTCTGATCATAAATTGTTTAAGCTTGTCCAATAAGGAATCAAATTCTGATAGTAACAAATCCTACCACCTTGAATCACTTTTCTCTACCCAAAAGCTTCAATTCAACATACAGTCATAGAGCTGTACATCACAGAATCAGACCCTTTGGTTCAACATGTCATGCTGAACTGTTACCCTAAATTAATCTAGTCCCATTTGCCAACATTTGGCTCATATCCCTCTAAACTCTTGCTATTCATGCACGCATCTGATACCTTTTAAATGTTATAATTGTACCCACTTCCTCTGACAGATCATTTCATATATGCAACACCCTTTGTGTGAAAAAGTTGTCCCTTAGATCCCTTTTAAATCTTTCCCCTCTCACCTTAAGCCTATACCCTCTAGTTTTGGACTGCCACACCCCAGGGAAAAGACCTTGGCTATTCACCCTATCCATATCCCTCAATATTTTATAAGCCTGTATAAGGTCACCCTTTAGCTTCCAATATTCAATGGAAAATAGCCCCGGCCTATTCAGCATTTCCCTCCAGCCAACTTGACAATATCCTTGTAAATCTTTTCTTTCAAGTTTCACAATTACTTTGTCATAATAGGAAGACCAGAACTGAACATGGTTTTCCAAAAGTGGTCTAACCAAGGCCCTGTACAACATGACATCTCAAGTGCTATACTCAATGCGTTGACCATTAAAAAGACAAGTGTACTAAATGCCTTCTTCATTATGCTGTCCACATGCAGGTCCACTTTGAACCTACACTCAAAGTCTGTTTGGCAACACTCCCTGGAATTCTACCATTAACTGTACAAGTCCTGCCCTGACTTGCCCTATCAAAATGTAACACCTCACATTTATCTAAATTAAACACCTTCGGCCACCCCTTGGCCCACTAGCCCATCTGATCAAGGTCTTCTTTTACATTCTTCGCTGTCCACTACACCACCAATTATCATGTCACCTGCAACTTATTAACCATTCCTTCTACAATCACATCCAAATCATTTAACAAATGACAAAAAGCAGTTATCCCAGCACTGATCCTTGCACATATCACTGGTCATAGGCCTCCAGTTCGAAAAGCAACTCTTCACCATCACCACCGGTCTTTGCTGAGTCTTCATTATTTCAAATGACATGGGTGTCACTTACAACACCAGCTGACCATTCTAATCACCTCTTAAGTTGATTAGCTCTGCAGGCTATTTCAGAACTCATTTGAATATCCACTGCTTTGCTATTGGTCAGAGTTAACCTCCAGGTAAGGGCAGCAGATTTCATTTGCTAAAGGAGATCAGTGAACTAGATGGGATTTTAATAACAATGATGGCTTCCTAGTCACCATTACTGAGACAAGCATTCAATTCAAAATTTTATTAATTGAATTTATATTTACACAAGAATGCTGTGGTGGGATTTGATGACTAGCCTAAGGCTCAGGATAATACCACCCTCTGGTCTGTGCAGTGACCCATATTGATGCTGTTGAGGATAATGTCAGAGCAAGTGACCTTCAGAAAAGACTGGAGTATCACTGAAAGTGTGACGCGTTTACATTGTTTCTGTTCTCACTACAGACATAAGTAGTGGTATTATCGCTAGACTATTAATACTGAGACCCTAGTAATGTTGCAGTAAATATCTGGAATTAGGAGTCTAATGATGACCATGAAACGATTTTAGATTGTCAGGTAGGAGACTACCATCCTTAGCCTTGTCTGGTATAACTGTGACTCCAGACCTAGAGTGATGTGGTTGATTTCTGGGCAGTTAGGGATTGGCAATAAATGATGCCTGGCCATTGACGCCTACATCCCGCGGATGAATTAAAAAATACATCCAAGAGGATAAGTAAAAACAGGTGCACGTCGAAAAGACTACAAAAATAAATCTACGCGTTGACCACATAGGAATGAAGTTAACGGGTTTAGATTAAACGTATGTAATCCACCCTCACGATGACATTATTTGGGTGACAGGGCAGTTGAAGCTGTACTCACCTGGAAGCTTCAGCGCCCGGGACAGAGCAGCCGCCATCTTGACGCCCCGTCGCCACGCATGCGTGGGGCGCCGCGAAGTCACCTGGAAATTGTAGTCCTGACCTCGGTAACATTCCCGGTCAAATAGATTTGAAAATAAACTTCAAACAGAAGCGACTGGAATTCCGGCCCGGATCATATATCTGATCGCATACTTTACGTGCAATCGAATGTCTTCCGACCTCATTGATAACCCCTCCCCCAACTACGGCAGCCATGGAGCGGTTCGTCACTGCGGACTGATTTCCAGTTGCACCCTGTGGCTTGCCGGAGAGTCACATTCAATAAGGGATGAGCGAAACACATCGAGGTGTCGAACGGTCCTATCTTCCTGGAGTGCGGCTTTCCGAAGTTGTGGCGGGCAGCGAGAGGCAATGAGTGAGTGTTTCTGTGGGAACTGGAGCAAGTGAGGCCTCAGATCACGCAGAGGGAGGAGGGGTGGCTGCTAGACTACAGACCGAGACGTCTCTGGATAGCCAGGGGCTGGGATGATGGGACCACCCGCTTTGTTTGTTTCTGCTTTCGCCGCCCAGTCTCTGAGTTCGTGGTTTTCATTGTCAGTGTGTGTCCTGTGGCTTAAAAGGGGTGGAGGTGTAATGGAAGTGTCCCTCCCTTTAGACTAGGACGTCTAGGCTGAGTCCCACCCAACACGAAGGTACATCCAAACAGGTTGATTTTAAAAAGTTTAGAATTGGCACAAAAACAGAAATTGCTGGAAAACCGCAGCCGCGGGTCTGGCAGCATCTGTGGAGAGAAATCAAGAGTTAACGTTTCAACTCCAGTGACCCTTCCTCAGAAACTGACAAGAATGCTCGGCTAGTTCCACTCCCCTTTGCCTTACTGAAACAGAAGGAGACTTCTGTGAAACACCAGCACAGTCTAGGTCGGCAAAACGGCCTGTATCAACCTTTTCTGAAGAAAGGACCCAACCTGAAACGTCAACTTCCCTGCTCCTTTGCTGTCTGGCCTGCGGTGTTCCTCCAGTCCCCCAGCGTGTCGTCTCTGACTCCAGCATCGGCGGTTTTTACTATCTTTGTATCAATGTTGTATGTGTTTGATGCAGAAACATAGAAAATATGAGTAGGTTATGTCTTTTGAGTCTCTTCACTATACAATATGATCATGGCTGATCATCCAAGGCAGTATCAAAAACAAAGTTGCTGGAAAAACTCAGCAGGTCTGGCAGCATTTGTGAAGAAAGAATCAGAGTGAATGCTTTGGGTCTGGTGGCCTTTCCTCAAAGTTCTTCTCGGATGCTGCCAGATCTGCTGAGCCTTCCCAGCAACTGTGATTTTGGTCCTGATTTATAGCATCTGTAGTTCTTTTGGTTTTTATCCAAAGCAGCATCCTTTCTTCCTGCACCCTTTGATCGCTTGGTCCCTAGAACTACACCTGATGCTTGAAAACGTTCTCTCTTTTAGCCTCAACCACTTTCTGGGACAGAGAATTCAACATTTTCATGTAGCTTTGCCATTTGTTTTTGGGCAATTATCCAATTCTCTTTGAAAGTCATGATTGAATTTTCCTTCGTCACAAATTGCACCAACATATTACAAATTCTAACCACTCAGTGTTTAGGAAATGTTCCCACAAGTCACTATTGCTGCTTTGGCTATTCACCCTGCAGCAGTGTATAGTTCCTGAACCTGTGGCCAATGGGTATGGTTTCCCTCTATGCACTCTGAGACCCAACCTGACTTTAAAATTTCCTCACAGCCTCTTTATTTTTTTCCCTGAGGACAACAACCCTAGCTTCACCGGTTTATTCATGTAACTGAAATTCCTCATCCGTGGAGCCATTTGTCAAAGTCTTTCTTGATCACTTTCTTACAGTCTTGTGCCCCAGTTTTGACACCATACTCCAGTGAACCCAACCAGTGTATATACAGATTTACTGTAGTTTCCATATATTTGTACTCAATGCCATCATACAGAGCCCAGGATCAGGTAAGCCTTTTGAACCATGTTCTCAACCTGCTGCCTTTCAATGATTTTTGTATATATACTTCCAAGTTTCGCTTTTATCTCTTTAGATTTACACCCTTTTGTTTTTAAACAAGAGTCTCATTGATACAGAATTGAAAGAGGTCTTTAGGCCCATTGTGTCCACAATATCCATCAAGCACTTATCTGTCTAGTCCCATTTTCCTGAACTTGGCTGACAGCCTTATTTGCTGCGGCACTCCAAGTGCTCATCTAAATGCCTCTTAGATGTTCTGATGATTCTCGCCTCTACCACCTTTTTAGACACCAAGTTCCAGATAACCACCATGCTCTGGGTGAAAAAAATCTTCCTTAAATCCCAGCTGAACATCTTGCTCTTTTTTTAGATCTATGCCTTCTGATTTTTTGATCCCTCTACCAAGGGAAAATGTATCTGCCTATCTACCTTATCTATGCCCCTCATAATTTTGTACACCTCAATCAGGACCTCTGTCATCCTTCTGTGCTCTGTTCTTTCTACCAAAATGTATCATTTCAGTGTTCTTCTGTAATGCCTTCTGTTATGTGTTTGGCTATCCAACCAGCCTAGGTCCTTTTGTAATTTGTCACTATTTTCTACTAATGTCGCAGTTTTTCCATTTTTATTTTTATTTTTATCTGCACATCTTGAAGTTCTGACCTTTTTTCAGTCGTATTTAGGTAACTAAAATATAACAAGGAAACCAATGGTCCTTGTACTGATCTCTGGAACCCTCCTGTATATCTTCAAACTTGAAAGCTCTTTCCTGTCATTTAACAAACTTTGCACCCATACTGCTACAAGCTTTTACACTTTTCAGCACCTTATCAAAACTCCTTTTGGAATTCAATGTTCTCTTCATCATTCCTCTTTTGTTAACTCATCAAAATAATCAATTTAATCAAACACAATTTGCTAATAATAAATCCATGTTGCCTTTCTTTAATTAATCCAACTTTTCTAAGTGACTTAATTTTGTCCAGGGTTACACTACTTGACAAATTAAGTAGGCCGGCACCCCAGGACACCAACAACATTAATAAGTACACCACCATGAAATAATAGATCTGGGGCCTCGCAACCCACTTCACCTTCAATGATGCCATATATGAACAAATCAGTGGAGGACCAATGGGACCCCCAATGTCATGACTGATTGCAGGAGCAGTAACGCAAAGGTTAGAACGAACAGCACCCACACGATACAACCCAAACTTTGGGTCCGATATGTAGACAACACGTTCATGTTTATTAAATGCACAAAACTAGAAGAAACCCACTGACACATAAACAACATCCTGACTGGGATAAAATTCACAAAAGAAGAAGAGAACAACCAACTACTCTTGCTGGACAGAATGGTAGAATGCAAAAATGATAGGGGACTCCACACTAGCGTATATAGAAAGACCACACATAAGGACCAGGTACTCGTTACGCTAGCATCAGGACACTGTTTTAAACAATCCACAACACATTGCAGCAACCTGCAACCTTCAAAAGGAATGGATACCCAAAAAAGCACAATCCTCCGTTACCTCCAAGACAGACTAGAACACGGCCACACTCACTAATCACCCTACTGTACATCAAGGACATTTCAGAGATGACCACAAGACTGCTTAGACCCCTAGGTATCAGAGTAGCCCACAAATCAACAACCACCCTACGACAACTACTAATGAATGTAAAGGATCCCACATCCAAAACCAGCAAAACTGGGGTAATGTACAAAATACCATGCAAGGACTCTGAGAAACACTATGTAGGCCAAACTGGAAGGAAACTGACAATAAGGATACACGAACATCAATTAACCACCAAGAGATACACGATCAATTTTTCACTTGTCTCACTACCACAGACAGCGATGGACACAAATTTGACTGGGACGACAAATCCATAATCTCACGAGCCAAACAGATATGCCATGGAATTCCTGGAGGCCTGGTATTCTAACCGGAACTCCATCAACAGAATTTTGAATTAGACCCTGTGTACAACCACTGAGGAACAGAACAGGAAGTAATATCAATCACCTCAACAAACTGAGGCATATAAATAACAAGCAGGACAAAATACTGATGCTTCACCGGAGGTGCACTGATGATGTTATCTAGCCAGGAGACGAAACATTTGTAACCAAATCCACTGGCTCTGTGAGCATGTCTAAAACCTCGGGTTATCCCTTAAAAGTTTTCCCACCACTGAGATTAAACTGTAGATTAAACTATAGCTGTAGTTACTGGGCCTATCATTACATCATCCTCGTTCAAGAAAGCATTTAACATTTGTAATTTATGTTTTGGTACCACGTTTGGAGAGTTAAGGCCAGTGCACCTGCAATTTTTCTTTTCCCTTCTGTCACTTCTTTGATCCATTATGTCCACTCTGGAGATTTGTCAACTTTATGTACAGCTGATTTTTCTGAATACCTCCTTGATCAATTTTTAGCCCTTCCAGTGTCACAACTGCCTTCTCTTTCAATTTTTTTTTCTTTGGTAAAGACAAATACAAAATATGGATTTGTTACCTCAGCCATGAACCCCATATAGATCCCTTTTATTCCCTATTCTGTCTCCCCTCCTTTGTGTACTATTTTGCCATCAATATGTCCACAAAATAGTCTTGATTTCCTTTTATGCTCACTGCTAGTCTCTTCTCATAGTCTCTCTTTGCCTTTTATTATTTTTCACTTCTCCTCTGAACCTTTTAACATTTGGCCTCAATTCATCACTGTATGATGAAGATTTGTGGTGTATTGTTATTATTGGGAAAGTTAAGTTCTAACAAGACCATAAGATGTAGGAGAAGAATTAGGTCATTTGGCCCTTGAGTCTGCTCCACCGTTCAATATTTCTCCACACAGTTCGCCTGCCTTCTTCCCATAGCCTTTTATCCCCTTACTCACCAAGAACTGGTCTACTCTGTCTTAAATACATGTAATTACTTAGCCTCTACATCCTTCTGTAGCAACAAGTTCCACAGATTCACCACCCTCTGGCTAGAGAAATTCCCCCTCATTTCTATTTTAAATGGTTCTCCTTTCACTCTGAGACTGTGCACTCAAATCCTAGACTGTCCTACTTGTGGAAGCAAATTCTCTATGTCCACCCTATTCAGGTCTCTTGGTATTCAGTCAGTTTCAATGAGATATTCCTTATTCTTTTAAATTCCTTGAGTACAGACCCTGAGTCCTCAACTGCTCCTCACTTAGCAAGCCCTTCATCCCTAGGATCATTTTGGTAACCCTCCTCTGGACTCCTTCCAATGCCAAAGCATCCTTAGATAAGAGGTCCAAAACTGCTCTGAATATTCCAAATATGGCCTGTCCAAAGGTCTTATACAACCTCAGAATTACCTCCCAGCTGTTGTATGCTAGACTTTGTTAGGTCAATGCTAATATTGCATTTGCCTTCCTAACAGCTGACAGCTAACCTCTGTGTAAACCTTAAGAGAACCCTGAACTAGGACTCTGAAGTTTCTTTGCTCTTCAGATTTCCAAATCCTGTTGCCATTTAGAAAGTAGTCAGTTTAATATCAGTAGGAGAAAATTCCAGAAAGGGAAGGTTGTAGGAGAGATATTTAGGAATCCATGTTAACAAATAGGTTAAATGTATTAACAGAGATAGCAGGCAACCCCCTGGAAACGGATATCCACTTCAAGCCCATCAACTCCCACAGCTACCTAGAATACACCTCCTCCCCACCCACCTTCCTGCAAAAATGCCATCCTCTATTCCCAGTTCCTTCGCCTCCGCCACATTTGCTCCTGGGATGAGGCATTCCACTCCCGTACATCTCCGATGTCCTTGTTTTTCAAGGACCGCAACAGTACCCCCCCCCCCCCCCCCAACAGTGGTTGAGAAAACCCTCGACCGTGTCTCCCGCATTTCCCGCAACTCATTCCTCACACCCCCTCCCTGCAATAACAACAAAAACAGAATCCCCCTCATCCTCATATACCACCCCTCCACCCTCTGGATCCAACGCATTATCCTCCGACACGTCTGCCATCTGCAATCCAACCCCGCCACCAAAGACATTTTTCCCTCCCCACCCTTATCTGCTACACCTGCCCCTACATCTCACCGTTCCCCCACCCCCCCGTCACCCCCATCCCAGGCCCCAAAACGACTCCGCATCAAGCAGATGTTCACCTGCACATCTGCTACTGTGGTATACTGTATCCACTGTTCCCGGTGTGGCCTCCTCTAAATTGGGGAAAACCAGGCGGAGGCTTGGGGACCACTTTGCAGAGCACATACGCTCGGTTCGCATTGAACAACTGCACCTCCCAGTAGCAAACCATTTCAACTCCCCCTCCCATTCCCCAGATGACATGTCCATCCTGGTCCTCCTGCAGTGCCACAACGATGCCCAACCAAAGGGTGCAGGAACAGCAACTCATATTCTGCTTGGGAACCCTGCAGCCCGATGGTATCAATGTGGACTTCACAACCTTCAAAATCTCCCCCTCCCCCACTGCATCCCAAAACCAGCCCAGCTTGTCCCTGCCTCCCCAATCTTTCCTCCTCCCACCTTTCCCCTCCTCCCACCCCAAGCCCCACCTCCATCTCCTACCTACTAACCTCATCCCACCCTGTTGACCTGTCTGTCCTCCCTGGACTGGCCTTCTCCCTACCTCCCCACCTACACTCACCCTTACTGGCTCCATCCCCACCTCTTTGACCTGCCTGTCTCCTCTTCACCTTTCTCCTCCTCTATCCATCTTCGATCCCACTCCCCCTCTCTCCCTATTTATTTCAGAACCCCTTCCCCCTCTCCATTTCTGAAGAAGGGTCTCAGCCCGAAGCGTCAGCCTTCCTGCTCCTCTGATGCTGCTTGGCCTGCTGTGTTCATCCAGCTCTACATCTTGTTATCTTAAATGTATTAACAGTTTGTTTAAGGGCCTCATGAAGGGACACTAAGTAAAGAAGCTTTCATCGAGTGAATGCCAAAGTATAGTTGTAATAACACTTTCATTTTTTCATCCATTCCATCCAGTCCCATAGTAAAAAAAGGCCAAAATTCCATTTGCCTTCTAATTACTTGATACATCTGCATGCAAACCTTTTGGTGTTTCCTCAGCACTACAGTTATGTGGAGTCTCTCTGCATTTAAATAATAGCATGCCTTTTGATTCTTCCTCCCAAAGTGCATGATCTCACACTACATCTGCCAAACTTTTGGCCATTCATTCAATCTATTTATAAACCCTTGCAAATTCCTCACGACACTAAGCACTTGCAATTTTTTTTGCAATATCAGCAAATTTGGGGATACATTATACTCTGTCCTCTCCTCCAAGTCATTAACTTAGGTAGTCAATAATTGACGTCCGAGGACTCATCCTTTTGGCACTGCACTAGTTATGTCTTTCCAACTGGAGAAAGATCCATCTATCTAAACTCTGTCGACTTTTTTAACCAATCCTCGATCTATACTAATACCAGAAGCTTCTAATTTGTGCAAAGCCTTTTATATGGAAGTCTTCTTACAACTGTACGTCTGCACTCACTCTATGAAAGTTTCTTTACTTAATGTCACCTCATGAGGCCCATAACATGGATTACTAAATGACTTCTGGAAATTCAAATATACATCTTGAGGTTCTCCTTTGTCAACTCTGCTTGCACTAGCAAATTGGTCAAACGTGATTTTCCTTTCACGAAACTACATTGACTGTGTTTGATTGTGATAAGCTTTTCTAAATGGCTTGCCTTTTCTTCCTAAATAATGGACTCTGGCATTTTCCCCTTCATAGAGGTTGTGCTAACTAGCCAGTAGATTCTTGCTTTCTGTCTCCTTTTTTTTAAAATAAGAATGAGACATTAGCAGTTTTCCAATCTCCTGGAATATTTTGACAAATGTCTCAAGTATCTCTGCATTTACCTCCTTTAAAACATTTAGAGAGGTGTTCATCTGGTCCTGGCAATTTTTCTGCTTTTTAGTCTCATTAGTTTGTCAAATACGTTGTTTCTTGTGATGGAGACCATTACAATATCTTTCACCCATTAGCACTTGTGTATTGTTTTTGGGATGTTTACAGCATCTGCTGTGAAGCCCAATGTAAAATTTTGGTTTTAAATTACTTGCCATTTATTTGTTATTAATACCCAAGTTGTATCCTCCAAGGGTCTCGCACTTCCCCTTTTTCTATATCTGTAGAAGCTTTTGCTGTTTGTTTTACTTTATTTCTTGCCAATTTACTTTCGTAATCAATTTTTGATCCTGTTATTAGGCTTTGAATTATTCACAGCTGGTTCCTATAAAGAATCTCAATTTTTTTGTCACTTTGAGTGCCTTATTTTTCAATTGCATACTCTCCATGACTGCCTTTCTTTTAACCATATAACTCTGTATTTGCCCTTGTTTAAATTGAGGGCACTGAATTGAGACCTGAGTTACTCTCTGTGAGCCTGTTCCCAGGGAGGTTATGCGATATATTCTTCTGAGAGTCAATCCCTGATACACGCTACAAACTTGTCTTCGACGTCCCCCTTTCCCATCTGATTTATTCAGTCAATATATGGATTAGAATCACCCATGACAATTGTAATGGCCTTTGTATACACCTCCAATATTTCAGTTTATCATATCCTACTGTAAGACAACTCTGGGGGCTTGTAGACTATTCCTATCCATGACTCTTTACTTATTTCCACTCAAATTGATTTCAAATCATAATTTGTTGTACCCATGTCACTACTTTATTTGATACCATCCTTTACTAACAAAGCTACCCCACCCTGCTTTCCTTTTGTCTATTCTTCAGGAATGTCAAAAACCCTTGAATAATAGTCTCAGCACTCTGCAATCAAGTCTCTGTGGTGGTTATCGAGTCACATCTGTTTGTTTCTATTTGTGCCATAAATTCATCTATCCTGCTACCAACACTGTATGCATTCAGATAAAGACCTTTAAACTTTGACTTTTTATCATGTATTACTTACCTTTCTTCAAATTTCTGCATCACTCTGTGTATATTGTTATTCCCGTCACACTTTGATTATCATTCACCTCATCGCAAACCTGCACTTCTACACTCTTATTTTTGATTTTTTTTTAAGCTTCTCTTCTGTTGAAACTCCCACCCAAATTGAGATGACCAGAAATTTAATCACTGAGAAAGTGGTGAGCCTGTGGAATTCACTACCACAGAAAGTGGTTGAGGCCAAAACGTTCTGTGTTTTCAAGGAGGTTAACATAATTTGTGACTAAAGCGATCAAAGGATCTAGAGGAGAGTGGGATGAGGGTATTGTGCTCGATGATCAGTTATGGTCATATTGAATGGCAGAGTGGGCTTAGGATCAAGTGGTGTACTCCTGTTCCTAATTGCTATGTTTCTGTGAAAATTCTTCCAAATACACTTCAGAAACTCTTTTCCCCCTTTGGCCCTTTATACTTCCCAACCCGATATATATCTCAAACAGTTGGTTTCCTGTATGCATGTATTAATGTGTGTACGATTTTATTGTTGTGTGTATTTTACAGTGAGAAAAACAGTAAAATACAGTGAAAAGTTTTTCCATTGTCACAGTGATCTGGTGCCATTTTGAGTAGTTTAAGAATAAGAAAAGGATTGGATATAGCTTAAAGAGAGTCCATTGGTCCTGAGCCAGCTCATCATCATCAATGCCTGTAGTATATACCCGTTAGTATCATGTTCTTTTTTTAACCAGGCAAATTTTATCCTGGATCCCTCTCTCCAGCACTGAAATATTCTTCTTGATCAATACTTCCACTTTGTCTCCTTTCTTTTATTCCCAACCTTTTCAGAGTACCTCAGATCCGGGAATACTTAGATCCTGACCTTTTGTCAGCCTAGTGTCCGTGATCAATAGTTATATGGGCTATCGTTGGCCCTGCTTAGGGTGTTTAGATAAATGCACTGTAATTCTAATTTGGATTTTATTGCATTCCCTCTTTAATGATTGTCAGAGACAGTAGCGTAATGGTCATGTTTTAGGACCAGCAATCCAGAGTTTCGAGCTAATACTCTGGGAACAAAATTTCCAATTTCACTGAACAGAGCTACTGCTGAACCAAACAGAGAGAATCCAATGGGCTGCGTGCCTGGGGTTTGTTCCAAGCTGAAGTGATATTTTGGGTAATATCATTCAAAGCTCTTCCTCTAGTTTGGAACTTGCAAGTTACTTTTCTACACCCGAAATCAGTACGAAAGTTTGAACAAAATGGCAATGTGAGATAATGACAGGAGATTGATGATGCAAGGTCATTCAGCTGAAACAGTAACTCTGTTTCTCTCTCTCTACAGTTGCGTCCTGAGTGGTTTTCTGGGTTTATTAAAGAGGTTGTTAAATGTTTCACAGCTGCAGAATGTGTTGACTATCCAGCGAAGTCTCTCTGTTTCTCCAAAGATTGACAGCCATGTTTGTCCCCCGGTCGCTGAAGGTGAAAAGAGTGGAAGAAAGTGAGGGCCAACATGCCAAGAGAAGTAAAGTCGTTTCCGATGACTTAGGGAACACCGAACATCCCCAGGGAGTCACAGAAAACCCTGAGGCCACTGCTGGCCCAGAGGAGGAGGAGGAGGAGGAAGAGCCAGTGAAGCAGCTGAGCAAAGGCCAGCGCTGGCCGGAGCCAGGAGAGCCTGTCTGCTCGGTGTGTGGCCGATATGGGGAATATATCTGCAATGAGACTGATACGGATGTGTGCAGCATGGAGTGTAAAGCCCAGAATCTGCAGTGTTTGGGAATGGGGTGTCCAGCATCCTTTCCTGTTCCTGAGACATGGCCTAGCCTGCAGCCAGAGGAGCAGTTTGCCCAGGCTGGCAACTACCTGGAGCACCCATTTATCTCTAGCCTGAACACTGAGCAGGTGGAGGCCCTGCAGCATCAACTTGGCATTGCTGTGTCAGGTCCAGCTGTCAGGCCCATTGTGGAATTTGAGCATTGTGGCTTCCCCGACACCCTGAATGCCAACCTGGCAAGGATGGGCTACCTGACCCCTACCCCGGTTCAGATGCAGATGCTGCCACAAGGCTTGGCAGGGAAAGATGTTTTGGCGGCAGCGGACACTGGCTCAGGAAAAACCGCGGCTTTTCTGCTTCCCGTCATCATGGCGGCACTGCAACAGGTGAGTGGGAAGGGAAAAGGCTGGTGGGGCAATGGGAGAACAATGAGGAGTGGGAGGTAGTTGTATATCACAATACAGAGGATCTCCAGTTTGCATTAACAAAGTGCTAAAGCATCTTGCAAACGCTTCCTGTGCCCAAATTCTGACTACTTTTAAAAAAAAAGTGCAAGTTATTGCAATCTGGAACATTGACATGAAACACCCATAGAAGCAGGATCAATAGTAACTTTCATAAGGAAATATTTACAAAGGAAACATTTTGCATGGGCAAGGTACTGGATTAGCTCTTTCAAAGAACTCATCATGCACAATGGACTAACTAGCTCTGTGCACAATGTGGTCTCCACATTAGAAAAAGGATGTCTGGATACTGGGGAAGGTATGATAAAACATTTGCCAGGATAGTACCAGAACTAAGGGATTAGAAAGATGTTGAAAATATGCCTTCACTGTAGAGAAGTCCAAAAGTAAGAGGATCATAAATATATGATAATCATTCAGAAATTCAATATGGAATTCAGGAAAAAATGCTTATACAGAATCTGGTGGAATGTGAGACTCGCTACCATTCAAGGTAAATGTGATCTGTGGATATGGGTCCTGACCTAAAATGTCAGCTTTCCTGCTCCTCTGAGGCTGCCTAGCCTGCTGTGTTCCTCCAGCTCCACACTGTGTTATTTCAGACTCCAGCATCAGCAGTTCTTACTATCTCTAAATGTGATCTGTGACCTAGATATGCCGTTTTATCTATGGTCCAGCCAGTGACTTAAGGCTGCAGCTCTGAGTTGTCAATTTAGGTAATCGTATCTGCTGATATGCTGACTGACTGAATTGGGGCAGTTGGAGTTGATTGGGAATTTCAAACATTCGGCCAAGGACTGGTTCTCTTTATGATTATTGCTCTGCGACTAACAAAGTATGATATTGTGAAGACTGTGTCCTGTCTGGAGTGACGGATGCGCATTAGAAACTAACCACTTTGGCACAGTGAAGTACTTCCGAAGGGCACTTATTGTAATTTATTTGTTCACAGAATATGGACATTGGCTATCTCAATGTCTATTACCTAGAAGGTGCTTAAGAGTGGGCAGGCAGTGGTTCAGTGATATTATTGCTAGACTATTAATCCAGGTAATGCTCTGGGAGCCAGGTTCAAATACCCCTGTGGCAGATGGTGGAATTCGAATTCAATCTGGAATTAGGAGTCTAAGGATGAGCATGAAATCGTTGTGAATTGTCAGAAAAACTCATCTCATTTCCTAATGTTATATGGAAACTGACTGTTTGGTCCAACCAGTCCACGCTGACCATGCTCCCAAACTAAACTACTCGGTCTGCCTGCATTTGGCCCATGTCCCTCCAAATCTTTCCTATTCATGAACTTATCCAAATATCTTTTAAATGTTGTGACTGTACCTGCCTCCACCACTTCCTCTGGCAGTTGATTCCATTCACAAACCACACTCTGTGTAAAAAGGAAGTCCCCTTGTGTCCTTTTTTTAAATCTTTCTCCTCACCTTAAAAATGTCCCCTAGTTTTGAACTCCTCCAGCCTAGGGAAAAGACCCTTGTCGTTCACATTATCCGTGCCCCTTATGATTTTATATACCTCAATAAGGTCAACCCTCAACCTCCTACGCTCCAGTGAAAAAGTCCCAGCCTTTCCAGTCCATTTTTGTATCTCAAACTCTCCATTCCTGGCAATGTCCTGATAAATCTAATCTGGAGATTTCTTAAATTTTCCAGCTGTTTACAAAGCAGCTCAAGCAGAACTGTCCACTTCCAGGGAAGGAAACCACCATTCTTAGCTGTGATTCTAGACCCTTGGCAATGTAGTTGACTGTTAACTCTCAATTGGGGATGGATAATAAATGCTAGCATAGCCAGCAATGCCCATGTTGCGTGAATAAGTTTTTAAAAAAAAATTACTGAGAGTCTGAAGTAACATATAGGCTAGACCAGGTAAAGATGGCAGATTTCCTTTTCTAACAGACATTGGTGAACCAAATAAAGTTTTACTATGTTCAGTTTTTTTTTCAATTCTTATTTAATTCCAATTTCACCATATGAGTCAGTGGGTTTGAACCCAGCTTGGGTTCTGACTACTAGTCCAGTGACATTACAATGACACTCCGAGCTCCCCATGAGGCAGGTTTATTTGCACAATAACGGACTAGGCTACAAACTGGGCAGAATTGGGAATAAACATTATTTAGAATATTCTCAGGAAACAATAGATAAGAAAATATATGCTTTCAGAGAGGATATGCTTTCAGAAATAACTCATCACTAGTGGTTATTGGATGGCACAGAGTGATAGAAGTGGACTATTTTCAGTGATAGACGATTTACAATAAAACGACAGATGCATAAGATTGCACGTATTTGAGAAGGGTTTTTATTTTTAAATAGAATTGTGAGGATGTCTTTGAAACAGAGCCCATACCTGTATTTGAAGGGAAAAGGGGTGTGAGTACAGAGGAGGAACATGAGTTTAGGATTGTTGTTCATGTAGATGATAAACACCATTGTTGGGCGGTACGGTGGAGCAGTGGTTAGCACTGCTGCCTCACAGCGCCAGGTTCGATTCCACCCTCTGGCAACTCTGTGTGGAGTTTACACGTTCTGTCCGTGTCTGCATGGGTTTCTGCTGGGTGCTCTGGTTTCTTCCCCCCCCCCCCCAAGTCCAAAGATGTGCAGGTTTTTGGTAGATTGGCCATGCTAAATTGCCTGTAGTGTTCAGGGATGTGCAGGCTAAGTGGGTTAGCCATGGGAAATGCAGGGTTACAGGAATAGGGTAAGGGTATGGGTCTGGATGGGATGCTCTTTGGAGGGTTGGTGCAGATCTGTTGGGCCAAATGGCCTGTTTCCACGCTGTAGGAATGATGACGTGGCATAAACAGCCCGGTTAAGTGTTATGTAATTCTGTTTCTAACCTTGTAACATCTAACCTTGGGGTGTTTGGCTCTGTTTCACTTTGTATTATTCTAGGAGTGTTTTGGTGACATTGAGAGCTCAAAATGAGAACATTTTTGCTGTCTCCAGCAATTGCATTCCGTAAATTGACAAATTTTAAAAAAAGAATCGGAACACAAATCGTAAAAAACGATTACTTTCTCAGTTCAAGGTTGTGAATGTGGAATAAAGAGGAACTGTGAGTCAGAATTTGAGTGGCAGCATTTTTTTGTTTTCCTGTCTTTCAGAACAAGAAGACTTCACCCCAGCAACCTACTGGGTTGATCCTGACTCCGACACGTGAACTTGCCATTCAGATCGAAGGGCAGGCCAGGGAGCTGATGATGGGTTTGCCCAACATGAGAACTGCACTGCTAGTCGGTGGAATGCCTTTACCCCCACAGCTCCACCGCCTCAAACAAAACATTCAGGCAAGATATGCAGCTCACACTGCAGTTGACAATTTATTCAGGATTTTTTAGAAATGTTCATTCCTCCAATTTCTCTCTTGTTTTTCCCCTTCTTGTTTCTGTTTCTCTCCTGAAGAGACTAACTCTGGTTAGGGTGGAGGTTCAAAGATGTTTGCTGCCTTCGTGGCCAAGCCTTTGAATGAACTTGGGCAATACTTATGAGCAGCCTATTCAGCTGTTAGGGCATCACATCTGAATTTAATCATATCTTCTGTTTAGCTTTTGCATTCCCGTGAAATGCTGGCTTTGCCAATGACATGTTTCCACAAAAAGGCAACATAAGGTGTCATTGGATGAGGGCTGCTAGTTAATTTTCTTTTCCAATTCCTTACCTTATGGTGTTGAGGCTAACTGTAGCCTTGTCTGGGATCTGGTAACAGTACAAACCAGCAATCCAACCAGCACCTGCTGGCCTGTGTGGCTCAGTCACACCTGGTCTATTTACCAATAAAATCATAATATATTCTTTATCAGTTTGCATTGCTTCAAGTGAATGGCCTACTCTTTAAAGGGGACAGTTTTGCAGCATTACCAAGAGCAGCCAGTCCTGAGAGTCTCACTTTAACTTTGCTACTTGTGCCCTATGAGGGGGATCCATGCAATACCGCCTGCCTCTGTACTGTGTTATCTGTTGATAATAGTGAGTAAGTTCTTCTATCCATGTGTAGACATTTATTATTTCTGAGTTATTTCCCTGTTGCCATTCTACTCAGTATAAAAAGCGAAAAGTGGTTCCTCCAGAATTCAAAACATGGGATTCTATTCTGTGTTCCTCCTGTTATCTCTTCACCAGCCGCTTCTTCCACTAACCCAGAAATCTGGCTACAACATGACAAATGCAAAATCTCCTCCTTTTAAGACATCCCTTAAAACCTATATCTTTTTCCAAGCCTTTGGATCACCTGTCCAAGTATCTTATGTGGTTATACCAAATAATGCGTTTAATGTAGCAAAAATGGCATTTTATTTGTGTTGAGATGAAAACAGATAACACTGGAAATACTCAGCAACAGTCAGGCAACATCAGTGGAGAGAAAAATGGAGTTAAAGAGAAATTTTGAAAGAAAATGTCAAAACAAATTAATATCAAGTAATTTTTCTTTCTCAGGGATGTATACTGTATTGTCCTGGAGATGGACACCATCTATACCTACCTTGCTGCCTCCTCTGCTCTGTCCTTTCCACTGTTCTGTCCCTAGCGCTTACACCTTTGCCAACACCACCAATCTTTTACCCTCCTCCCCACCGCACTGGACTTGCCCAAGTCAATCACAAGTTAACCTCTAACAAAACTATTTATCCTGACTAAACTCATCACTTGGCCCAAAGAGCTCACATGTTGTCAGTCATTTGTCTTGTAGAGATTTTATCATCCACCTTCCTGGACTGCCTCTTCTCTCGATGTCCTTCCTACAGAATATCATCTGGTGTTTAATTTTAGACATTTTGGTTCTATTCACAGGTCATTATTGCAACTCCAGGGCGGCTGCTGGAAATTCTAAAGCAAAAAGCTGTCACCCTGTGTGGAATGCAGATTGTGGTGGTGGATGAGGTAAATGTTGATGTTGAAGTATCCCTTTTAAAATCACATCTGAATTCAACACTGAAGCCACGGCTCAAGCCAGGCCTAATTGAAGGAAGTGCTCTCTGCCTTCAACTTTCTAGCTTGAATGAGTTTGACCAGTATCTGTTTCATTTCCCACAGTTGTGACCATATAGTTCTGCTGATAATCCCAGGAGAGGATTTGTGATGATATGAGGAACTATCCTAGTGTAGAGTGAACTCCTTTAGACATGGTTCATTAAAAGGAGTATCATTTTGAATATAATCCATGCTTACCTGCCCCATAGGGTGTTTTAATGGGCAATGTGGAGGGAGCTTCAAACATCTACAAGTTATAATGTGGAAACAGACCATTCAACAGGAGCAGCCCATGCTTGTGTTTATGCAATAACAAATGCATCTTCTTATTCCTTCAACTCTCTTTCCTTCAGTCACCTGTCCAATCTTGAACATTTTCTAACTCAAGTTAATCACAAGTTAACCTCTAACAAAACTATTTATCCTAACTCAACTACCTCTAGAAGTGAATTCTACTGTCCCTCCATTCTTTATAAAGACATTTTTCCAATCCTCTTATTCACAAGAGGAGCAGTAGGCCATTAAGCCCCGCAAGCCTGCTTCACCATTCTGGAGCATCATCATCTGCCCCAAAATAAATTTCATGTGCGTTTCCCATATTCATTGGTGTCATTTTTATTCAGAAATCTATCAATCTCTTCTTCAACTTGGTCAAATATGCTTTTATAACCCTCGGAGAGAGCAATTTCTGAAGATTCACTAACTTTTGAGGGAAGAAATTCTTTCTCATCTTAGTCGTAAATTGTGATCAGAGATAATGGGAACTGCAGATGCTGGAGAAACCAAGATAAAGTGTGAAGCTGGATGAACACAGCAGGCCAAGCAGCATCTCCTGAGATGCTGCTTGGCCTGCTGTGTTCATCCAGCTTCACACTTTATCTTAGTTGTAAATTGTCTGCTTTATATTCTGAACACTTCCAACCCAACCAGTGGAAACATCCTTTCAGCATTTACTCTGTTTACCCTTTCATGAATTTTGTAAGTTTCAATAGCATTACCTCTTTCTTCTAAATTCCAGGGAATACAAACCCAATGTTATCAATTTTTCCTCAGAACAGTCCTGCCATCCCAGGAATTGGTCTGGCCAACCTCTCTCTGTGGCAAATATATCCTTCTAAAATGTACATGATACACAAGGTGCAGTCTTGTACAGGTTCTATTCAACCAAAGCAAAATATTTTAACGTCTATGCTCAAAGCCCCTTGTCGTAAAGGTCAAATGTTTTACATTTAATCCTGGATTTACAGGTTTCCTTGTTCTTAAATCCTCAACTACTAGAAACTACTGGCCTTGGAAGGTTCACATCATTTAATCACCCACCCATGCTTTACTATAGGTTCAGATATGATGTGTGATCATTGGGGTGAGGTGGTTAATGGCAATACTGCAAAACTCTAAAGATAGCCGTATTAAGCATCTCCAGAACAGGAAAATCATTTTCTAATTAATCTGCAGACAGGCTTTATGTTCTGTCTGTTAATTGTTCTGGAAGTAGCTCTCACAACTGTAACTTCTGCCTCATTGAAAAAGACAAACACAGCCAGCACAGACTATGTTTCCCCTTCAGGTCACATACGATCCTGTCTTGGAAATACTGTTCCTTCATTGTATTTGGGTATAAGTTCTGGAGCTTTCTACCTGCACTGTGGGAGTGCCTTCACTACACAGATCTCAACAGTTCAAGAAGGTTGCTCACCACCAATGCTTTGAAGCAATATCACTGGCCTTGCCCATATTCTGAACACCAATAACAAGTTTGCACTGTGCAACATTGCTGATGATAAAACTAAAAACTATTATTTTCTTTCTGAGGTTGACACCATGTTGAAGATGGGATTCCAGCAGCAGGTGTTGGACATTCTGGAGAAAATTGCCTCAGAGCATCAAACGGTTTTGGTCTCTGCCACCATCCCAGCAGGTATTGAGCAGCTGGCCAGCCAGTTCCTGCAGGACCCAGTCAGGATCACTGTTGGAGAGATGAACCAGCCTTGTTCCAATGTCCGTCAAATTATCCTTTGGGTGGAGGAAGCCTCCAAGAAGAAGAAACTGTTTGAGATTCTGAATGCAAGTAGAACTGAATTTTTCTGTGTAAATGTCGGGTAGAATCTCTTTATATCACCCAAACATGGGGCAGGGACAGGTGAGCATGGAACTTGCCTGTAGTCACAATCCAGAGCCTGGCGATTAGAGTGAGATATACAGGTTCCTTCGGGGATCGATTGGCAAGTGTGGAACTGAATGACTGCTAACAGGTCCTGTGTTTGACCCCAATTGGTGCAGAATTAACATCAGTGTTTTCAGGTTTTGAAGGGTCAAGGCAACAGATTTGGAACATCAGACAGAGCTATTCCTCACTCTGATTGTACCTGCTGAAAGGGGTGCGAATACAGTGGAAAAATTAAGGGTGAGGTCTTGTTTTAGGCACTACTGAGATGCATTCGCAGTTAAATAGCTGGCTTGTACACCTGAAAGAGTATAATTTGAGTAATGGGCTGGAAGTCCCTTTTGAACTGCAGGAACTGGGGAGATGGTGAGAAAGGAACCAATGGCCATTTTAACTTTTTCTCAACCTTTTTGTATAAATGCTTTCTAATCCATTTTTGGTTTGTTCCTCTGATCTAGGATGGCAAGCTCTTCCAACCCCCCGTGCTGGTGTTTGTGGACTGCAGACTGGGAGCTGATCTGCTATCAAATGCTGTGCAGACTATCACAGGCCTGAAGACAGTGGCTATTCACTCAGACAAGGCCCAGCGTGAACGGAATCAGATTCTGCAGGTAAACGCCTGATGGAAACCAGTGTGTGACATGCTGAAAATAAAGCTCCCTATTCCTGGAGTCATTAGAAAAGCTAAGGACTTTCAGGAAGTATATTAGATTAGATTTATTTATTTGCCACATGTACTAAATACAGAAATACATAAGTACAGTTAAAAGTGCACAAAGTCGCCTTTCACTGGTGATAATGGCTTCGAAATCTCCCCTTCCCCCACTGCATCCCAAAAACAGCCCAGTTCGTCCCCTCCCCCCACTGCACCACACAACCAGCCCAGCTCTTCCCTCCACCCACTGCATCCCAAAACCAGTCCAACCTGTCTCTGCCTCCCTAACCTGTTCTTCCTCTCACCCATCCCTTCCTCCCACCTCAAGCCGCACCTCCATCTCCTACCTACTAACCTCATCCCACCTCCTTGACCTGTCCGTCTTCCCTGGACTGACCTATCCCCTCCCTACCTCCCCACCTATACTCTCCTCTCCACCTATCTTCTTTTCTCTCCAGCTTCGGTCCGCCTCCCCCTCTCTCCCTATTTATTCCAGAACCCTCACCCCATCCCCCTCTCTGATGAAGGGTCTAGGCCCGAAACGTCAGCTTTTGTGCTCCTGAGATGCTGCTGGGGCTGCTGTGTTCATCCAGCCTCACATTTTATTATCGCCTTTCACTGGTGCCCACTTGATCAAAAGAAAACAGAATTGAAGATTTTAACAGAGCTAAAAGGGTAAGCAAGTGGAAAAAAGAAAAGTCCAGATCCCAGAGACCCATGTCCCATCTCCACAATGGAGCCACCGATGTTCCAATCGCTAGGACAACCAGGAGGCCACCTCTATGCAAAAGGCCTGCTCTCACACCGACTGCTGCTGCCTCACTGGCCATTCCCAACACTTCATTGGCATCTCTCACTGGCCCCGCTCTCACTGCTGTCACTGCCTTACCGGCCCCGCTCTTACCAGCGACTGTTGCCACCAAACCGGCCCGCTCTAGATCCGCCGCCATTGCTCCAGCCCATGTTCAATCGCTGTAGCTGCAGGTCACAGCCCACATGTTCAGCTCCCACCACACAGCTCCCGGTTGTGATCCAACTCCTTAGGTAGGTAGTTAAAAGGATGTGAGTGGGGAGGGGATAGAATTACTGTGGAAAGGAGAGAGGAGAAGAAGAAGAGAAAAAAGAACAAAAAGGAAAGGGAACTGGGGAGCAGAGTGGAGCTCTGTATGGACCAATATACCCTGCAGAATTCCCCAGTTTATCTGTCTTTCAGAGTCATGTTGACAGAAAGCAATTACCAATAAATAGATTCTAACTATAGACGAACATTTATGAACTATCAACATATATCTCTCCTGGTTAAACCTCCAACCACCTGTTAAATTCTCCCTCTACAAACTCTCACACATATTGACAGGGAATAAAAACAGTGTTATCAGGAAAGGAAAAGATTGGGAAGGCAATTTAGTGTCCCTGTTCATAGGATTTGCTGAGTTTATTCTTGTGCTGATTGAATGCTGCTTCTTAATCTTCCTTTTCTGGTTACTTTCATCTGTTTGCAGGATCCAAAGGCGACTGGTTCAAACCTGTAAAGCTTTTTGACTTATTAATTAAAATTCACGGCTTACAGCAACTGGAAAAGGAAAAACAAATTGGTTACCTCCAGACTTGCGATGCCTTTTACTGCAGAGAAGAGACAGCTCCTGCTTTTGCAGAGATCTGAATGCTTCTATCTGATCCAGACCCAAAGCCATTGAACTCCCTGGGATCCAATCACTGAGATGTTGTCAGGCAGATAGCCTTTGCCATTGATAATCAGTTCTACCTACAGACCAAACAGCTGCT
Source organism: Stegostoma tigrinum (assembly GCF_030684315.1). Classification (NCBI taxonomy): domain Eukaryota; kingdom Metazoa; phylum Chordata; class Chondrichthyes; order Orectolobiformes; family Stegostomatidae; genus Stegostoma; species Stegostoma tigrinum. The sequence goes on from NC_081391.1 coordinate 3,018,560, forward strand.
TGTTGCCAGCCATAAGTCCATTCGTATGCACCATTTGGTCCAGCTCTTCGGCAAACTAGGCATCCATTACTACATGAACAAGCAGCAGTATAAACAGTACTTACAATCACACTTCTGTCAGGTTACTTGCTTTTAAAAAGTGTAGTAATCCTTCAACAATCCTTAATTTTTAAAGCTCTTTTCCCATTTTAACCCATGATCAAAAATAGCCTCATATCTTAATGAGCCTTGCAGCCACAATTCTTAGCAACCACCAATATCCTGTACAATTTCAAACCAGAGCAGCATTTGTAACAGCATAATTGTGCTCAGTATCTGTGTTCAGGAAAGATCATTCTCCTAGATGTTGTTCACCTGAATTACACAGTCGACATGATGTCTGCCGCAGGCTCTCCTCACTTATCTAGGTTCACATCTTAACAGCTTGCATTTATATAGTGACTTTAACATAATAATAAAACATCCAAAGACGTTTCATAGGAGCATTATAAAGCAAACTTATAATTCTAAAATGGTGGATTGAAAGCAGTGTGGATCTTGCAGCTGCAGACTAGATTCGGGTTTACTTCTGGATTTCATACAATTATTTTATTTTAGAGGTATAAGACTTTTATTTTGATTCATTTTTACTTCTTTTAAAGACTCTGACTATGACTGAAATTTGCCACTAAGCAGCATCAAATGATAGGGTAGACAACCAAAAGATTTCTCACAGAGGTGGGTTTTAACGATCATGTTGGAAATGAAAAGACAGTGGAAAGTCTAGGGAGGGAATTTTGGAACCTAGAGCCTTGGCAGCTGAAAGCAAGGCCTCCAATGGTATGGAATTAAAGTCAGGGATATTCAAGAGGCCAGATTTAAAGGGGTACAGATACCTCATTATTGTGGGAGTAAAGGGATTATAGAGATGGTGAAGGGCAAGAATTATGAAACTGGGGGTTTGTTTAACTGGGAGCCAGTGTGGGTCAACACATTCAGAGGTAATAGATGAACAGGACTTGATGCGAATAAAAACATAGGCAGGGAGTTTTGGATGACTGTAATTTTACGGAGGACAGAATGTGTGAGGACAGCCAGGAATGCATTATAATCGTTAAATCTAGAGGTAACAAAGGCATGGAATGAGGAATTAGGCTACAGATAAGTTGAAGTGGAGCAAAATAAGACAATATTACATATGTGGAAATAGATGATTTTGGAGAACAGCCACTTGGATGAGGTACTGGAAAGAAAGAATCACACTTCTGTTGTACACTTCATAAACACAATGTCCCAAAGTAGTTTACTGTCACTGAAATATTTTTGAGCTGTACTGTTGTAATATAGGAGACATAAGAATTAAATGCTCAAAGCAAGATCCCTCAACCAGCAATTGGATAAATGATCGCATAAGAAATATTGGTTGAGGGATAATTATTGGCAGGAACTGCAAGCAGAGAACTTCTGTTCTTCTGTGTATTAGTGTCATGGGTTGTTTTAAATCCACTGAAGTAGTCTAGGGGGGCCTTTGACTTGGTAGCGCTCTTTCAGTAGTGTACAGGGTAGATAATATAGTCAAGTTTAGACCATAATATACAGAAATAGATTTAGGCCAGTCAGCCCATCAAGTCTGCTCTGCCATTCAATCATGGTTGATGTGTTTCTCAATCCCATTCTCCTGCCTTTTAACACCCGTTCTCATCAGGAACCTAACCATCTCTGTCTTAAATATGTGCAATGGGTTAGCCTCCACAGCCATCTGCAGCAATAAGTTCCACAGAATCACCACCCTCCTGCTGAAGAAATTTATCCTCATCCCATTTCTAAACTGTCATCCCTTCACCCTGAGGCTGTATCCCTGGCTCCTAATCTCTCCTACTAGTGGAAACATCTTCTCCACATCCACTCTAATAGGCCTGTCAGTATTCTGAACATTTCAATCAGATTCCTCCTCATCCTTCTTAGTTCCATTGAGTACTAAGCCAGAGACCTCAACTGCTCCTTTGATGATAAGCCTTTTATCTCCAAAATCATTCTTGTAAACCTTCTCTGGATTTCCACCAATGCCAGCATATCCTTCCTTAGATATGGGACCCAAAACTGCTCATGATATTCCAGATGCAGTCTGATGAGAGCCGTATATAGCATCAGCAGTAAATCTCTGCTCGTGTTTTCTAGACCTTACGTTTGCCTTCCTAACCACCAACTGAATCTCAAGAATCCTGAACTAGGACTCCCAAATCATTTCAATCTTCAGATTTCCAAAGCCTTTCTGTACTGCCTTTCAGAGGTTTCTGGATTGTCACTTGACTCTTGACTCTAAGGGAAAAACACTGCCACTATTACCACAGCTTCAAATGCTGCCAATGTTTCGGAATCCATGTCAACATGAGATAGATCCTGCCGAAGCCCTAAGAAAGGCAATCTGAGAAGATATTAAGAATCCACTAAATATGTGTAAGCTAGAACAGTTACAAGTGTCTGCAGCAATAAGTTCCACAGTGTGGTTTTGATCGTCTCTGCATTTGATTCATAATACCATTTACGCCTAATCTCTGAAGGTACACCAGTCCAGCAACCTACACTGCCATTTTTCAAGGTGAGGCTAGGAAGAAAATAACCAGATTTACTAAATTTAAATTTGCAATTCAGTAAAGTCTGAATTCACTACCTCCAGTGGCCTAGATAATGGGACCATCCTGAGGTTGTTGATGGGAGTACTTGCCACTTGCAGGATATAAATTGCAACATTTGGTCATCTGAGGGGGAAAGAAAAGCTGCAGCAATACAACCAAGTCTCTGATCAAACTAGCAAGCTTTGCCCTGCTGGAATCTTAGTCTTAGAACATAACATTTTGGTACTTGGCTGATAGTAAACCTTAGCACTTCATCACCTGTTCAAAAAATAGTAGGACCTAATTGATCATTTCACAATCAACATGGGGCAGGTAATGATAGAGAGGGAGGTGCTTGTGGGTTGTGGGGAGGTGTTCAATTTTCTCATCCCATAGTTATCCAAAGTCTGCTGTTGTGATGTTTTTCAGGGCCTGCTTCAAGATGACTATGAGGTTGTTGTCAGCACAGGAGTCCTCGGCAGAGGGCTGGATCTTGTCAATGTCACATTGGTTGTGAACTTTGACATGCCGCCTACCATGGATGAATATGTGCATCAGGTAGAGAAATTTTACTGTGTGAATTCTTCATCTCCTTTCCATGCCTCCTCCTCTTGTCCCAAACTGTGAAATGCATGGCTGTAACAATGCAGGATGCAGAATTCAGGTAGAATTCCGCTGTGCTGGCTAAAAGAGTTTAATTTCTATGGTTAGCCACGCTGAGAAGAGAGGGACAATATTAGATACAAGACTCCAGAGGTGAAGAATATTAGAAACCGGATACTTCTAATTCATGTTACAGACCAGACTAAATCCCCTTCAGAATATAGCAAGGAGTTGGCCTGGACCCTAACTTTTATCTTATTTATTGACAAGTGTAAGGTGCTGTGTTCCACATGTAATTCAATTGGTCACATTACTTGGGTTTGAGCAAAACAACTTTTATTCTTACCCCCAGTTAAAATATTAAAAGAAGAATTAGAATAACTTAACTCTGCTGGAAAACTTAACAAAATAATAGATTATTTAACTATTAAACAGCAACTGTTAGAACATAGTAACATTCCATAAACACATGTTTGGCAAAGGCAAAGCCAGTCAAACAGATTGTCTCACATGTGATTCTGGCAGCAAAAAGAGAACTCAAGTTTTTAGCTGCAACAAAAAGATGTGGTAGCTCCCACAACCAGCTTCCAAACCCCTAACAACTACTGAAAGCTTTTATAAAACCTAGCTTCTGTGGGAGCCTCACTCTACCCATTCATGCTGCTTCTACTGTTTCAACCTTTTTTTAAAAAAAAACCCATGGCCCCTCAAGCTGCTTGGAACAGACCACTTAGAGCCTATGTGTCAACCTCTCTTCATTAAAACAAAACCCAGAACAAAATACACCTCTTAAAGCCATAGTGTCATCAACACAAGGTACCAACGTGTTGAGTGGAGAGTTTACAACCATGTAAGAAGTGATGTTGGAGTCTTGAAGGCACAACCATGCTGGAAATAAGTGGAAGATTCTTGTACAAATCTCAGCAACAGTATGCAGACCAAGTGATTGATCCTCCAGGTTTTGATCAGTATCTGGTTAGAGTTTGAGTCAGTCATATGGGTGAAGAAGGCAGTTTTGCATTCAGTTTGGAGAATAAGTGACGGCTTCATCAGATAGTAAGAACTGCAGATGCTTCATTGTATTTTTAATATCTTTAAGGTAATTGTGTAGTCAGTAGTATTTATGTTCTTTGATATGCTTCTTTCAGGAAAATTATTTTGATTTAAACTGTGAACCTTGTGGCTTCATCCTTTTAGTAAATACCTGAATTTTCAACTTTTTTTTTAAAAGAAAAACAGACTGGTCTCTGCTGAGATCATTAACAATCACTACGGTTATCTCCGAAACATAATAGCCAGATTGTACATGTAAGGTCTCTCAAACTGCACTGCAATAATGAGCAGATAATGTTTTTGTGGTGTTGATTGAAGGATGAAAATTTCCTAGGTTGCTGGGGAGAACTCCTCACCTCCTCTTCAAAATAATGTCAGTAGATCTTTTACATCCAGCTAAAGGAGCAGACAGATTTAATATCTCATCAGAAATCACCTCCAATAGCATTCACTCACTGTTGCCATAACTGTCAGCGTAGATTTTGTGCTCATCTTTCTGGAGTGGGACTTAAACCCACAACTTCATGTCTAGGAGGTGAGAGTCTCAACAATTGAGTCATGGCTGAATAGGGATAAATCTTTAAATGAAACTGCAACTTGGACATTATACATGCTATTATCTTGTTTCCATAGAGGCCACAGTTACAGGCCCAAATCGTAAATGAATGGTGCTCTAAAACATGCTTATTTTTCCAGGTGGGGAGAGCAGGACGGTTGGGTCACCAGGGAACAGCAATCACCTTTGTTAATAACAGCAGCAGCAAGCATTTCTTGGAACTGGTGAAGCGGGTGAAGCCAACAGGTACACTGCTGCCTCCGCAGCTCCTTAACTCCCCCTATTTGAATGAGCAACAGCGCAGAGAACAACTGAGAAACAAGCAGCAAGCACAGCAAGACATGGTGACTGGGAAGAGTCTGATTGATATCATCAGGAAGCATGACCGCTGTGCACTGCAGAAACGATAATCTGTGACTTGTGGTGAGGGGACAGGCTGGGCACCTGGTTAACAGCAGTTTGTCTCTACTGGGCTTATTTTCCATTGTCGCACTGGATCTGAGTACAGGCCATGAGGGTGATGTATACTGCATTACATGAAACTGGGCAGAGCGAAATTAATTAAAATGATGTTTTTAAGTATTCTGTATGAGGTGTGTATACTTGTCTGATCAGCAATATATTTACAGCGATTAAAATCAGACTTTCAACTTGCTTATAGTCATGAGATGGGCATGAGGGTAGCACTTGGGTAAGTGTTCTGTGCTGACCAATTGCGGCAAGTTTATGATAAGCCAACCCATGCACTTAATATTCCACTTGTTTCACTGACATTGTCTATGAATTTTTCTCCTTTATGTTTGCACTTAGAAAAGTGCAGAATTTGAGGCACCCAGTTACACATTGGTATCAAACATGACCTCATGAGGGTAGATTGTGGTATGCTGATGCACAACAGGTGCTTTGTTTCCTCCTTAACAATACGAACCAGGATCACCGCTGAAGTAATTGTCAGTATGGCAGCTTATCTGCTGAAGATGAGTCACTGGCCACCAGCAGCTTGATTTAGGAGGCTTCAAACACATTCTGTTTAATTGCTTACCACAAACAATTGGATGGAACTTCTATCCTGTGAGTGATTACACTGAATCCAGATCTCTCAGTTGATTGACATGGCCATTCTTAATAATGTTACCAATAAAAGCAATGAAGTTATGCTTTACTTCTACAAATCATTGGTCAGATTACATTTGGAGTATCATGTTCAGTTCTGGACACCTTATTTAAGAAAGGATATTAGAAGTTGGAGAGACTTCAAAGGAGATTTACTAGAATGATAACAAGAATGAAGAATTTTATATATAAGGGAAGACTAGAGAGATTTGATTTGATTTATTATTGTCATTTGTACCAAGGTACAGTGAAAAGTATTGTCTTACTTGCCTTAACTGCAAATCAAATTATATAAGTACATTAGAGTAACAAAAGAGTGCAGATACAATATTACAGCTGCCAAGAAAGTGCAGAGAGATATTAATGTTAACATTAAAGAAGGCCATTCAAAGACTGATAACACCAGGGAAGAAGCTGTTTGTATGTGTATACAACTTTGATATTTTATGATTGATGGAAGAGGGTGGAGAAGAGCATTAGGCAGGGTAAAAGGGGTCTTAGATTAAGCTTGTTGCTTTCTCGATGCAGCGAGAAGTATAGATGAAATCAGTGGATGAGAGGTTGGTTTGCACGACGGAATGGTCTGTGCTCATAACTCTCTGTAGTTGGGCTTGTTGTCCTTGGAGCAGAGAAAATTAAGAGGTGACTTTATTGAGGTGTTCAAAATTTAATAACAATTTTGAAAGGGTGAAGAAAGATATTCTAATTCCACATGTTCATATGTCAGTAACCAGAGGTCACAACTTCAAGATTATCAGCAAGAGAACTAGCAGAGAGACGAGGGAAAATATCTTTACTCAGATTTATAGAGACTTAGAGTAATATAGCATGGAAACTGGTCCATGGTGCCTACTCGGGTAGTTCCAATTGCCTGTATTTGGTCTGTATCCTTCTAAAGCCTTCCCATCCATGTAGCTATCCAATTGATTTTTAAAAAAATGTTGCTATTATACCTGCCTCAGCCACTTTCTCTGGCAGCCCATTCCATATACGCACCATTCTCTGTGTGAAGATGTTGCCCCTCGGATCCTTCTTAAATCTTTCCCCTCTCACCTTAAACCTATGCCGTCTAGTTTTCAATTCGTCATCCCTGGGGAAAAAGACTATATGCATTCATCCTACCTATGCCCCTCATGATTTTATACACCTCAATAAGGTCATTCCTCATTCTCCCACATTCCAAGGAATAAAGTCCTATCCTGTCCAATCTAGCCTTATAACTCAGGCCTACTAGCCCTGGCAACATCCCCGTAAATCTTCTTTGCACACTTTCCAGTTTAGTTATATCTTTCCTATAACAGGGTGATCAAAATTGTACACAATATTCGAAGTGCAGCCTTACCAATGACTTATACAACTGTAACATAACATCCCAATTCCTATACTCAGTACCTTGACCAATGAAGACCAGCATGCTAAATGCCTCCTTCACCACCCTGTAGACATGTCATGCCACTTTCAATGAACTATGTACTTTTAATCCTCCGTCCCTCTGTTCCGCAACACTCCTCAGGACCTTACTCTTTACTCTGTAAGTCCTACCTTGGTTTGCCTTTCCAAAGTGCAACACCTCACACTTATCTGTAATTTGCCAATCCTCAGCCCACTTTCTCATTGGATCAAGATCCCGCAATATTGTCATGGTCACCAAAGTTGCAGGAGCAAAGAAACAATTCCAGAAATTTTGAATATGTTTCGTAAGTGAATCAGTCACAATAAAGTGTCTGTGAATAGAGGGGAAAAAAAACAACCAGCGAAGAGGTATGAAATAGCTGCTCTCTCTTCAGCCTCTCGCTTGGTCACAACAATATTTTAAAATCTTTTCTAACAAGTGGCTATACCAATTAAAATGCATTTAACAAAATTTTATTGTAGCATGCAGCCAATCACAAGATTTTATTGAGTTAAAAGTCAGGTTCAGTACTTGCTAACCCCAAGAAAATTAATAAGGACATGACTTCAAGTTTGAGAAGTCTTTTTCTCACAAAAACACACACAAATACAAAGTTGAAAAATATAGTGTCCAATCCCAAAGAAACATAAAAGAATTATACACTTTAGAGTCCATTGGATATTCTGGAGGTACAAGGTATTAACCTAAAATCATGATTGATTAGTTTTGTTCTAGGAACTATCAGCTGTCCTGAATATTGCAATTATCTTTTTAAGTTCTTGGTTTCCTGATGTTTCTTTACAGTTAGTTTTGTTACTGGGCACTTCTTTAGGAATAGGGAGAGGAACATTCTCTAGCATTTTACACTTCTGAGGTCTAAAATCTGTCTCCTCTGCTTCTGCCTTAGAAGAAGCCTCCTGAAACAGAAGCTTGTTTGTATATTCAGTCTGTTGGGTTCATTGTGTTCAGGCTCTAGAACAGTAAATCAGAAAGGAGTTGAGGGCCTTTTCATGCCTCACAGGATTGGAATTGACTGGTTTTAATGTTGTTGGGAAAAGTGTTAATTTCAGCTCGGATTGTCTTGCTGCCCATGTTTGTTCTGTGAAATTTGGCTAGCCAGTGATCAAAACATTGTGGTACTATTTCAATTGTTTTATCTGTTGTAATCAGCTGTGTGAGACTTCTGTTAAAGAGTTTGACAAAGTTACAAATATATAGCCCATGAACTGCTTTAAATGTGGAGTGAAGGAACCAGAACAACAACTTGCATTTATATAAATTACAATTTTATTCAAGAAGGGTGCTACGGATAAACCAAGGAACCTACAGGCCAGTGAATCTAACATGAACAATAGGGAAGGTATTTTTAAAAAAAATTCTAAGCAACATAATTTATCTCCAATTGTAGAGGCAAGGATTAATGAAGGATAGTCAATTTTATTTTGTCAGGGGCAAACTATGTCTGACAGGTTTGATTTGAGTTTTTTGAAGAGGTGACTGATTAAGGTACTGCAGTTGATGGAGTCTACATGGACTTCAGTGAGGCTTTTGATAAGAACTTCCTTAGGAAGCTGGCCAAGAAGATAACAGCTCTTAGGATCCAGGGCAATTTGACAAGTTGGATCTTAAACTGGCGAAGTGACAAAAGGTGAGGGGTGATGATTGAAGGTTATTATGGGGACTGGAAGTGGAAGCCTGGGTCCAGTGGCATTCCACAGGGTTTGCTGGTGGAACCCTTTCTGCTTGTAGTGCACGTGAATGATTTGGAAATGAAGGTACAAGGTTTGATCAATAAGATTGCAGATTATGGAAAAATTTGTGATGGGTAAATAACAAGGAGGAATACTTCAAGATGATATTGACGGCTGGTCAGATAGACTGTACATTGGCAAATGAAATGTAATCCTGAAGAGTGTGAAGTAATGCATTTTGGGGGGACTAACAAGGCAGGGGTATACTTGATCAATAGTAGGACCCTAGGAAGTACAAAGAATCAGAAGGACCTTGGTTTGCATTTCCACAGATCCTTGATGGGAATACAACAGACCGATGAGGTGGTGAAGAAATCAGATAGGATACTTCCCTTTTATTAGTTGAGGCACTGACTTCTAGCGGAGAAATAGTGATTGAGCCATGCAAGATGTTAGTTAGGGTACAGCTTTGGACTATTGTACACTGATTTGGTTGCCAAACTGTAGAAAGGATGTGATTGCACTAGAGATGATACAGAAAAGATTCACCAGGAAGTTGCCTGGGCTGAACTGCTGCAAAGAAAAGAGATCAGGTAGACTGGAATTGCTTTCCTTCAAGCAGAAAGCTGAGGGGAGCCTAATTGAGGTGTATAAAATTGAGGGGCGTAAGTAAAGAGAAACATTTTCCCTTGATGGAGGCATCAGTAAGTAAGGGGAACAGAGTTAAGGTGAAGAGTAGTAAGTTTAGAGTAGATTTAAGGATTTTTTTTCACCCAGAGGTGAGTTGTTATCTGGAACTTGCTGTCTGAAAGGGTGATATCACAACATTTAAGAAGTGTTTGGATGATCATTTGAAGTGCCACTACAAACAAGCCTATGGGCCAAGTGCTGGAAAATGGGACTAGACTCAGTACTCACCCCCAACCCCACCCCAGGCCCCAAGATGACCTTCCATATTAAGCAGATGTTCACCTGCACATTTGCCAATGTGGTATATTGTATCCATTGTACCCAGTGTGGCTTTCTCTACATTGAGGAAACCAAGTGGAGGCTTGGGGACCGCTCTGCAGAACACCTCCGCTCGGTTCGCAATAAACAACTGCACCTCCCAGTCGCGAACCATTTTAACTCCCCCTCCCATTCCTCAGACGACATGTCCATCATGGGCCTTCTGCAGTGCCACAATGCTGCCACCCGAAGGTTGCAAGAACAGCAACTCCTGTTCCGTTTGGGAACCCTGCAGCCCAATGGTATCAATGTGGATTTCACAAGCTTCAAAATCTCCCCTTCCCCCCACTGCATCCCAAAACCAGACCAGCCTGTTTCCGCTTCCCTAACCTGTTCTTCCTATCACCCATCCCTTCCTCCCAGCTCAAGCTGCACCTCCATTTCCTACCTAATACCTCATCCTGCCTCCTTGACCTGTCCGTCTTCCCTGGACTGACCTATCCCCTCCCTACCTCCCCACCTATACTCTCCTCTCCACCTATCTTCTTTTCTCTCCATCTTCGGTCCGCCTCCCTTGTCTCCCTATTTATTCCAGAACCCTCACCCCATCCCCCTCTCTGATGAAGGGTCTAGGCCCGAAACATCAGCTTTTGTGCTCCTGAGATGCTGCTTGGCCTGCTGTGTTCATCCAGCTCCACACTTTGTTAACTCAGTTCTTAATGAGCAGTATAAATGCGAAGTTTGAAGGGCCTTTTTCTGTAATGTAAAACTGTATATCTTGATCACCAAAGGAAAGACTGACATTGTTGCTCTGTGGGAGATGCAGTCATTCAGATGAGATATTAAACCTACCTAACAGCTCGGACGAATGTAAAATTATTTGGAAGAGGAGCAGGGAGTTGTCCCTGATGCCCTAATTTATCCCTCAATCAACATTATGAAAATGCATTAACTGGTTACTATCACATGACTGTTTGCGTGAGTTTGCTCTGTTCAAAATGGCTGCCTCTTTCACTAAACTTCAAAAGTACTTCATTGGCTAAAAAGTGCTTTGAGATTTTGGATGGTCTTAAGTACTATTTAAATGCAAGTCTTGTCAACCCTTGCTGAAGTTCTGCCAGGTTTCGGCATGAGTTATTCCCTTCCCTATCTAAGCTGCAGTTGACAGCACCACCAGGAAGTGTGGCTTTGATCTTCATGTCTCTTTGTTTCCCCACCACCATATGACACTATCCTACCCACTCATCAGCTTTCACCCAAAGGAATGCAAAAAGAGCATGAGAGAAAAGGAAATCAAATGGATACTAAGTGCAAAGACAAATTTCTAAGTAATATCACTGAAAACATAAATACATAAAAAAACTAACACACTTCTATTGCACCATTTGCATAAGTTGGACCAAACTGCATTGCTGACAAATCACGAAGCCGCAGCAGAGATGAGCGAGCAGTACAAACTACTGTTTGAGACTTGTCGAGACTGAATGTTTGGAGGTGATGCCACTAATCTCACAGCAGAAATAGTAAAACCAAAGTCAGAGCAGTTAATTCTCTAAAAATGATACAAAATGGCAGGCAGCCACTTTGAAGAGTTTACTGCCAGGGATTCCGCTTCCAGATAAAACACTGCAAATGCTGTAAATCTGGAATATAATCACACAATACTGGAAGTATTGGCAGGGCATAGATAAGATAGAAGTAGAGAAGATGTTCCCACGGGCAGGTGATGCTAGGACAAGAGGGCATAGCCTTAAGATTAGAGGGAGCAGATTTAGGACTGAATTGAGAAGGAACTTCTTCACTCAAAGGGTTGTTAATCTATGGAATTCCTTGCCAGTGAAGTAGTTGACACTACTTCAGTTAACATTTTTAAAGCTAAGGTAGATTTTTTGTGAACAATAAAGGAATTAAGGGATACGGTGAGAACACAGGTAAGTGGATCTGAATCCACGAAAAGATCAGCCATGATCTTATTAAATGGCGGAGTGGGCTCAAAGGGCCAAATGGCCTACTCCTAGTTCTTATGTTCTAAGTAATCAGTACTTAATGTTGTAGGACAATAAAATTACAACAAAATAGATCTGATAAAAAGTAAATCATGCAAAGCATTAACTATTTCCCCCCCCCTCTCTACAGCTATTGCATCATCTCTTGAGTATTTCCAGCATTTTCTATTTTCTTTCTCATTTAGTCAGTCGTAGGATGTGGACATTGCTAGCTGAGCCAATAAAAGAAGGCTATAATTGCTAGAAAAAGAAAACATGCTGTTGAAGCTTTTCATATTGCACTGTTCAAGATATTAGCAGAACAGCACCAAATCTCAAGGGGAAAGTGATGCTGATTGGTTGGAAAATTGGATTAAATTAGTTGAGGCATAGGCATGGAGAATGCACCAGGCAACTACTGTCCATCACACATGTGCTTAAATCAAAAAAGGTCAATCCCTGACATGTTCCTTCAGGATCTGCAATAGCGATGAATACTAGTGCTATAAAAATTTTGGGAATATCCTAAGAGTGCTACAAGTGCCAGAAAAATGCAGGTATGATTTAACTGGAGTGATTAGGCTGTCAAAGAAAAGCCCTCTATCCTATCTGAAACTTTTAGAAGCTATCTGCCATTGCCTCTAGGTGCGATTCACACTATGAGGAGTTGAAACATTCAAAGCAAACCTGGTGGCAACAGAGTTAGGAGGTTCCTTTCATGTACTTCTCGAGATTTGGACTTGCTGAACAAAGAGACCTAGGGATGCAGTTTAGGATATCTAGATGGTGTGGATGAGTTAGACCTAAGGGTCTCCATGCTGCACATCTCTGTGATTCAAAATTATTTTTTTTTAAAATGAGGCCGAGCAAACAAAACAAAAGTGAGCTCTCTGCCTTCTATTATAAAGGGTTTTCCTGTTTTATCTTACAGTGTCATAGAGTTAAACAGCATGGACACAGACCCTTCTGCTCAACTCATTCATGTCAGCCAGATATCCCAAACTGATCTCATTCCATTTGCCAGCATTTGAACCATATCTATAAACCCTTCCTATTCATGTACCCATCCAGGTGCTTTTTAAATGTTGTAATTGTACCCGCCCCCACCACTTCCTCTGGCAGCTCATTCCATACACGCACCGCCCTCAGTTTTAAATCTTTCCCCTCTCACCTTAAACCTATGCCCTCTCGTTTTGGATCCCCCCCACCCTGGCAAAGGTTCTTGGTTATTTACCCTATTCATGCCCCTCATGCTTCTGTAAACCTCTGGAAGGCCACCCCTCAGCATGGTCTCAAGGTTAAAGAGCTCACAACACTAGTTTCCCATATCATCGCAGAATAATCCCTTCCCTAATCTGGGTATGCAGTTTGAGATTATTGGGTAGTTACTATAGTTCTGATCCTGCCTTTATTATACCTTCAGATGACGACATATGTAGCAGTCAATATCTTTTTTCTGTAAATTATAGTAATGCTGCACCAAAATGTAATCCTGTGAAATTTCCTTTCTAACTAAAATGGTGCTGCAGTACTCAGCCATTGAATGTAACAATAAGGCAGCATCTACGTCAATTTTCATTTCCTTGTCATTCAAATCAGTCAGTGATGCACTCACTCCAGCAAACGCTGGATTAACGTAACATGAAAGTAAAAAAATGCTGGAAGTTCACACCAGGTTAAAGATTCAGGTCTGTGACCTGATACAGGAAAGTTACAGAACTAAAACTGGGTTGACCTGATAAATGTTTACAGCAAGTTCTATTTTTGTTACAGATTTCCAGCATCTGTAGTGTTTTGTAATAAAATGTTGAAACAGATTGCATCTCAATAAACTAAGGTTAAATAGCAAATAACCTTCAATTATCATTGGTTCCTGGCTCCCTATAGCCAAATGACCAATGAAACCAAGTGCCAAACAGCAAAGACATAGACAGAGAGATGGAATTGTAGGATCTGACACTCTAGTTTAGTTTATAAACATTTCCCAGGCTCTGGAAATTGGCTTGTTCCAGAAAAAATGTAATAAGAACTGTGGAAATAAATTGGGAAAATTCCTGTCAATACAGGATCTACAAATATCACTCAACATGATTGACATGCCATCCTATTTATTTATCGTGTCACCTCACTCCCAACTTTTATTCCTTCCCTCTCCCATCACTCTGTATCTCCTTTCCCCCATCCTCCTTCCCTCTGTTACACCTTTAAATCCTGTTGACAGCCTTTCTCCCTTCTGCTCATCTCACTGTTTCTTTCTCCTCTAACCCTCACACTTCCTGTTCTCACTCTGCCACCCCATTCTCTTCAATCCACAGTCAGCCTCTCCCAGCTCCTGCCCATCTATCATCTTCCCACTCATACAGTTACAGAAATGTACAGCATAGAAAGAAACCATTCAGTCCAACTCATCCATGCCAACCACTCATGCTGTTGCACACATTTGCTGTCTTTTCTTACTCCACGCTTGCATTCTCCCCTTGCTACACCATTCATCTTTTGCATCTGTGGTTCCACCTCCTCATCTTGTCTTTCACTTGCTATTCTCTCATACACGGTATCTCAGTGGTTAGCACCGCTGCCTCACAGTCCTGGGACCCAGGTTCGTATTCCATCCTCGGGTGACTGTCTGTGTAGAGTTTGCACATTCTTCCCATGTCTGTGGGTTTCCTCCCACAGTCCAAACATATGTGCAGGTTAAGTGGATTGGCCATGCTAAATTTCCCATAGAGTTTAGGGATGTGTAGATTGGGGGGATGGGTCTGGGTGGGATGCTCCAAGGGTCAGTGTAGACTTGTTGGGCCAAAAGGCCTGTTTCCACACTGCAGGGATTCTACGAATTCTGTGGACTCGCTTCATCCTTCTGCTCCCTCTCTTTTCACTTTTACACTTTCCCTTCATTTCTGTCCTACACGCACTCTGTGGACGTCATCTTTTACCTTTCTCCTCATCTCGATCCCAATGACCTGAGTCCTAGAAGGAAAATGACATATACTAACCTGACATCTCATATATTCCAAAATGGAGTTGCAGCGAGACCAGAGTATTTATTTTGAAGCATTACTGATTTTTGTCTGCTTTCTTTCCCGCTTGGCCGCCTTCATCATTATTCCCTTAGGCAATTTAGAAGTTCTTCATACTAGTGGTTAGTGCTGAGGCAGCAATCTATAAAATTTCACTAACTGTGCCATTAAAAAACATGGCCGTTAGATCTCATTTCATTCATGGGACATGGACATTGTTGGATGCCCTGGATTTATTGCTTGTCCCTAGTTGCCCTCAAGAAAGTGGTGGTGAACTGCTTTCTTCAATTATTGTAGTCCATGTGCTTAGGTAGACCCACAATGCCCTTAGAGAGGGAATGCCAGGATTTTGACCCAGCAACATTAAAGGTATGGCAATATATTTCCAAGTCAGGATGATGAGTGGCTTGGAGAGGAACTTGTAGGTGATGGAGTGGTGTTCCCTATATCTGCTGTCCTTGTCCTTCTACATGGAAGTGGTTGTGGGTTTGCAAGGTGCTGCCTACAGATTTTTGGTGGATTTCTGCATTGCATCTTGCAGATAGAACACGTTGCTGCTACTAGGTATCAGTGGTGAGCAGAATGGATGATTGTGAACGTGGTGCCAATCAAGCAAGGCTGCTTTGTCCTGGCTGGTATCAGGCATCTTGAATGTTATTGCAGCTGCACTCATCCAGCTGGTGGGAGTATTCCATCACACTCCTGACTTGTGCCTTGTAGATGGTGGACAGGCTTTGGGGAGTCAGGAGGTGAGTTACTTGCCACAACATTCCTATACTCCGACCAGCTCTTATCGTCGCTGAGTTTATTATCAATGGCAACCCCTAGCAGGATGAGTGTGGCGGATTCAGTGCTGCTAATGCTATTTATTGACAGAGGGGCAGTTGCTACATCATCTCTTATTGGAGATGGGCAGTACCTGGCATTTGTGGCATGATGATTACTTGCCCCTTGACAACCGAAATTGGATATTGTTGCATTCAAACATATAATGGGGACAAATGTACAGCAAAGATTTAATCACATCACCATGTAGCATCTGTGGGGAATGTACAATAAAGAAAATCCATTATGGTCACTTGTACTACAATACAGAGGTATAGGAGCACAGTGGAAACTTTTTCCAATGACTGCCTTTTAACGGCGTCATCTTCCATACAAGTACCTGGGTACAAATCTTACAGAGTTGAAAAAAAGTGTTCTTATCCAAACAGCATTAAAGGAAAGTATAAGCATTACTTGCAGATGTAGCTAACACAAAGTGATAAGGTTTTAAATTACAGTCCAATAACAGAAGCTCAGCACATGCCGCCAGGCCCAAATCCAGCAATTGTCCTGCATCACTCCAGCCTCCAGTCCACTCCTCACCGGCACTCAGCAGCAACAAGGTGAGTCATGCTGTACCTCAGCCCTTGTGTTGCTCTCAGGCTGCCATCTCCCGCATGTACCACTGGCCCCTGCGACTCACTGCCTGTGCCATGCTCCAGGGCTACTTCCCTATATGCTGCTGTGGGGCTCTTCCCCGCGCTGCTCTGGA
Organism: Stegostoma tigrinum; assembly: GCF_030684315.1. NCBI lineage: Eukaryota > Metazoa > Chordata > Chondrichthyes > Orectolobiformes > Stegostomatidae > Stegostoma > Stegostoma tigrinum. Next base: position 3,035,053 of record NC_081391.1, read on the forward strand.
GCTCGCAGCCCGTGCACGGCTACAGGACTTGCAGCTCTGGACTTGCTGCCAGCTCCGATGCCGAGAGGAGAGAAGATAACAAAGGGGAAAGAAAAGGAAAAAGAACAAGCAGAGCAGAGAAGCTCTGACAAGGAAGCTGGTGGATCATGGTAAACTCATTGCCAACCATTTCCAACATAAGGTTTCCTGCCAGTTGGGTTAGCTGTTACCAGAAATGATGGGGTAGGAAGATTTTGGAATTTATTTTGTTCACCAATCATTAATTCCAATGAGCTTGCCCCTTTAACTGGTCTCTCGCTCTCGCCCCCTCCCCCGTCCCAAAGAGGAGGAAGATGCCACTTGCAAGAATTTTGGGTCGTTACAGAGTAAAATACACAAAGTCCAAAAGGAGAAGTGTCTAGGAACCAGCAGTTGCAACAGTCGGACTGTTCCATTATTTGCCTGGTCCCCTCCCCTCCCCATGCAATTTTTGAACTTGGTGGCGTCCCCGTCACGAGCCGGGGCCGTTGGCCGTGACGTCAGTTCCGGCCGAGCGGCTCGAGACGAGGGCGCAGAGCTGGAGCCAAAACAAGAGGCGGAAAAATAAAATAAACCTCGATGCAAACCAGTAGCTTTGGACGTTTTAAAAGGAAACAAAAAAATCTGCAGCAAATCGGACCACTTTAGTAGCTAGCGGTATCTGTTTTTTTCCCGGCTTTAAAAAAAATTGTGCGGCGGATCCTGTAAAAGCCAGAGGAAAAAAAATGTCGGCACAGGCCCAAATGCGAGCTATGCTCGACCAGCTCATGGGGACGTCCAGGGACGGTAAGCGCGTTAATGGCAAACATTTATCCTTACTACTGTTGAAAACCGAATGTTTCCTTGTTGAATCGCAGTAAACATGTCCGCTGTGAAGAATCCGGCCAATATGGTGGAAAGCAGCCGAGAGTCCCCCTGGCTCCGCCCTGGTGCCCCGCCCCACGTGCATGACGGGCGCGACTCGGCCAATGGGTGGCGGCGTCTTGCCGGAGTGACTGTGGACTTGTCCAATGGGTGGCGGCCTTTACCTGCAGTGCCGGCAGTCTACGCCAATGGGGACGTGCGCGCTGGTAAACGGCCAATGCATGGAGGAAGGAGGGGCCTGGCGGGGGGCACGATTCGGCGCCTAAATGGTCATTGATGGGGCAGGGGTCAGCCAATTGGTGTCTGAGGCTATGGTGTTGGGTGGGTCATGGAGACTTGGGGATGCCTCAGGTGATGGTTCCTGAGGTGGGTGAGTCAGGTCTTTAAAATGAAATAAAGAACTGCCGTTGACATAAATTTGAAACAAAGACACAAAATTGCTGGCAACACTCAGCAGGTTTGACAGCATCTGTAGGAGGAAAGCAGATGAAAAGTTTCCGGGCATGAAGCATTAACTGTTTTCCTCCCACCAATGCAGTCACGCAGCCTGAGTTTTGCAAGTAATTTCTGTTTTTGAGTCAGTTCTTTGCCTTTCTCTCTGTCGGGAATTATACCTTCACAAGGGGCAGCTTCCATTGATCTGGTTCATCACTCCTCCTTGATCACGTAGTCATGTAGGGCATGCATTTACAAATTCAAGATCAAGGGAGATTATGAAAGAAGTTTGGGAAGACAAAATCTGGAATTATTTCTGGAGTTGTGTGGTAGAGTAATTTTCTTTTGATTTACAAGTTAATATCTCTCTTTTGCAATTCCCATTTTAGTTCATGTTTCCAAGTGGTTTCATCTATAATAAAGCTTCCACTTTTTTTTTGCATCTCGCAAATAAACTTTATCATACACCTGTGACACATGATATGCTGGCTGTAAGTTGCTGCTACTCTGTTCCTAGTTTTTTGGGTCATTACAGAGTAAAAAACACAATGTGCAAATGTGTTAATGTTCAAAGGAGAAGTCTCTAGGGACCAGCAGTTGGACTGTTCCATTCTTTGCTTGGTCTCCTCCCCTCAAGAGTCATTAAACACATGCATTGTGTCCAAAGTACCTTTATGTAGTTTCATGGTTGTTATCAATGACAAGATTCATACAGTACTTACAGCCTTCTTGTTTAACTGGTACAGTCATCACCATTGTCTTTGAAATCATTCTTAGGTGATCAATATGACTTCAAATCCCATGCACTGATGAAATATCTGACTTGGGCGAAGGTTTTTTTAATTTCTGATCTTGATCTGTATCTTTCTGCAACGCTATGGATCATACTCCGTGTATGAACAATCATAAAGTCTCTATTGCATCATTAGGGCCAAAAAAAATTTAGAAAGCAACCAGTTAGCAAGGATTAGGTCCAGCATTTGATAACCCTTTGATTTTTTTCTATATTTCTTTTGTCTTTCTAAATCTTTGTTTAAACAGTGAGTGCTGAAGACATCGGGGGTAAATGGCTTGGAGAGGAGTTACCAACGGTATGAGGGAACTAAATTAACACACATACAACTGAAGTGGTGAGAGTCCCTCTTTTAAAGTCACCATAACTCCATTTGTCTGTCACTAGTGAAGACAATCTGATAATTCCCAAGTAACATTACTTGAGAATGTAATGAGAAGTAAATTGTATTCTAGAACTATACTAATTTCTGATTAGGGATAACTGCTGTTTTGATTAATCATTTTACCTAATTCACAGAGGGAATATGGAGATGTCCTAAAAATACATTTGTTTGTCAAAAGTGCACTAAAATGAGAAAAACAAGTAAGTTTTCTTTGAAAACTTCGTTTGAAATTCGTTGCATCACAAGATGCAGGTTTTGGGATCTTTAGGTTTGTTTGCTGGTAAGCGATGGAAATTTTCGTATTCATTTTTTAATAGGGATTTCCACTCACAAGATGAGTCTGATCCTGAAAAGTACATCTAACTCTTGTAATCCAAATTAGCCCAAACAATAAAGCCTAAGCAAGTCCTGTTCAAAGGCAAGATACTCCGGATGCTGGAAATCTAAAATAAAAGCAAGTAGTGCTGGGCATACTGAGGTCAGTTGCAGCTGTGGAGAGAGAAACAGTTCACGTTTCAGGTTGAACTGACTTTTCATCAGAAGTTTCATCTAGACGTGAAACAATAACTTTCTTTTTACCGATGCTGTAACACCTGTTGAGTCTTTATAGCACGTTTTCTTGGTATGCAATTCCTGCCATGTTGTACAGCTCAGCTAATTGACTGAAGTCAATAATGCTGTAAGTTTATTTTGTTGAAGTTTATTATTAAAGCAAGGTATGGTAGAATTTAATGGTTGGATCCACAATCTTTTTTCTCTGTATTTAGAAATTTTTCATGTGGAATAAGAATTCTTTAAGCCAATTGCTCTGTTAAAAAATGTTTGACAAATGCACTTAATGATTGGCACGCTCAGGTGTATGTCATGCCAGGCTAACCTTTCAAGGTAAATGTAACTTGGCCAATATTCTACTGGTCCTGCGAGTTAAAACCACCCAAAGGCTAGTTAATTTGTCATGGCTTAATAAATAATTGCATGTAGCTATCTTGGTATTGCCTCGTGCATAGTTTCATGCACTTGCAGATTCAGAACCCCAGATCTGCAGTCTATTTTTTAGATCGCGATAATGAATAATTTCACTACTGAACATTATAGCTTAGGATTTTGTCACTTCTCACCTTGAGGTGATCCATGTCGCGATGAGTACTGTTTTCAATTTCACCACCTGTATTCACAAAGCAAACAATCTAATTGGATGTCTCGTCTCTCCTCTCCACCCTTCTATTTGAAATTCAGATGAACGTTATATTTGTGTGTCATAGTTTTGTTTTCATCTTATTGAGAAAATACGCACCAAAATATCTTCTAAATATCCATATTTATAAAGTTCTTCATTTTTAGTAATTCTATTAAGTGAACAAGCATTGACAAATTGTAAACTAAAAGTAGTAATTTTCTTTTGGTTTCTTTGATTTTTGTTAAATCCAGCAAAAAGCATATATTGAGAGAATGATGTTACAGTCTTGAATCTCAGGCTTAGGAGGAGCACTGATTTGTCAATTCACAATTCGTGATTTTTAATTTATATTATGTATATTATTCCTGGCTCCCATTACCACAATTTTTTTTGTCTTGAAGATCAAATGAAATATAATTGTCGTGCATTTATTTAAAATAATTCTAATAGGAAAGGTAAAATACCCCACAAAATAAGAACTTAGGGTGCTTTAAAAATGTTGAAAGACTTCACAGTGATGCAATACAGCTTGGGGTGAATGTTTCAATTCTGGAATAAATTTAATCCACATTAATGAATGAATTATACATTTTTAAAAATTTAACAGAGAATCAAATGAATTTCAGATCATGTGTGGATATATGAATCAGGGGTCAGAAAGTTAATTCGATCTCCAACTCAAAAGTATACAGCCAGTCCTTATTTTTATATGGCATTGATTCTGTAATTTTAGTTGTAATTAAGCCTAATCCAGGGAAATTTGTGAAGCAGAAACAGAGTTTTCTGAAACTTTGGCGTTATTTCCCCGGCTGTACAGAAGGAATGATGTGCAAAAATGAGGCTTCACCAAACGGCGGAGGATGTCATCTCATGGAAGCAAGTTTATGTTAACCATTTCAATGAACCATCCTATCTCTTTAACATTCCAAAGTTGTTGTTTGTTGAGGCTGGTGAATATCTGAAATAGTTCCTAAAAGTCAACAGTGACGAATGTAGTGGGGTAACAATTATTACAAACCAAATTATCATTGGAATAGGGCATTCAGCCTTTTAGACCATTACCATCATTTTAATGGATTGGGCAAAGACTTGTTTTCAAAATAACTGAACCTCTAAGAAAGGATAACAGTGCACAAGCTGGAGTCAGTACATTTTACTGAGATAGGAGGCAGTGGCTTAGTGATAATGTCATTGGGCCGGTAATTAAGAACTTCAAGCTGTTGTTCTGAGGACATAGGCTCAAATCTTGCCTTGGCAGATGGTGAAATTTGAATTCAATAAAAATCTGAAATTAAAAGGTAGTCTAACGGCAGCCATCAATTGTAAAATCTATTTGATCTATTAATGTTCTTTTTGGGGAAGAAAATCTGCTGTCCTCACTTGGTCTGACCTGCAAGTGCCTACAAAGCAGTAACCAGTACAGCAGGCAGTGAAGAAAGCTAATAGCATGCTGGCCTTCATAACAAGATGAATTGAGTATAGGAGCAAAGAGGTCCTTCTGCAGCTCTACAGGGCCCTGGTGAGACCGCACCTGGAGTATTGTGTGCAGTTTTGGTCTCCAAATTTGAGGAAGGACATTCTTGCTATTGAGGGATTGCAGCGTAGGTTCACGAGGTCAATTCCCAGAATGGCAGGACTATCATATGTTGAAAGATTGGAGCGACTGGGCTTGTATACACTTGAGTTTTGAAGGATGAGAGGGGATCTGATTGAGGCGTATAAGATTATTAAGGGATTGGACACTGTGGAGGCAGGAAGCATGTTTCTGCTGATGGGTGATTCCAGAACCAGAGGACACAGTTTAAAAATAAGGGGTAGGCCATTTAGAACAGAGTTGAGGAGAAACTTCTTCACCCAGAGAGTGGTGTATATATATGGAATGCTCTGCCCAAGAAGATAGTGGAGGCCAACTCTCTGGATACTTTCAAGAAAGAGATGGATGGAGCTCTTAAAGATAGTGGAATCAAGGGTTATGGGGATAAGGCAGGAACAGGATACTGATTGTGGATGATCAGCCATGATCATAATGAATGGTGGTGCTGGCTTGAAGGCCCGAATGGCCTACTCCACCACCTATCGTCTATTGTCTATAATATGATTGACCCTGAAATAGCCTTGAGAGCCACTCTGTTAAAGGACAACTAGGGTTGGGCCACAAATGCTAGCCTTGATAGTGATGCCCACATCTCATACAAGAATGGGGAAAAAAATGAATTGTTCGTAGTCAAAGATTTATATAGCACAGGTCACTGAATGTTGTATTGGTGCATCTTAGGAGCTATGTCATAACCTGATTGATTGGATGTCATCACCAGGATGGTGGATGAAAATGATCTGGCTCGTAACGTACCTTATTACTGACAAAAACCAATTCATAAAGTACTACATAAGTGGGCAAATAAAAAAAACTGGAGCAGTGGGGATTGAAACTTAATACGGTAGGATTACTGAGGCCTGTGGTATCTGTGGAGAGAGAAATAGTTCACATTTTGGGTTGAGCTGACTTTTCATCAAATTGTGAATAAAAATTGATCTGGTGGATGTTTTTAGTTTTAAAGTTTCAGTGGTAACACCATTCTTTCACTAATGACGTTTATGCCGATGTTTTGGAGTCGAGAATCTTTTGGACATAAGAATCTTCTAGGAGTTTTCCTGGCCTAATTTGGCCTAATGTTTATCCATTCTATCTTGTTTGTTGCTCATTTAATTAGCATTAATTAAATACTAAGTTTATGATTTATGCTTGAAGTTCTACTGTGGTGTCGCATTTTTTTCCTCAAGGAAGAGAAAATTACAATGGAGAAAATAAGGGAAGTGAGTGTAGCTACTGCTGTTTTACTACTGTCTAGCTATTAATGTTATTCATTGGACATGTAATTCTGTGTGTTTTACTGTGATGTGTTCTAATGTCTAGTGGAACTTGCAGAAGCTTGTTCAAGTTGTAAACAGTGTCTGTCCGGCTGTTCCAAAATTTACTACAAAAGTTTACACTAATGAATTTTTAAAGTGGGATATACATACAGAAACTGACCTTTTGACCCATCCAATCTGTGCAGTTTTTATTCTTCATGTCAGCCTCCACTCATCGTTTCTCATCTAGATCTACCAACTCTTCTCTCCTTTGCCACTTTGTCTAGTTTTCCTTGAATGCATCCATATTTGCTTCAACACTCCCTGTATTAGCAAGTTTCACATTTTCAGCATCTTTGGTGAAAGGTGTGCCTACTGAATTTCATATCAGATTTGTTGGTGATTCTGATGTTGAAGGCTTCACTTAACCTCTTTGACACAATTTGCAAAGGAAAATTATTTTCTACAACACTTTTCATTGTCATTTTGTGAGATACCATGGTGGTAATAAGAACGGTTTTTTACTGTTTGAACTAAATTCCTTGGCGAAAGTTCATTCCGGTGAACTGTCAAATTTGGAGTCATTCTCACTCTTTCAGGACTCCAAAACCGTTGACTGTCTTATTTCTCAATGCTTCTTTCAAGTTTTCAAAGTCACACTTGGCATCAGCTCTCATTTTTTAATGATTCTCTTATTTATTCCAGTCACGTTGGTTTCTGCATTATGAGCCTTTGTTCATTCATGGATTGTAATTTAGAGAATGGAAAAAGGCAGGACAGTGTAGAACATCAAATCTGTTTGGCTACCACCTTCTTTATCCTTGACCTCTAGACCAGAGCCAAATTGTCATTGTACTTTCTTGGTTAGTATCGACAACTCAAAGCTATCTCTTTCATGACTGACTACTGTTTTTGTCTGTCACCTATTCATCCTCCAATTTCACCTTGAACATAAAATTCAAGGAGCTTAGTTCCTGCTGTTGTGTCAAATGAGTTATCTTTTCTGGCTGTCCTGGTGTTTCTTTTATCAATTTGCTGCCAGCTGACACCATGCCTGACTACATGCCCATAGTTTTCTCATATCATCCATGAAGCTATCTCAGTGACTGCCCTATTTTTGTTTTGTTTCCATCTTTTGCCCGTTTTTTTACGAACCTTGTCAACTTTTCTATGCGGCCCTGCTTATCTATCAGATCCTACCATACTTTCCTTAGGAAAAATCCATCCCTGTATTCAACTACTGAATCTACACCCCATTTTTCTCTCTCATCCCGGAACATGTTGTTTTGGAGTAAAGAATCCTGTTCATTATTCTTCCATCGGTCTTCCACACTGCCCACAGCATTGACTCCGAAACAGACTGATGAGGACCCAGATTGCAGGAGACAAACAGTTATGTCATTAGATTTAACAGCTGGCCTTGGGAACTTTATAAAACAAAGTTCCACTTTATTGATAATAGAGAGAAGTTCCATTGATTAGATGAATTCTGTCTAAATGTCTGGGATTGCAAAAGCTGGCAAAAGGTATCACTCAATTTTAGAAAATGTTTAAACTAGTTAAGAAAGGAAACAAAATAAAAATATTTATAGGTAGTTTTACTGACCTAGAATATTAAATATATTTTAAACACACGATGAATACAGGAAGCATGCAGGAGTGATGAATAAATCAAAGTAAGTTGATGTGAGATTTTAAATTGTTTTTTGTATGTATTAGGCATGTTGTGAACACGTTGTTAGAATTGTAACCTTATATATAGTGTTGGAAAAATTGGATGTGTTAAGCATTTTTGAGAATTAGTTTGATGAAAGCTGTGAGGCAGAAATTCACTGAAAAGATTACAAGTAGTTCAAAGAAAATAGAGGAACTCAGAAGAGTGTATGTGTTACCAATGTTAACTGTGAAAATCTAACAGCTAGGGGAGACTTTATTTTGCCCATTATGTTCAAATAATCCAACTAGGGCCTAATTAGTGATATAAAAAACGAAGTACTGTGAACGCTGGAAGTCTGGAATAAAATCAAAGTGCTGGAGAAACTCATTTGCAGAGAGAGAAAGAAGAGTTAGTGTTTCAAATCTGTTATAACTTCTTCAGAACTGATTATTGATGATTTTTGGAGATCGCAGGTCAGACATCTGTACTTAATGAATATGGAAACTGATTGCAAATAGTCTTAGTGTGAAATGCCAACTTTTATTGGTGCTTTAAATTTTTCTGGAGTTCAGTGGCATGTTGGTTTACCCCCTGTGTAAAGTGCAATTGAAATAAATGTTGAAGTAAGAAATCTTTCTTGTCCCAGTATGTTTAACAAAATAGGGATAATAGATAAGGCTAAGGTTAATCATATATTAGATCTAACATTTAATAATGACCCTGGTCATCTGTCTGGTGTGGAGAAACGTCTGGGTGACCGTGACCGCAACGTTAGATGATTCTGATGGATGGAACTTGCAACCTGCACGAGATTTCAGAAGAGCAAATTCTGTAAAATGGCAGACAGTTTGGAATGGGAAAATTTGAACCCCTACTGGATGGCAATGAAACCAATCTAGAAGAAAGGTAGATCCAAGATCAAATACATGGGAAGATGGTGGCGGGATGGTAATGTGTTTGGACTATTTTCCAAAGAACCAGGCTAATTCTTAAGGACACATTTAAAAACAAATTTCAAAAACAATCTCTTCACTACTCCGAACAGTAAAGGATGCCTTATGCATATTACTACAGTTTTGCAACTGACTTTTTTGCCTGCCTGATGATCCAATTCTGCTCAGTTCTAAACACCAGTTCAAATCCTGCTACAGCAAATGGAATAAAAGCTAGCCTTAGAGGTTAACAGGACAACTAACATTAATTGATGTAAAAACCTATCTGGCTTATTCATGCTCTTAAGGGAAGTCACTCAGCCAGCCTTGCCTGATCTGGCCAACATGTAGCTGCAGACCCACAGGACCCTTTGGAATTACCACTCAGCACAAGTTCAGTTACATATGTTGGCCTTACCAATGTTGCTTGCATCCCTTCAAAGATGGTTTTTAAAAATGAAAGAAAGGGGGAAGTTTGCATGAAAAAGCGAAGGTGTGTGTCTTGTTTTTAAAAGACATAAAATGTAAGCAAATAGTTCTGTGTTACATTTTACTCAGTTCTGGGTGTTAGGTAAATTCAAGGTGTTTTAAATGAAACACATCTAATACTCAGCAGAGTTTAAAGAATAACAAAACAAAAGGTTGCTTTAGATCAACCCATAGTCTGATGAAAAAATATCATAGAATTCTGGAAGGAATTGAGAAAGCCTTTTCGGTTATGTGAATAATCAGAGAAGTGTTGGAGACTCTCAGGGACTATGGATGGATGTTCAGAGAATGGTTATAAAGTGGATGTACCATAATTATTAATTGATTGTATTGGCCATCACTTTTGGAAGATGATGCTTGACTATTGAAATGGAAAATTTCAAAGATGATAATAGTTATAAACAAGATGAATATATTATTTTGGATTTAAAATGGTAGAGTTACCTGGCCAGGTAATAGTCACTCAAGGGACCTCAGAGGTTGGACACATGCTATACATACAGCTAACCCATTATTTTAAAAGCGCACTGCACCCTGCAGTGGTTCCTGTAGACGTGAAACAGTTTAATGTGATTAGCCTTTTATTTAAAAAAAAAAGCAGATAACTGTAAGCCCAAAAATAGAAATTGCTGGAAAAGCTCAGCAGGTCTGGCAGCATCTGTGCAGAGAAATCAAAGTTAACGTTTTGGGTTGAGTGACCCTTCCTCAAAATAGTTTTGAGGAAGGGTCACTCAACCCAAAACATTAACTCTGATTTCTGCCCTCTTGCTGCCAGATCTGCTGAGCTTTTCCAGCAGTTTCTATTTTTGTCTCTGATTTATAGCATCCACAGTTCTTTTTGGTTTTTATTAACTATAAGCCCATCAGTTAGAAGTCACTAACAGAAGGTGCTTAATAGAATTTTTAGTAACACAATATGATGTTCCAGGAGAGAAACAAATGAAGGACGCACAACAGCTCTTCTTAAAAATGACATGACTTACATATCAATTGTACTTTTTGGTTGGGTCTTTTTGAGATGTTTTGAAAATACAAGCACTTTTGCTGAGTCTTGGTAAAACTGAAATCATCCTTTGGCCTCCAGCAAACACCTGTTTGCCACAGATCTTTACTTTCACTAATTTCTCTGACTTACAGTTTAAATAGGACCTTAGTGCTCTGAATCTTGATGCACATCTTTATCCCACGTTCAGCCTCCACATCTGATGCACCATCAGAATTTTTGTTTGCTTTTCCACAACTTTAGTACCTTCAGACCTGATTTCTCAAGTAGCTTTCTTGACAAGTTTCTTTCTAACAGAAAAACAACAACTCATCCAACATGCCAAAGCTTATGCTGTGACTGCCCCTGTGCTTGCTATTCACCAGTTACTTCACCAATATTGTTTGCACCTTCACATCCTTCATGATCAGGTCTTACCACATAATCTTCATCTGTGTGTGCTTAGCCATAACCCCACTCCTTTTTTTCTTCATATCAATGACTCCTTTTTGAAAGACTACTTTGCTGTTTTTGCCAATCCTCTCTGCTGTTGAAAAGCATTTATTTTTCTCTTTAATGTATTTGGATCCTATCTCCCATGCATCCCAATTCCCACTTACACTTTTTTTCACACTTTTATTTAAATTTTCAAAAAAAAGTAGATACGTAATTTCGTTCGATGAAGTGTCAACTTTGTCTAAAACAGAGGGGAAGTGGGTTACCTTGGTTCACAACAATTATACATCTGATGGATAAGTCACAGATCAGGAATAGGTGCCTGTCACTGACAATAATGACTTGGATTAAATTTTGTGTGCAGTTAGATATCTCCTGTTAAACTGATGTTATAATTATGCCATATTTGTTTATGGGTTTAACACAATAACTACATGACAACCTGAATCAGCCCACAAAAAACTAATATTCCTCTTTAGATGCCTGATTTATTTTTATATCAGTTTTTGAATTGTAGTTATTTTAGACAAATAAGTTGAGTTGTCTCTTTTTCTCAGAATGTAGTCCTCAGGTATGTTCCTTTTGGGACAAGGTATTACCCACACAGCATTAGAACAACTACTGTCCACACAGCCTGCTGCACCTTTTGTAATAAATAGCTAGCAGCCTGAGCTGGAATTCTTCTTGCATGGAAGTTTTTGCTTGATTTGGTAGTATTCTAGCCTGTGAGTCAGAATTCGATGAGCTCAAATTCCAAAACAAACTTAAACATATGATCTTGGCAGGGTAAATACTGCATTGTCTTCTGGGTGAAAATTAAACTGAGGCTTCAAAGGATTTAAAGAAAATTCAAAGGTAAACAGGGAGTTCTGTGGGCATCTTGGTTGATAATTCTTCTTCAATTAACCACCATAAACAAGTTATCTGTTAATATTCTTAGGGATAGTAGGAACTGCCAATGCTGGAGAATCTGAGATAACACGGTGTCAAACTGGATGAACAGAGCAGGCCAAGCAGTGTCAGAGGAACAGGAAAGCTGACGTTTCGGGTTCAGACCTGAAACATCAGCTTTCCTGCTCCTCTGATGCTGCTTGGCCTGCTCTGTTCATCCAGCCTCACACTGTGTTATCTCTGTTAATATTCATTTTTGTTTTCTGGATGTTTGTTTTGTGCAGATTGACTGTCGTGTATGACTACAGAATACCAGTAATAGCATTTCGAAAGTCATGAGTTGATTGTAGAGTACTGTGAACTTGGTTGGCTGGAAGCAATGTATAGAGTCCAAAATTCGAGGAGTACGAATATCTCTCAGGATTGAGAGGATGGAGGATATTGGTGATATGGAGGGTCAAAGTCGTGGAAGAAGTTTCAATTCACAATAAGATCCAAATGCTGACTAATTGGCGTTGTGTTAGTCAAAATACAGTGTAGGAGGTGGAAAATTCACATTTACTGTTGTGCAGTTGACTTCTGAGATTAGAGGTTAGGACATAATTTTTGTGTAGATACAATAAGCTTTATTTTGCATTTGGGAGTTCCTAACTTGAATATTGGCTTACCAAAATAGAAAGTGTAACCAGAGTAATTTAATAAACTAATCATGTATAGATATTTATAATTTTAGATCAAACCAGTAAGTCCTCTACCTTGTTACTGGATCACTAACTAGAAAAGTCTCAAGAATAAAAATAGGAAACAGTATTATGAATGGATCCTTCAGCTGATATCAGTCATTTTTAAGGGATTGGATATGAATGTATTATGTGGTTCTTGGGTCTTTGTACAGACCCCGATCCGCTATGATACATTAAAACAGAACTCTTTTGGATTGTTTGTAAATAGATGTCATGCCCTTGTAACTGCTGCTTGTGTTAAATGGAACTTCTGTCCTTGTGCAGGATGATCTGAGCTGCATGTTGGCATTTGGCGCTGTTAATTGGTACTTTTCTTTTTAATGGACCACTATTCCTGAAAGAACACATCTGTGTGAAATCATATTCTGGACCAACAGTGTTGTATCACAAGCATCTTTTCCTGATAAATTGTACGTGATCGGACACCAGCCTGGAAGAAACCATGCAGGTCTTGTTCCAGCTTAAACGACATAATGCACAGCAACTGTATGGAAATATTTAAAGATGTGACATTCAACAATGAAATTTTGAAGGGAGTGTTGGTGATTTGGTATGTAAGACATTCTGACTGATTGTGTTCAGAGGCAGCATTGCTGAGTGTTAAATCTTGTGTAGAATTCAAGAGTAAATTCCTATGCAGTTTCAGTCACTGAGAAACAGACTTTTTAGTCATTTCTAATATTTGATCATAGAAGATCTAACTCTGAACTGACAGGAAGGACAGTTATGAGTGCCATGTCACATTTGATAATTTTGCTGAGAGCATCCACTAATTTGATCTTAAATGGTCAACCTGACCAAATCCGTGTCCATCCATCAAAGGTAGATGGTCTGGTTTGTGGAAAGCTTCTATATTAAAACCCTCAATGAAAGTGCCTGTTTGGATGTGGTATTTATGTTTGAGCCCATCAGCCATTACTGAGACAAAGCACTTGCCTTTTGATAAAGTTCACTGAGCATTGTTCAAGCCTATCTATCATTCCATTTGGTAGGACATTTAGTTGCTAAGTATGTGGGTTATTTTTTACTGAGCAGAGTTTTTTTTCATAAATATATGGAAGTACATATACAGAAATGTTTGTCTTTGATGCTTGTTTAAATGGATTGTCTTGTGTTTAGTTGGTCCATGAAATTGATTGCGTAAATTTGTTGTTCATGTCGCTTTGCATTTTCCGGGTTATGGAAGGGCAAAGCAAAATGAATTCTCCATATAAAGAAAGCAAATATTCTGGCTTCTAAAGATTATCAAAATTTTGCGCCGATCGGAACAAATGTCTTTGAAATTTCTTTTACCTGCCCTATTCCTACCCAACAATTCCGCTGTCACATGCACACACACTCTCTCTCTCAAGTGGAGGAAAAATGTGATAGAATGCTGAGTTACCAAACACTGATGTATTCCACCTACTATCCTGAGATGAAAATCAAGCTGTTTGTTGTAATACCCATTAGCTGAAATCTAGAAATTAATAGGCCCTTTAAGAAGTAGATAACTGTTCAAAGTATTCAGAACACTGCCTCTGTTTAGTTACTTTCCTCAGAAGGTTTGAACTGAAGTCTCCACAAGTGATTAGATTTTTTTTCTCTTTAAATTGGCATTGTCCAGTAGGAAATGCTGGCAAGTTACAGGTGGAACGATGGTAACATTCTTTTAATAAAAGAGAAACACCTAAACTCATGGAATACCTGTATCACCAAAGAAGTAAAATATGTGCAACCATCAAAAACACTGTGTTTTTATCTTAATATTTATCAACAATTCTTCAGAAGTATGAACATATAACTGTGTACACCACACAAATGCATATTGAGAGCACGTGCCCAGGCATGTCTGTTGCTCATTTTTAAACCAACATTCAGAAATCTGCATCTGTATTCCTGTTCAGCTCCAAGTGGCTCGTGTCTGAATTGCACAGCTTTACTTTGCCATGCTTTGTACACTTGTGGTTTAGAAATGCTTCTCACATTAGTTGATCTCTCATAGTATTGCACTTGGGAAGTCACAGCTAATTGTAGTCATCAAATGAAGCAATGGTTGAGGTAAACAAAACCAAATCACACCAAATTGATTTGATTCGAGTTTACAATCTGTCTTTTTTTCACGTTTGTTATGAATTCCTAAGTTGCTTTTTACATTCACAAGATAGATTAATCACTGGCAGGGCCAGTATTTATTGACAATCATCAATAATGAAAGGGCATGAATGCAGCAAACAAGTGGAGTTTTGGGGCGCGGAATGTCACGAATGTGAAGAAAAATTCCTCCGGTCCTTTCCTGTCTTTTGATAATGCTAAAATAGCCCGCCTACTGGCTCAGCATGTAATTATTTAAAAATTAACGACAAATAAATTAAGAAGTTCGGGGTCGCGGGGTTTCTTTCCCTCAATCGATTCTCAGTCACGTGGTAATACCCGAGATGGCGGCGGCGATGGACGAGGAGTTTGAGAATGCTATAGATGTGGAGCCCCTGGAATCCACCCTGTGTAATATCATCGAGCAGAAGTCCCTCAAGTGGATCTTTGTGGGTGGGAAAGGAGGCGTGGGCAAAACCACGTGCAGAAGTAGTTTGGCTGTGCAGTTGGCGGTGGTTCGGGAGAGTGTGCTGATCATTTCTACCAATTCAGCTCATAATGTCTCTGATGCATTTGATCAGAAATTCTCAAAAGTACCAGCAAAGGTGAAAGGCTATGATAATCAGTTTGCTATGGAAATTGACCCAAGCCTGGGAGTGGCAGAATTACCTGATGAATTTTTTGAGGAAGATCATGTGCTAAGCATGGGTAAGATGATGATACAGGAAGCAATGAGCGCATTCCCTGGCATTGATGAAGCTATGAGCTATGCTGAAGTAATGAGGTTGGTGAAAGGCATGAATTTGTCAGTAGTGGTGTTTTGACAGCACCAACAGGGCACACATTACAACTTCTGAACTTTCCAACTATTGTTGAGAGAGGACTTGGTAGACAAATGCAAATTAAAAACCAGATCAGCCCTTTCATTTCACAGATGTGCAGTATGCTTGGACTCGGTGACATGAACACAGATCAACTTGCTTCGAAGCTGGAGGGGACCTTACGCGTCATTCGTTCACTGGGTGAACAGTTTAAAGACCCGGAGCAGACCACCTTTATCTGTGTTTGCATTGCTGAGTTTCAGTCTTTATACAAGACAGAACGACTAATTCAAGAGTTGGTCAAGTGTAAAATTGACAGCCACAACATAATTGTAAACCACTTAGTATTTCCAGACCCTGGGGAGAAATCATGCAAGATGTGTGAGGCTCGACACAAAATCCAATCCAAATATCTAGACCAGATGGAAGATTTGTATGAAGATTTTCACATTGTGAAACTCCCGTTGTTACCTCATGAAGTCAGGGGCACTGACAAAGTCAACACTTTCTCTAAACTCCTGCTTGAGCCTTACAAGCCACCGAGTAAATGAATAGACTTCCCTCATTCCATTTCAAGACTGATGCAAAGAGATCCAAGATTTGTAATTTATTAACACTATGTTTGTAGGAAGGAGCTTGGGGAAGGAATGTGTGGATGTTATTAATTGTTTCGATTGGTTTTTGATTTCTGGTTATTGTAACTTTAAGGAGGTGATTTTTGCATTGTGATCTCAAGAGGTTGTGTCAAAGTTGTAGAACAGAGCATTATATATCTACAGCTTTATTCTGTGATTAACTGCTTCAGATTCTTTCCCTCCTCTTTAATGGTTGTCTGTCCTGTTTTCAAGTGACCCTATGTCTTGAGGACCCAATGCATTCTCTATAATTCTCCTCCTACCAGCAGTTCACTTAACTGTGGCTGCTTATCCAGTTGAACACCTCGAAATGAAGTGATTGGTTTACTACAGAAGCAACAATTGATTTAGGAAGCCACAGTGACCCCTTTCCTGCTACCCACCCCTGCCCTATTCCTTTCCATAGATGCTGCTACCTAAAAATAGTATTATGAAAGTAGCCCATTAAATGCTTTGACACAAGCAAAAAAGAAAAAAAATAGCTTTAAATTGAGGGGTGAAAGATATAGGACAGATGTCAGAGGTAGTTTCTTTACTCAAGAGTAGTAAGGGAATGGAACGCTTTGCCTGCAACAGTAGTAGATTCGAAAACTTTAGGTACGTTTAAGTCGTCATTGGATAAGCATATGGACATACATGGAATAGTGTTGGTTAGATGGGCTTGAGATCGGTATGACAGTTCGGCACAACATCGAGGGCCGAAGGGCCTGTATTGTGCTGTTATGTTCTATGTTTGTGATGGCAGTTTCTGTATAAATTCGAGCAAAGGAATTAATGGAAAAAGTTGTCAGGCATTGTGAGCAAAGTAAAAAAAATTTAATGTAGGTTTTACTGCAGCTACTAACCAACCCGGTAGTTTTAAATAGCACACTGCAGTTTGACGAGTGTGTATTGGTGATAATGGGAACTGCAGATGCTGGAGAATCCAAGATGACAAAGTGTGAAGCTGGATGAACACAGCAGGCCAAGCAGCATCTCAGGAGCACAAAAGCTGATGTTTCGGGCCTAGACCCCTCTGAAGAAGGGTCTAGGCCTGAAACGTCAGCTTTTGTGCTCCCGAGATGCTGCTTGGCCTGCTGTGTTCATCCAGCTTCACACTTTATTATCTTATGACGAGTATGTATTAGCAGCTTTCAGGAATTTCAATGCCATAGGTACAATTCACTTTTGTGTTGTTGCTGGTCTTTAGAAATTTTTATCTTTAAAGCTGGGAGTCTCATAATTGTGTAGTTTTTGATTCACAAAACTGGTAAAATATAGATTATGAAAGTGTCAGTGCAGGATGAGTCAAATCCCATTAATGAATTTAGTGGAATGAAATGGTAAAGCAGAAAAAGTGTTGAATGTTTCTGGAGAATTTTCTAAAGTCAACTTTACTGTTATTCAAAGCACATTGCTGCATCATGACAGGTAGAACCTGGACACCAGAATTGATTCAGCGAAACAATGTAGATGTACGAAAGGTTTCTACACTAACATGTTGTACTGAAATATATTTTCAGAAGAAAGTATGAATTTTTGCTGAATTTGTTGTGAATTGATTCATCGATGTTAAGTGTTCTGTGATGAGCCTTAAATAGAAATGATCAAAGCCATATAATCCCACAACTTCTTAAAAATTTCTTTGAGCAACCTGTGTAAAGTCATCCATTGAACTATGTTCCTAATAGTTCTTTAAAGAAGATAAATGGTTGTAATGTAGGGGCAGTGGAAATCCCATGCTACAGTTAAAAGTCACACTGATTTTGAGTACATACTTGGCAGTGCGAGGTTGCAGAATTATCTCCTCCCTCTTCCAGCTTTGATTCAGTAACAGATTTGAAATGTTACTTTGTGGTTTTTTGGGGTGGTGAGAAGTCAGAATTGACTTAGTATGCTTAATAGTTACAGTAATTGGGAAAAATGTGGAACGGTCTGTAAAACTCAACTGTCAATTACAGCAAGTCAAAATTTAATTATTTAATGGAAGGAAAAGACTCCTTCTTTATTTAAAGCATTTGGGTTGCATATAATTACAAAGCTTATTTTTTTTCCTCCCTCCAGGACATGTAATATTGCAGTTAGATGCTTTGTTGAATTTGCTGGGCGTTACTCTTTTTTTTCCTATACAAACTGAACAATTTGGCCCCTTGTTTTATTTATAAAGGTTCAGTGTATCTTTGCCTGCCTACTTCAATCTGCAAGGGAGTTACAGAAACACCCCGCGTTCATCGAGCCGTGAGTCATGACTAATTTTTCCAGCTGTGTTAATAAATGTGGACAGGGAAACAGTCAATTTTCATAGCTGCAATATACAAAGATACAGTGTACACAACAGTGGAAAATGAATAAACTGCAATGCAGTAGCAACTCTGGCCAGACCAATTTGATATGTAGGTTTACTTCAGTTTTGGGGCATTCAATAGAAAAGACACTACTGCTAACCTGCATGCAGCAATTTGAGACCACTAGATTTAAACTGGGACACCTATTTGCTAGATACAGTCTGTGATTTAATTGCAATGTTTGCTCATATCAAGAAACAAATTTGGTCAGGATTTGCCACCTATTATTGCAATGGGTTTGAATGCAAATTTGCTGTTTATTGGGTCATTAGAATTGGATTTTCACTCACTGAAGTTATTTCTTTATCGGAGATGGTGATACTAAACATGAATTGGCTTGGGTGTGCAATGCAGCTGTAGATCCAGGCCCAAAACGAAAAGCCTACAAAGTTGCTTAATCTGAAATTAACATTCATTTTGAGTCAAGTTGTACTTTAAAAGTAATGACGATAATACTCTGACTAAAATCACATTGATAGGCCAGACAAGTAGAATAGCCATTAGTGTTATCCCAGCTGTTGTAATGAAGGCACAACCTTAATTAAATCCTGTTGATACAAATCTGGAAAATCTTGCCATGTCATGTCTGAGAGAATTTTGTGTTTGTTCCATCAGCTGCACATGAAAATGGACATGGACTATCCAAGAAATTATGACTGTATATCATTGTGGGAACACAGTTTCTTCTCTCCCTCATTTGAGTGCAGCCATGCAGGACAGGGCAAGTTTTACAGACTGATCAGCTGTATTCATATACATCCTACTGGCATGCTTTTCTGCAGAGTAAAGGTAGAGATGATCTTTTGAGTTGACTGTTCTAGTCAATTGTATCCAAAGTTTTCAGATGTGCTGAGGAGCAGTGATCTGATTTGGTTTCTGCGAAATAAATATTTGAAAATTTCTAATGGACAAAACTGCACAGATTCATCACAATAAATACACAGATTTGGTCTCTGTTGCAGAACTATGTCTGGGCACATCCATTGCTCCCAGAAAATTCAACTAATGTTTTTGCTGGTCCATGAGGTGATTTTCTTCATGTTGTATTTTAGTTCCAGTATCCTTAGTTCTAGTTTTTTTTGCTCCTTGAGTCTACTTGGATCTGACACTCTGATCCTGGAATTGACATCCTTGTTTAGTGTTTCTAAAATTGTGTATTGTGAATGCGAACCAGTATAGAAAAACTTCGCCATAAGTACTTTGATCAATTTGTTAGATATATGAAGAAAATGAAAACAATGGGATTTCCCTCAATCAGAGTTCATAATGACCTGTGTTTTTTCACAAGAGTGCTCCTGGTTTAGGTGCAATTGAAAATAATAGCATCACTCCTGACTGGCAATTTTCTCTCTAGAAGTTGAAAACATTCAGTGGTTTTGTGCCTTTTTCACTCCAGCTACACAAGCGGAAATTGTCCCTTTCCAAAATTCTGTAATGTGCATCTCAACCCTCTCCACGTGGAGACTAAGCTGGGAGAGAAATTCACTGTCTTTCTAAAGACATGCAACTTACATTCTGTTCATTCATGTTAAAAGAAATTTTTTTTAATGCCATTTACACGACAAATTGCTCATCCAGTGGATCTGGAAGAAATAATGAGCAATGGAATTTACTCAATCATGTAATGCAAGTGATGGAGGAATTGAGGGGTGGATGGGAGTGGATAATCATCTGATATTGATGCATGGCATTCTCCAGAACTTCCTGTAAGTTCCTAACCATCTGGGGTGCTTTCTGTAATAAAGAGGATCTGTAACTTTTTTTTTAAAATTGATGTTTTGCAATAGCCCAGCTTTAAATCAAGTGGCCTTAACTGCAACAGTGTAAGAATTTAGCAGTAGATTTATTCAGTTAATGGTCTTGCTGTCATAGTCACTCAAGACCAGTTATTAAACATTAATAAAATTGAACTACTCAGTGAGTAGTGTCATGATTGCCAAGGACATTACACACCCAAATTTCATTTGAAGAAAAAAATATGTAGAACTGTTATATACAATAGTTTGATACATTGGCATCAAACAAGGCTTGACATTGTGCTAATAATATATGTTGCACAGCAATGTTATTGGGTACATTTGTTGGTTAAGTGCAACTGTAAAATTGTTTCCCTTTTTCTATTGACCCTATAAAGGCCATTCTTTGTGCGTCTGGGATGCACTTGCTATAGTTTGTGACTTATGACCATGTTCAGTTAATTAGTAAATCAGGAATTAACAGCTACCCTAGTAATGGTGACAGTTATGCTGTCATCACTTCTCATAAAGGTACATGTAGATCTCCAGTGTGCTTTAGGAGGCAAAATCTGCCCAGTCTGCTTTACCTGATGTGGCAGGTGTGATTGCGAACCCAGAACAATGTGGTTGACTCTCAGCTACCCTGTGACATGTCCGCTCAGCTCATAGGTAATTAGAGATGGCCTCGCTAGTGCTGCCCACATCACGTGAAAGAATGAAGCAGAATTGTCACAGCCTGTACCGTTTACACCAAGCCATGGGACTTAGTTCAATAAAGAGTGCACAAGAGTATGCCAGAAACAATCCCAGATATACAAAAATATGAGCTGTCAACCTGGTGAATCTAGAACTAAATGACTTGCATGCCAAATAACAGAAGCAGAATGCTGTAGACAGCTAAGCAGTCTTAGACAGCAGATTTAATTAAAATGATGGTGGACCAATAAACATCTCACTGGAAGAGGAAGTTTCTCAAACATTCTCATCCTCACTTAGGGTAATTCAAGACATCAGTGTAAGATGAGCATTTGTGATGATGCTTCTGACGTCCCTATCATTACAGATACTGTCTGCAATCAGTTGAACACATTTTGCTTGACAGTGAGAAATAATTGGCACTAGATTCTGCAGTCAGTGGGAATAAGGGAGGTGGAGGGGGTGTTCTCCACTTGTTGCAGTCCAGTTTAGCACAAAGATGGATGGTACTGGTTATTGAAGGCTAGTCATTCCAACCCCATGTATTGCTGCTGGAGTTCCTCAAGGTAGTGTGGTAGGTCCAGCAATTTCTAGCTGCTTCCCTGCAGAAGGTTAGAAGTACAATCAGCAATGCTCACTACTATTTGGGACTTCTGAGACTGAATCTGGCCCTATCCATATGCAGCAAAACCTTGACAAAATTCAGGCTTGGGCTGATAAGTGACAAGCAATATTCGCCGCATTCAAGGGCCATGTCATGACCATCTCCAACAAGACAGAGGCTAGCCACCCCCTTTGACATTTGGTGACCATCTCAAAACGCCCCACAATCAATATTCTGAGTTATTATTGACCAAAAATTGAATTAGACTAGCCATATAAATACTGTGGTTACAAAAGCACAGATTAGTGGCTGAGAATTTTGTGGCAAGTTACTCACCTTACTTGCCAAAGCCTATTGCCATCTGCAAGGCACAAGTCAGGAATGTGATGGAATATTATCCAGTTACCAAGATGAATGCACTTCCAACATCCTGGACAAAGCAGCTTGATTTATACTCTATTCACATCTTAAAACACTCACTCCCTTCACCATTGATGCATGGTACCAGTGGTGTGTATTATCTACAAGGTGCACAGCAGTACTCAATTATGTTCTTTTGACAACACTTTCCAAATTCGTGGCCTGTGCCATCTGGAAAGATAAGTAGATGCACATAAATACCCACCACCCGCAAGTTCCTCTCCAAGTCATCCACAGTGCTATTCCTGACAAAGCTCCATGCCAGCATTGTGGATATATATACACTACATGGACGTTGGTGGTTCAAGAAGGCATCAAACCATCACCATCCTGAGGGCAATTAGGGGTTAACCATTCCTGGCCTAGCCAGTGGCGATCATATCTCATGAAGGCATATAAAAAAAGTTGTGCTCCGATGCACTTCTCTCAGTAGAGCACTCTTATTGTTCTAAACAATTAAAATTGATTTGATCAATATAATATAAACCCAGCAATGTGATTTTACTGTCCAATCACTTTGAAGTAGAATATTGCATCATAATTTGTACACTGTTGAGTTTATTTTGAGTGACTGTTTTGTGTTTTAATGTAGTTGCCTGTCTAATTGGGTAGTTTTTTGCAGTGTTGTCAAAGATGAAAATAGTGTTGCATACTTTAGATTTACCAATTTGGCACAGCAACTGAATGATGGTGGATTTTGTATTTTGGGACAAGGATAGTCAAGAGGTAATGTGGAATACCTCAAACTCTCTGCCAAAATGGAAAATGTAAAGACTATATCGTAGCAGCACCTAACTTGAACATCTATACAACTGGCAGCAATACCTATTGGCGGAACTTATAAACTCCAGCACTGTAGTTCTGAACAGATCTGAACATTTGAAGTCAGTTTATGATCACAAAGTCAAAAAACAGTTTCTCCCCTTTTTCCCCCTCAAAAGCTGCCTTACTTTCTTTCTGAAAAAAAAACTATGGCTCCTATAAAGTAGAGCTTGATATTATTTTTACGTATTTTGTAGTAAATACTTCTAAAAGCAATTGATGGTTGTCTTGCTTCATTAATGGGAATTTCATTCCATTTCTTTTGGGGCTTGTCGTTGCCTTTTTGAGACTAGCAAATATACCCAATAACTTCCTGTTATGCACCAGGAAATGACTCCAATTTTAATTTCATCAATGTTTATGGAGTAACTGCTGTCAACTGAGCCACATTAATTTGTACAATACTGATTTTTAGGGGCTACAGCTACTGACTAGGGTCAAACATTTTCGGTCTACAGTTTGTTTATCCCTGATAGATTGTTCTCTGTAAACATGTCTGCTGCCTTGCTCTTGTTGCCATTTTTTCTGCTGTGAAATTAAAGATATTTCTAAATTTGAGACCAGCTCTGAACTCAGTATTAAATTCAATATTTCTGGCATTTATTTACAAAATCATTCATACAAAATTGACCTTAACGCAAACATATATTGCTTGTCATTAAATAATTATTTGTGTGCTAATCATTCTTTGCATAATCATATCAGAAGTCATAGTTGGCAACATATTCGAAATAGTGCTTATTGAACATTAAAACGAATTAAGGCATTACAGAAGCAAAGTATAAGAATCAGTTATTTTTGCTGATAATTATTCATATGTCAAGGCTTGTTCAGAAAAGTATCAATCTATTGGGTATAACATTCTCTGCCAGATCGAATTGGCAACATGACTGAATGGAAGATTTACACAGAACTGATCAGAGACCAAGGTTCATTCTATTTGAGCCCAAGTTCCTCCAATTTTTCCACTGAGATTTCCTTAATTTCTTGTAATTATTTAATGATTCATTAGGAAAAGGCGATGCCTAATCTCCTTGCATAATTTTTATTTGTGAATTCAATTATGATAAAATGTTGGAGCTATTCTAGTTAGCATGTGAAATATAAATTAATTTTAACAACTTTAACTTTAAATAGTGCTTGCTTGAGAAATGATCTTTCTCACAGTTGCATAGTACAGATGTTTTAAACCTACATTTTATTTTGGAATGGCCTTCAGAGAATAAACTGTATAGTCACCAAGTGTTTACTGTTACTAATGTGAAAACACTGTTTTAGTCCAAAATAAAATATTTCATTTCATTTTATAGAACTGCTTGATGTGTGATTGGCACAAGTCCCTTCTTGCAGGTGTATAACACTGAACACTCTCTCACCTTTTTAACTTCCCAACATCCAGGGTATAAAACACTGTGCAGCTGAGGCACTAATAGTGGAAGAGATGGAAGCAGGTGTCCTGGGGGCACTCGCAGTGTGTATTCTTGCTTCACAAACTTTTTCAATCTATATTTTGTTTATCCCTCTTTTTTAAAAAAAAGTACAAGGATGCTCTGCAGTTGATTTCAAATGAAATTTTACCAGGCTGAAAGAATTCCATAAGGTATCATGTCTTGGAAAAGAATTTTATACAGAATCTTGATAACTAGAAGGATCCATAAAAATAGTGTCGAACAGATGGATTCAACTGTGTAGTCCAGCCTTATGCTGTAAAGTAATTAAAAGTTATTAAAAATTAAATGCTCTTTTTATTTGTTTTTGTACTCTGAGCAGTTTACTTCCATTAAACAATGCTTTACTCTCGCAGGAGTTCACCTGGTACATGGTCTATGTTTGGGTCACTACAACACATCATCTGTAGGGTAGGGTGATGCAACTGCAAAAATTATGTTTGTGAAGATTTGCATTATGTTTGATGTGTGATCTTAATGGAGCTTACATTATTTCCCGTGTTTTTTTTTGTAACTGCATCCTAAATTTTGTCACTTGCACCCATGGATCTAGAATTAACAAGTTAACTGCTTTGGAGTAGCTTAGATCAAGTGAACGCACTGCACTTGCGATGTAATTGAGGTTTTAAAATTCTGGACAGTACTTTTTTTAATGTATTTATAACTCGTCTTATGAGTGGTGTTTTGATCATTTTTTAATTTTTTTTAGTTTTATGTGATTTCAATGTGTTTTTCTCCTGTCCGTTATCGCTCACATATATAATGGCTCCAGTGCAGCTAGATGAAAGAAGTACGTGGGCAGGTGTATAAAGTGGGTTCGAATCAGGTCAGTATGGAGAATCCTGTAAGTGACCGCATCTGAATACCCTTACTTAAATTGGAATCTTCATTTTAATTTGGTTATTTTTGGTATGATTGTTGTCAAAACGGTGTTCAGATAGTTATTTTAGTTGCGTCAATTGATAGTGCAACCTCTTTAAATCTTTAGGAGTTCTCGCATGAAAGAAACATTTTCTTTTGTTTCTCTTAAAGTGGGACAAGAAGTTCAGCCCTGGTTTAACTGCATTTGTTGATGTGGACTACTATTTCTGTTCCAGAAAGTTTGAAATTAGACTGTAGTGCATTGTGTGACACATTCTCTGAGTGTGCACAGCTCAGGTAGACTGACAGTTTAGTTGATCAATTTCTTTCCCTGCAACTGGAATAATTCCGTTCAGCTTTGTTGAAGTTGCAAAGTTGATTTTCTAACGGGTTTTATTTCCAAGACATGGTACTTACCTGGAACCTTCTTCACAAAAGTCTGATTTGTTCTCTAAAGATACAAGTTGCCCTGAACAAGTGTGAAATCATCTGTGTGACTCGTAATACAATAAAAAATAACTTGGGTGAAAAAGTATGTTTCCGATTGCCACCTTGCTTTGCAAATCCAGGTCCCAGAAAGAGAGTCAGTAGCAGACTGTAGCCACATTTTCATTGTACTTCAGACAAAACCATGAAAGCATATTCAGGTGTTGAAAACGTTCAGTAATCCATCACGAAAAGTAGAGAAGAATCCTAGGACCTGGGAATGATGTGTGTTTACTACAAAGAGTTTCCACTAGTTTGAGGTTTGAGATGCTGGCTACAGATCTGTTCATGTTGAATTAGTTAGAGTGTAGCCCACTCTAATAAAGAGTACCCTTCTTAAAAGGTCACATATTTAGTGCTAGTTAGCTCTGGAATGTTGTGGTTTGACTACAGTTAATCAACATTATGCACCACAGTGCTGTCTATAGTGTATTAATTATGGTAATAACCTGCTGCTTTGGTATGTACGCATAAGTTTTCACTTGGAAAGTCACCACTATAGCCTGAGGTAACAGTGATATATTCCAAACTTAAAATATTGAGCCTCAAAATTAATGCTTTTAAGTTGTAGCCCCAACTGGAGAATCGGTCAACGTTTTGAAACATAAAAAAACTTATTCTTTCCCTTTCTAAGTGGAACATTTCTAGTATATGATCAAGTCTTGACACAAGTGCACATTTATACAAAATTATTTTGCTTTTGTAGAATCCTATAGTAGTGAGTAACTTAATAACAAGCAGCTACAGGAGGTGCACAAATCAACTATCTTGATTTCCATGACTACCAGGAGACAAACCATGTCAAATAATCAGGTAGGAATGGGAGGGGGATGCTAAATTAAACAAGAGGTTTAAACTCTGTATTCAAAAATGTATGCTTTCATAATAGTTCATACTTTTTGTTGTAAAAGGCTGTTTGGTTCTAGGTAAACTTGAAATGTATCTAGATTTACATCCTGCTTCATAGCATTTATTTTGAAAACTCACAGGAATTGACTTGCAATAGCTTTAGTTGTGATCATTTTATTATAAATATCTTCAGACTGATCAACTAAATTTTAAAAAGTTGTTTTGCTAAAACACTCACATTATTACTGGACTAGTTTGCAGAGACCAGTCTCTGTATTTTTAATTGTGTCCATTTAGTTTAAAAAAGGCACATGGTATTGGAAACATACTTTGTCAGAGGGATAGAAGCTGGGAGTACTTGTTACACATATGTATGATTCATAATTTCCCATCTAACCCTGTTTTTCACTATGACCCCTGTATTACAGGAGATGCCAGTCGGCAGCGAATCAGATTTACTGACGATCGGGTCTGCAAGAGTCACCTCCTGAGCTGCTGTCCACATGATATACTTTCTGGAACGGTAATGTATATTGTAAATGAAAGTAATTGTTTATTTTGTTTCGTGATTTTTATTACTTGAATTGGTCAACTCGAATATCAAGCAGTTATGTGTGTATTGTTGTGCATGTTGTTAAAATAGGGACACTTTGTAAGTAAAAACTGGCATTCAAACAGTAACTGGTTAGATGAATATACTAAAGTACAATAAATCTTGTAACTTCAGTGTGAAACAAACACTGGATCAATCCTGGAAATTTGATCCAAATCTTTAAAATCAAACTATTTTAAAAACACTGTCATATTTGGCTGCTCTTGTATACTATAGATCTGAATGGATTGCCTGTGACTGTAAATTGTTACCATGACAGGGGTGGTGTGAAGTTATCCACTTTGGTTGGAAAAATAAAGTAGAATAAGTTTTGAATGGTGAGAGATCATGGAACGGTAACCTGCAGCTACAGGAAACAATTAAGAAGGTGTGGTAGTTTTTATTACATAGGGATTGGAGTCTAAGTCTGAATAGAAGTGTTGCTGAAGCCACAGAGGATGCTGAATTTGACATGGATAACAAGAAAGGGCACATCAGGAACCAGAACTTCAGGAAGTCGGATTAGATTGTGGGAATGTTGAAGAAAGTAACCAAAATGACGCTGAAATGCCAGGGTCATGTCGCAGAGAGAAAGAGAAACATGAGGTAAGTGATGGGATGGGATTGACAGGAGAAAAGTGGTGAAGAAGGCCTAACATTAGATAAAAAGATGTGATGATAAACAAACTTAGTGGGGGCAGAAAGAGAGCAGGTGATTGATAGATGTAGGTAAAATAGGAGTAGTAGGAATAAGTTGCTGAGGCCACAACTTTAGGCAGTTTAGGTTTTAAGAAAGGGTGTACTTTCCCCAGGGTGATGCATCACTAAAGGTTCAGTAGTCTGGTTCTTGTGATGTAGTGATTGTCCTAGGAGGAGAGATGTTTGCACAAGGCATATATTTCCTGGAGTTTAGAAGAGTGACAGGTGATGCAGTGTAAATTTCTGAAATTCTTAAGGAGCTTGACAATGTAAACACTAAAAATGTGTTTGCGCTTGCTGGGGACCCTAAGGCACCGAATCAGTCTCAGAATAAGACTGAGATGAGAAATACATTCATTCACAGGACTGTGAATACTTGAAATTCTGTGCCAGAGAGAGTGTGAAGGCAAGTGGAGTTGTAATAGAATGTTCAGCGACAAGAAATATCCACCATTGTGTGCAATTCCACATTTTTACGTGCATTAAATTCTACTTTAAACATTTAAAAAAAAACAAAATGTGGCCCTGAGTTTCAGAATGCAGCATCAAAAAGGGAACACACTTGCTGTTGATTTTGGCAGAGGGGGATTTATGTGTATATTTTGCCTGCCCTCACTTCTGACTTTTTCAGAAGTGGCACCAGAGCAGAAGCTGCTGCTTGCGGGATCAAATGCAGCATATGGACATCATAAAACTTGGATTCTGGGACAACTGCAAGATGGTATAGGTGCAGAGTGAGAGGAAATGCGGCAGCTGGCTTCCAACTTAGAGCATGCAGCTTTTATTTCTCCTTTTTCGCCTTGTCAATGGCTTGCATTAGGCAAAATAGTTATTTTCTCTGTCCACAGAAACCTCCAGGCTCCAGGCAACAACTGGAGACTGCTGTCTTTCTGACAGCAGGGTATCTTTGACCTTATGGTCAAATTATTCCAAACTCATTGTACTGGTTATAGAGAACCAGGCTTTTCCTCTAGTTGTGCCTTAATTTCTGTATTCTCTAAATCTGCGTTACTGTATTGACCAACAGGGGGTGTTCCATCACAGAATCCCTACAGTGTGGAAACAGGCCCTTCAGCTCAACAAGCCCACACCAACCCTCAGAGAATGCCACCCAAGCCCATCCCCCTATAACCCACTTAATCCACACATTTCTGAACACGACGGGCAATTTAGCATGGCCAATTCACCTAACGTGCATATCTTTGGGTTGTGGGAGGAAACCGGAGCACCCAGAAGAAACCCACCCAGACAGTCACCCAAGGGTGGAATCGAGCCTGGGTCCCTGGTGCTGTCATTGAAATTAGCATAAACAATTGCATTGCCAGAAGGCATAGAGCATTCAATTTGTAATTTTGTTTTGGCAAGCCCTGAAAAACGAGGCAAACAGTGAGTTTTAGAAACCGAAGTTAAAATTAGCTTTGAGATTCTGGGTGCTGCCATAAGTTTAGGGAAATTAGTTACAGTGGTTAAAAGCACCCATGTACAAGCCTGCAATTTGTATTTAAAGGGGATCGACTTAAATGTAATAATGAATCCTAAAAGGATTCATAGGAGCATCTTAAATCAGTGTGACACCAAGTCATGAGCTTTTGGGCAGCAGATGAGCTGAGAGCAGGAGGTGAAGACAACAGTTAGAGTTGGAAATAGGTGATCATAGTGAGGACGCAGTTGTAGTTGGAAGTTCACTTTGGGATCAGAACAATCTGGATCAACCTCTGAGAGGGTCAAAATCTATGGCTCTGAAACAAAGCTTGTTGAGAGGATCAAATACAATGTTTCAATCATTCCAATATTTAATTGGAGAAAATTGTCTGTGGATTCAGAGACATTGCGCAGGTTGAGAGAAGTGTTATTACAGTTGAGTTGGTTGTCAGTGTGCACGTGGAAACTGACACATACAATATATTACAATTGATGCAATATTTGCTTTAATCCTGTGATTTAGTGTCTGCCTTTGAAACTGGAGAAAGTTCAAATAAGCTGAGCCACAAAGTAAACCCAGTTCATTGTTTTGTACCATACCTGGAGTTTCTTCTGTGGATATAGTCGGGGAAATTGGACCCAAATTCCCTCCATTGTTAGTGCTCATTTTTGCTGATGCAATTTACTACCAAGTCTTTTGCCAATCTTATTGGATGACACCAAAATTTAAAATAAACAATAAATCAAGTTTAAACAATTTGAACCCAAGGAAAGCACATCCTGTATTTCTTCTTTAATTATGAAAATTGAAAATGAGCTCCTTGAAACAAAGGTCGTGTACAAGGTGGACAAATAGAAATATTTTATGACAGTTTTGATTTCATCTTGTATGCTCACTGCATTAAATGCTGAAGTGTTGAAAAGCTGTGGGCACTGGTGATCTTGGTAAAATTTGAATAAGTCAAGTCCGCAAAGAGAAAACTAATGTTTCTTATCCACGTGAACGCCAATAGTTCCACCCTTTGAAGTAGCCTACATGTATTTGCATTCTCTCTTGAACATAAAAAGTGTTTCAGTTTTCCTTGTGTCTATTGTTGTGTGCTTGTCTCCTGTGGTTTTTATGGTGGCATCATGTTGATACACACATTATGGATGTTGTAGAACTGTTAACTGGGGATTTGCACATTTAAAAGCAGTGGCATGAATTGCTGGTTAAATGAATAAACCCTGAGATGGCTAGTTTTGTTAGAAATCTATTTATTTTTCAGAATATGATTGTCAGGCAGTTAACATTGCAAGATTTGCCTTAGAACCCCTTTAAGAAGCACTGTACCAAATAATGCATATTGATTTGTTCTGCTCTTGTCATGCTACAGTGATGTATTATCCTGCTTAACATCTCCTGTTGTTGGAGACCCATTAGAGAGAATTTAAATTTCATATCCTTCTGGGAACACAAACTTCTCTCTTTTCTCCAAACCTCTTTTTCCTCCCCCCCCCCCCCCAAACAAAAAGGATCGTCATAACAATCAAATTTGCTCTGATCTTTGTTGATACTTTGACATACGCAAGTCTTGCCATCTAATTGCGATATGTGCAGTTTCCACCCTCTACTTTGCCCTATGATATGGAGGACAATTACAGTGCATCTTTGATTCCACATTGTTCCCTGCTTGAAATCAATTAGGCCATCACTGAGCTAATATTAAATAATCCTGTACATTGTGCATCTGTGCCAACTTTCCATGTGAATTTCACAAATGTTAATGTGGATGCCACTAATTGTTTAAAGATGCTTACTAATTTTGTAAAATATATTCATTATGAGCCAGAAAACACCATCGCTCAGGAACATAATCCATTTTAGACTTGACTTTTAGATCCTGTTTCAGAAATAAGTTGCCATTCCTTCACTGTTACTAGCTCAAAATCCAGGACACCCTCCCCAACAGTATTGAGGATGTACCTATACCAAGTGGACTGCAGCTGATCAAGGAGAAGGCTCACTACAGTCTTCTCAAGGGTAATAGGGATAGGTAATAAATGCTGATCCAGCCAGAGAAACGCATATCACCCGAATGAATAAAAATAAAAGACACTGTCTCATTGACTGAATATAGGTCATCCATATTTTAAAAAATAAAGTGTGACTGATTTTTACATCAGCAGTACGTGATAAACTGGATTAGATTTGACTGGTTAATGCCATTTGATATTTTGCCTTTTGGATTTTAGGTTTACAGTTGACTGCCATGATTCAAGATAACCTTCCCTTTCTGCTATCTTCATAAAGTTGAGTTAAATTAATTTCACGTTGGCAGTTTTTTTAAGGTAGAATTCCACCATGCAAACCTGGAGTCTTAGACTTCAATAGCTTTCCGTGCCACTTGTTAATGTTTGAAAGTATTCATTGCAGTGTGGGATTTACTCTTTACTGTCAGGTTAAATCACATACGTAGCAAAGTAGGAGGTATTGATTTTATACCTATTGTGTTAGATTTGAAACTGCTTCTACTTTTTGGACCTAATAAGCAGGATATTTGTTTTCCCAGCGTACAGTTACGTAGAAATGAATCGTTCTTTGGTCAAGGGATGATTATATTTTATTTCTTTGGATGTTGTGCTTGTCAGATCGCTGCTTGTACATTTGTATGTTAAAGAATTGAAGTTTATAAAAATCTGATGATGTGTAAGTTTGACAATTTCCATAAAGCTATAAAACAAAACCATTTTTGAAAATTCCAATCCATTCGTATCCCCTACAAGCACAAACTATGAGTGTGATGAGATAGTCTCCACTTGCATTAATGATTGGAACTCCAAGAACACACTGCACAAAGCCCAACACCATTGAGCACAATGCACCTTCCTGATGAACATCCATCACTTTTTAAAAAAAAAAATTCCCCTTCTAAACCTCTGTATGCTATCTCAAGACAAACTGCTGTATCTCATCCAGGCTTTTCCAATAATACGTTCCAAACCGCGGACACCTGCCACGTAGATCAATAGCAGCAGATGCATGGGAACATGAGCACCATCCAAGTTCTCCTCCGAAACATTCTAACTTGGAAACATTACTGTTCCTCATAAATAGTCAAAGCCTGTGACCTCCCTTTGAGTTAACTGTGAGAGAGCATTCTTGCTTAAGAGGTTCAGGAAGCTGGTTCAGCCCCAATCCTCGTGTGGGCAATAAATGCTGGACTCAGCAACAACACTCGCATCCTATGAAGGAATTCAAAAGAAGATTTCATAGTAGCTGTTGGGCTACAATTTGAATTTGATTAAGAGTTACTGTGTTTCAAGTTTTAGGATCTTCAAAGCAAGCAGAGAAATTCGGGAAGGAGAAGGTAGAGCAATATTGTGTGACACATTTACTGCTGTCAAAAAAGTAATTGTGAATAGTTAATTAAAATAGTATGAGTAAAACTAACAAGTGTAAAATAGATACATAACCTTAGTGGGAGTTGTTGAAATGCCTTTTAATCATTATTTTGAGTGGAATGTATACACAGCAGCACAACATGCAATGGGAACAATGTAGTTATAACGGGAGTTTGAGTTTCTTGTAGACTGGGAAAAATGGAAGAACTCAAATAATGGAGGTAGTGAGTTTCTAAAATGTATTTGGTAAATTTTCTAGAAATATGTTTTGAATTAACAGTGGATATGATCCTACCAGATGTTGTGTTAAGTAAAATTCTAAATTATTTAGCAATATACTATGCAAATATTAACCAAATTATGATCAAATTAATATCAGATTTGGGTGGGAGAAATCAGACCCCTAAACCAAAGTTAAAATTTAAGGAAGCAAACTTCCAAGTGTTAGGAAGAAATTAATCTCTTTAAATTGGGCTGAGGAAATAACAGTGGGAAGTATGCGTAAATGCAAACATAAATGCCTGAAAGACCACAGCATTAAACTAAAAAGGCTTACATGCGTACAAGGAGGAAATCCAACAGTTGGGAAAGCTTTTTTTTAAAATAATGGGATATTTAAAGTAATAACTTGTGTGGGATGAATGATTTTTCTCAATATTCTGTCTGGGGAATCTAGAGCATAATTATTATTAAAGTTGACCTACTTAGCAGGGAGATTATTTTGCTTATTTAAGATAAGCTTTAAAAGCCATTTCATTGGTTAAGGTTTTGGTGATCTGACCTGGTATATCTCTAAGTGTCATGGTGTTTTATTTTTGTTTCATAATGCTCCCATGAGGCGCATGGCATTTTATTATCTCAAAAGTGCTTTGCTCCTTCATGCTGTTAAACCATTGAAGATTTTCTTTAAGCAAAAGTGTAGATTGAGGATGGAGCCAAAACTTGAGCCAGAATTTTCCAGGTTAATGAAACTTGTGTTTTCTTAAAATAACTTGAGGAACAAGAGAACTTGTATCATAGGACCTTAACTACCCTGTGTCTCAGCTGCTGTACCTAAATGTAAATTGTTTACAATGACTTAAGTATGTAAAGCATTTTTGTAATATTTTAACCTGATATGGTGTGTAAGTGGAAAGCTCTCCTTCTTTCATTTTAGTTCACTGTTCAGCATTGATATGTGTTAATTGTTCACATTCATGGGTGTTTCTTTGTTTAAATCATCATAATCCGATAGTGCTTGTCAAACATCTGATCTTTTAAGGAGATACCCCTCTCATTTTCAAAGCCCTGTCTGTTACATTGTTGGTGGATATAAGTAATGGTGTATCCGATGTCCAGGACTACGTGCTGAAGGATGCACTGAAGCTTGGGTCAGCTGCCACTAAGGCATAGTGGGGAAAGATCGCTGTCTGAGGCCTTTCAGTCTAAGTTAAAAGGGAGTCCATTCAGTTTTCAAACCAAGATGCGTGTAAATAATTCCTAGTACTGAGTAAAATTAAGAAATGCCTTTGAATTAGTTGTAACCAACAAGAAAGTCAAATGGCAACATTTGTTTTCTTCCCTGTATGCAGCGAAGATCTGAATCGCTTTAGTAACTGTGGATGTACGTAAAGATTTCCTTTTGGCAAAAATATACTTCACTTAAAGAAAGTAAATGGTTGTAGTATTGTTAATATGTAACTGAATTTCATAACAGTCACTACTGGCTGATTATTATTTGATTTCTTCTAAATTTTATACAGAGAATGGACCTTGGAGAGTGCACAAAAGTTCATGACCTTGCACTGAGAGCAGACTATGAAATTGCCTCCAAATTAAAGGACCACTTTTTTGAAATGGATGTAAGTGATGCTGTAATTATTACTGATGAGAGTTGAAAGACATGGTGATACCTTAAAGCAGAACCTAAAAACTGTGATGTACTTTCAAAGATAATGGGAACTGCAGATGCTAGAGAATCCAAGATAACAAAGTGTGGAGCTGGGTGAACACAGCAGGCCAAGCAGCATCTTAGGAGCACAAAAGCTGACGTTTCGGGCCTAGACCCTTCTTCAGAGAGGGGGATGGGGAGAGGGTTCTGAAATATAGGGAGACGGGGAGGCGGACCAAAGACGGAGAGAAAAGAAGATAGGTGGAGAGTACAGGTGGGGAGGTAGGGAGGGGATAGGTCAGTCCAGGGAAGAGGGAGGCGGGATGAGGTTAATAGGTAGGAAATGGAGGTGCGGCTTGAGGTGAGAGGAAGAACAGGTTAGGGAGGTGGGGACAGGCTGGGCTGGTTTTGGGATGCAGTGGGGGGGGCGGGGAGATTTTGAAGCTTGTGAAGTCCACATTGATACAATTGGGCTGCAGGGTTCCCAAACGGAATATGAGCTGCTGTTCCTGCAACCTTCGTGTGGCATCATTGTGGCACTGCAGGAGGCCCATGATGGACATGTTGTCTAAAGAGTGACACCACCCACGCCCTCCACCTCCTCCAGAACTTCCAATTCCCTGGCCCCCAACACCTCATTTTCACCATGGACATCCAGTTCCTATACACCTGTATTCCTCATGCAGATGGCCTCAAGGCCCTCCGCTTCTTCCTGTCCCGCAGGCCCGACCAGTCCCCCTCCACCGACACCTTCATCCGCCTAGCCAAACTCGTCCTCACCCTCCACAACTTCTCTTTCGATTGAAGAAATTAAAGAAAAAATTAAGAATTTAAAGTTCCAGTGTTGATCATGACACCACTGCCAGTTGTCGGAAAAACCCACGTGGATTAACCAACTCCTTGAGGGAAAGAAATCTATCAACTTTACCCTCAACAACTTCTGTTTCGATTCCTCCCACTTTCTACAGACAAAGGGGGTGGCCATGGGCACCCACATGGGCCCCAGCTATGCCTGCCTCTTTGTAGGTTACGTGGAACAGTCCCTCTTCCGCACCTACACAGGCCCCAAACCCCACCTCTTCCTCCGTTACATTGATGACTGTATCGGCGCCGCCTCTTGCTCCCCAGAGGAGCTCGAACAGTTCATCCACTTCACCAACAACTTCCACCCCAACCTCAAGTTCACCTGGGCCATCTCCAACACATCCCTCACCTTCCTGGACCTCTCAGTCTCCATCTCAGGCAACCAGCTTGTAACTGTTGTCCATTTCAAGCCCACCGACTCCCACAGCTACCTAGAATACACCTCCCACCCACCCTCCTGCAAAAATTCCATCCCCTATTCCAAATTCCTCTGCCTCCGCTGCATCTGCTCCTAGGATGAGGCATTCCACTCTCGCATATCCCAGATGTCTAAGTTCTTCAAGGACCGCAACCTGCCCCCACAGTGGTCGAGAATGCACTTGACCGCGTCTCCCGCATTTCCCGCAACACATCCCTCACACCCGCTCCTGCCACAACCGCCCCAAGAGGATCCCCCTCGTTCTCACATACCACCCCACCAAACTCCGGATACAACGCGTCATCCTCCGACACTTGCACCATCTACAATCTGACCCCACCACCCAAGCCATTTTTCCATCCCCGCCCTTGTCTGCCTTCCGGAGAGACTACTCTCTCCGTGAATCCCTTGTCTACTCCACACTCCCCTCCAATCCCACCACACTGGCACCTTCCCCTGCAACCGCAGGAAGCGCTACACTTGCCCCCACACCTCCTCCCTCACCCCCATCCCAGGCCCCAAGATGACTTTCCATATTAAGCAGATGTTCACCTGCACATTTGCCTAAGTGGTATACTGTACAGCAGCACACACCCCCCCCCCCAAAAAAAAAACTGGTGTGGCTTTCTCTACATTTGGGAAACTAAGTGGAGGCTTGGGGACCGTTTTGCAGAACATCTCCGCTCGGTTCGCAATAAACAACTGCACCTCCCAGTCGCGAACCATTTTAACTCCCCCTCCCATTCCTTAGACGACATGTCCATCATGGGCCTCCTGCAGTGCCACAATGATGCCACCCAAAGGTTGCAGGAACAGCAACTCATATTCCGCTTGGGAACTCTACAGCCCAATGGTATCAATGTGGACTTCACAAGCTTCAAAATCTCCCCTTCCCCCACTGCATCCCAAAACCAGCCCAGCTTGTCCCCGCCTCCCTAACCTGTTCTTCCTCCTACCTATCCCTTCCTCCCACCTCAAGCCGCACCTCCATTTCCTACCTACTAACCTCATCCCGCCTCCTTGGCCTGTCTGACTTCCCTGGACTGACCTATCCCCTCCTACCTCCCCACCTGTACTCTCCTCTCCACCTATCTTCTTTTCTCTCCATCTTCGGTCCGCCTCCCCCCTCTCCCTATTTATTCCAGAACCCTCTCCCCATCCCCCTCTCTGAAGAAGGGCCTAGGCCCCAAAAAGTCAGCTTTTGTGCTCCTGAGATGCTGCTTGTCCTGCTGTGTTCATCCAGCTCCACACTTTGTTATCTATGTGCTTTCAAATATATATTTTAGGTTTTTAATTGCATTCTGCTTAAAATGAAAAGTCGCTTCATTGAAAAAAAATTATAAAAATGTAGATATCTGTCCATAGCATTTGAATAATTTGTTGGAATGTAGGAATGAAATGTAATATAATGCAGAATGAAATGGTATGAGATTATGAATTCTAGTAGTCCCTTCAGATGAAAGTCCAAGTTGCACACCTGTCTTCTTATTCAACAATAATTAATTGGTATAGATTTCACAGACTCACGGAGAGAAACCCAATAACTTCTTCATTATGAATGTCATTATGAATAACAGTCTAAGTATTGCTGCATCTTTTACCTCGAAATGTTTGTTCTCGCTGAAAGTAGATTTTTATTTGTAACTTAATTATTTTTCTCCAACATCTGTGCACAAATATAGGCAATCATAATTACTTTCAAAATGCAAAATATTATATTAAGTCAACCTTTGAAGCCTTGCAAAATGCATCCACCTCTCCCCCCCCCCCCCCAAACCAAAATAGGTGTTAGGCCCAAGTGAGAGAGTGCAGTGCTGGAGAGTGGTGGTCACCGTTTTGAAAAAATCATCGGCGTCAGCTGCACAGTGTGGGCATGACTTAAGCTTCTGCATATCTTGGCAACACGGTTCATATTGTTTGTTCCCTTCCATTCAGCTGTCAGGTACTGGTAATTAAAACATGCAGGATGAAAAGGCAAGGCTGATTACAAATGCATGTCTAGCATGTCATGGCTGGAAAGGGGATCTCACTTCTACATTTAGGTATATACAAAATTATAGCTATAGGGCTGTAAAAATGGTGTTCCCTTGTATATAGTGTGCAATTTATGATGCCTCAATTATATCACTACTTAAGCCAAATTCCTGGAGCTAAGACTACATCGAGTTTATCTATCTAACCTCATAATTTAATCCCTGAAGTCCAGATAATGTTATTGTGAATCTGCACTGTACTCCTTCCAAAACCAGAATACTTCTGCTACGGTGCACTGTCCAGAATTGTGAACGGAAATGCAGATGTAGTCTTAAAAGTGCTTTAAACAGCTTTTTTGAAGTTTTCCCTTTTATGTTCTAGCCTGCCTGTATTTGCTATGCTATCGATATCAGCAGCAAATTTGAATTTTTGGCTGTCTATTGTGTTTAATTTAGATTATTAATAAATGTAGTAAATTGTTGAAGCCCCACTTCAGTTTTTAGTGAGATGTAATTGGTCTCTTCCCTCCATTGTTTTCTACAGTTAACCGTAGAGTTATACAACACTGAAACAGACCCTTCGATTCAACCTGTCCGTTCCAATCTGGTTTCCTAAACTGAGCTGGTCGCATTTGCCTGCATTTGGCCGATTTTCTTCTAAAACCCTTCCTGTTCGTGTACATGTCCAAAAGTCTTTTAAATGTTGTAATTATGCCCACCTCTACCATTCCTTCTGGCAGTTCATTCCATATATGTGCTACTGTGTGGAAAATTTGACCCCCACCCAGATCCCTTTTAAATCTTTCCCCTCTTTACTTAAATCTATGTCCTCTAATTTTGGACAGCCCTACTGAAGGGAGAAGACTTTGGCTATCCACCTTAAATGTCCTCATGATATTATAAACCTCTAAGGCCACCCTTCAGCCTCCTACATTGTAGGGAGAAAATGTCTCAGCCTATCCAGCCTCTCCTTATAGATCAAACCCTCCAGTCTCAGTAACATTCTCATAAATCTTTTTAGCACCCATTTCAGTTTAATAACGTCCTTCCTATCGCAGGGTGACCAGAACTCTCCACAGTACTCCAAAAGTGGCCTGACCAATCTCTTGTGCAGCTGCAGTATGACATTCCAACTCCTATATTCACTGCTCTGACTGATGAAGGCAAGCGTGCCAACATCTTTCTTCACCACGCTGACTACCTGTGAAACCAGAAACTGTGTACCTGAACCCCTGGGTTTCTCTGTTCAGAACCATTCCCCCAGGTCCCTACCAGTGTCCTGCACTGGTTTGAGTTAACAAACTGCAACAGCTCATTTTTATCTAAGCTACATTCCATCTGCCACTCATTAGCTACTTGGCCCAGCTGATCAAGATCTTGTTATTCTCTTGAATAACCTTTTCCACTGTCCACAATGCCACCAGTTCTGTCTTTTGCGATTTACTGACTATATCTCCTGTATTCTCATCCAAATCATTTATATATACATATGACAAACAGCAGTATACTCAACAGTGATCCTTGTGGCATACCACTAGCCACAGGCCTCCCTAAACAACCGCCTACCACCACCATCTGTCTCCTACCATCAAGCTAATTTTGTGTCCATTTGGCTAGCTCTTCTGGGATCATGTGATCTAACCATACAAAGTTAAGTGTGGACATAATTTGAATGAAGATTCTCTTATCCATACTTATTCAGTACCACCTGAAGTTTTAGAAGCTAGGGCCATAGCCATTCCCTGGCTACTACTTTGTGTTTTGTACTCAAAAGATATACTTATGTTTGATAGATGTGATCAATCTTTATGGATCTATGTTGTTTTTTCTCAAATCAGTACAAATTCCTTTCAAGTGTCTGAAAACTGTCCCAAATAACAGAATGAAATTACTTTATTTCTGCAGAAAATAAACCAACGAGTCTGTAATGTCCTGATTTTACTCTCAGTAGAGCAAGATAACCTGGAGTACTTCTTATAATTTTGGTCCCCTTATCTGAGGAAGGATATAATTGCGATGGATGCAGTTCAGAGAAGCTTCGCTCCAAAGATGAAAGGCCTGTTTTCTGAGGAGAGATTGAGCAGTTTAGGTCTGTACTTGCTAGAGCTTAGAAGGATGAGAGATCTAATTGAGGTATAGACACTAAAGAGAATTGACAAAATAGAGGTGGAACCGATTATTCTCCTTGTGGGGCAATCTAGAACAAGAGATCATAGTTTTCAGCTAAGGGGTGGCAGATTTAGAACAGAGATGAAAAGTTATTTCTCCCAACAGTTTGTGAACCCATAGAATTCACAAAAGCAATGTATGCCAGGATATTGAATAAATTTGATGAGAGAGACAAATTTTTAATTAGTAATAAGTTAAAGGCATATGGGGAGTGGGCAGGAAATTGGAATTGAGGGCTAAATGAGATCAGCC
Source organism: Stegostoma tigrinum (assembly GCF_030684315.1). Taxonomy (NCBI): domain Eukaryota; kingdom Metazoa; phylum Chordata; class Chondrichthyes; order Orectolobiformes; family Stegostomatidae; genus Stegostoma; species Stegostoma tigrinum. Next base: position 3,075,143 of record NC_081391.1, read on the forward strand.
ATGATTATATTAATTGGAGGAGCAAACTCCAGAGGCTGAAATATCTATTCCTGCCCCTAGTTCTTATGTTCTTTGAATAAAAGTATTATTGCTGCAGTCTGTTTCAGCCATTTTCTCTCTCCAGTGTCAGCCTCATCTGTTGTCCTTCACACAGGAAAAGCTTTTGTCAGTTATCTGTTTTCTATTTGTTAGCTTTCACCTTCAGCTCCTTCTGGAAGAGGAAGAAGTTTTCAAGTTTTATAAAATTTCCTGTTTTGCAAAGGACTGTAAGGTTAAATGTACTGTACATATAAGATACCCTCTTTGGGACAACTTCAATTATTGGTACATTCTTCTGCACTGACCAATGACTGAGTTCTGTAAATTTATCCATAGACGAGTGACTGTAACAGCAGAAAGCATAGGAGACATTTATGTGTTCTTGCATTTCTGTTTAATTAGGAAGTTTTGATATTCTGCTTTGACAAGCACGGGTTCCTAGTTAGAGGCAGATAGCTTTTGCTGCGTCAGGTTCATCTGTTGCAGCTGAACTGAAATGAAATGCTCCATAGTTCAAGCAGGGTTCAGTCCATTATGTTGAATGTCCTCTGTTCCTCGTGTAATCAGTCATTTATTTTCAGCCGTACATGTGTTTAAACCTTTTGTGTCCCTCTTCAATTTCCGCTACTCAGCTAAGGGAGGTTTGAAACTCATTCAATCTATCGTCAATACTTGTAAATTTATTATTCCAGTTTCTAAATATGCTCTAAACCTACTCAGTTTCTAAATAACTAGAGACTGTAGTTTAAATAATACAATGTAAGTTGGTTAATAATAATCATTGTGGCGCAGGAGTGGACAGCTGTGTAAATTTAGGCATATGTCAACAGATGAAGCTAGATGCTTCAAACTGGTAAAAAGACAAACTAAAGGCTCTATCTGAATGTTTAGTGCATTTGTAACAAAATGGATGAATTGCCAACTGAAATAGAAATAAATATGAATGATTTGATATCCACTGCAGCGCAATGACCCTTTGATGGCAAAGTCTGAGATCTAAGTATTCCCAAGTATATGACATTTAAAATGATCATGAAGCTGGAAGTGGATGGTGGAGTTATTCAGTTAACTCAGTTCACATTAATACAATAGAACATAGGACAGCACAGTACAGAAACAGGCTGTTCAACCAACCATGTCTACGCTGACCATGATGGTATTCTAAATTAATCCCATCTATCTATACATAATCCATATTCCTCTATTCCTTTCATGTTCATGTATGGCTCTTAAACACTGTTATCATTTTTGCTTCTGCCATTTTCCTTGGCACCCTGTTCCATGCATGAGCGACCCTGTATTAAAAACAAAACTTGCTTCAAATGTCATCTTTAAACTTCTTCCTTCTGACCTTAAATTATGCAATTAGTGTTTGACGTTGCCACCCTGGGGAAAAAGACTCCAATTATCCACCCTGTCCTTGCCGCTCATAATTTTATATATATATCTCAGATTCACCCCAAGTCACCAATGCTGTAGCAAAAACCCTCCACGTTTTTCCACCCTCTCCTTTATAGCTAATAAAGTCCAATCCAGGCAGCATCCTAGTAAACTCCTTTTGCATCCTCTCCAGTGCCTCCACATCCTTCCTATTAGGTGGTGACCAAAGTGTTACAATATTCCAAATGTGGCCTGACTAAAGTCATAAATAGTTTCAACATGACTTGCCAACTTTTATATTGCATGCCCTGACAGATGAAGACAAGCATGTTGTATGTCTTTTTTAACCACCTTATCCACTTGTGTTGTCCTTTCAGGGAACTATGGACTTGCACCGCAAAATCACTTTCATACATCAGTACTCCTAAGAGTCCTTCAGTTTACTGTATGCTATCCTCTTGTGTTTGATTTCCCAAAATGCATCCCTTCACGCTGTTTGTATTAAACTCCATCGGCCGTTTTTCTGCCCAACTTTCCAACTGATCTATATCCTGCCGTATCCTTTGACAACCTTTTACAGCATCCACAACTTCACCAATTTTTGTCATCAACCTGACCACCTACATTTTCATCCAAATATAAGGTCCCAACACGATCCTTGCGGAACACCACTGGTCACAGACCTCCAAGTAGAAAAATACCTCTCTACAATTATCCTGTCTTCTATGACCAAGCCAATTTGTATCCAGCTTTTTGCTGTCAATCCTATGTGACTTAATCTTCTGGACCAGCCCATCATGAGGGGCCTTGTCTTTTAGTATTTAGTATAATAGTGACCATAAAAGTCAAGGTGTAAAGTCATTTTGAGTGGAGGTAAGAAATATCAAAGATAAAAAGTCACTGTGGGAGTAACACACAGGTTGCCTAACAGCAGTAAAGTAGTAAGGGAGATAAGGAAGAAATAATGAATGTTCTATTCAAAGCAGAATGAATAAGTGAATCATAGAAAACCTGCAACGGTAATTATATGCTAAAAAGGTCAAGGTAAATTTTTGCTTGCCCAACCCCCCTCCCCAACCCAACCATGAACTAGTATGTTGGCTGTTGCTTTCTGCCCTATGCTTGTATAAAACACTGGACATTTTCCCAAGTGTGAGAAAAGTCCATCAATGAGGGTGATAGTAATGTATTAATTGAACATATCAGTTTGTCAAAGGTAGCCTGGAAGAAGCATTTATTGAGTATTTTGGGATAGTTTTTAGTACTAAAACCAACCAGAAAGCAGACTATAGCTTGTTAGATCTGGTAATGTGAAATTATACAGGTTTAATTAATTACTTAAATGTACAGGCACCCCAATGATCATAATATGATTAAAGTTTGCTCCCAGTTTAAGAGAGAGGAATGAATCAAAGACTCATCTTTTAAACTTAGACTCGCAACTGCTCTTATTTATGTGGTTATACGGTTCAAGTAAACTGCGAAATTAGCTTGAAAGGTCAATGGAGACGCAGTGGTAGATATTTAGGTGATATTTGGGCGGCACGGTGGCTCAGTGGTTAGCACTGCAGCCTCGCAGCGCCAGGGACCCAGGTTCGATTCCAGCCTCGGGCGACTGTCTGTGTGGAGTTTGGACTTTCTCCCTGTGTCTGCAAGGGTTTCCTCCGGGTGCTCCGGTTTCCACCCACAATCCAAAGATGTGCAGGCTAGGTGGATTGGCCATGCTAAACTGCCTGTAGTGTTCAGGGGTGTGTGGGTTATGGGGGGATGGGTCTGGGTGGGATGCTTCAGGGGGCAGTGTTGACTTATTGGGCCGAAGGGCCTGTTTCCACACTGTAGGGAAGCTAACCTAATCTAATTTCATGATACTCTATACACATGTATTGCATTGAGGATTCGAGAAGGGGTGTGATACTCAGCTGGCCAAGGAGGTTACAGATAATATCAAATTGAAAGAAACAGCATACAATTCAATTAAGATTAGTGGCAGGTTAGAAGATCAGAGAGAATTTTAAAAATGTAAAGAATGACTTTAAAAATTAGAATATAAGAGAAAGTTAGCTAGAGGTGTATATAAAGAAAAACCACAAGCACGAAGAGTTTCTACAGGAATTTGAAAAGGAAAAAAAGCAACTGAAAGAAGCATTGGTGGTCTAGAAAATGAGTCTGGAGAATTAATGGCAACTAAAGAAATGGCACTTGAATTTTTCATCTGTCTGTCTTGGAAGACATAGGTGACCTCCAAGAAATAATTGTAATCAAGAGGTGAAAAGGTTGCAGGAACTAAAAACAATTGCAAACACCAGGGAAATATACTGAGATGTTTATTAGCATTAAAAGACTGTGGATTCCCCAGGTCCTAATGGACCTCATGCTTCGATCTTGAAAGAAATCGCTGCTAGGAGATTGGATAACTTGACTTTAATTTTCCAAAATTTTCAAGATTCTTTAAAGGAGCCACTGGCTTAGAAAACAGTAAGAGTGACTCCTCTATTCAAGAAAGAACGGAGACAGAAAGTAGGAAATCACAGGCCAGTTTTCCTAATATCAGTGATGGCGAAATTGCTGGAAACAATTACTAAGACTTTTTGAGTCTAGATATCTGAATCAATAGATATTGCCATTTGTGTAACAGTATTAAACCATATTAATTCTAAACTTAATGATCGTTAAGATCAGATATTTCAGGATTCAGCTGGATTTTCAAGATCAATTCCTGTGCTGTTATCTTTGTTTTTTAGGCCATGGATCACCTACAATCCTTCATCACAGACTGTGACAGAAGAACAGAAATTGCAAAAAAACGTTTGGCAGAAACCCAAGAAGAAATAAGTGCAGAGGTGGCAGCAAAGGTATAATCTATATTAGTTAGTGATCTAATGAAGCGGGTATAGGCACAAAATAGGCTGGCTGCTCAGGAATAGAATAAACAGGATTTGTGTACTGCTTTAACATCAGTATAAGAAAATGGTAAGTTTGAGGGGAAAGATGTCAAACTTCTGCCAGTATATCTTCTATTGGTCACAGTCTCCTTATTTGCTTTCACTAATTAAAATAGTGTATTAATGTTTAAAAGACTACAAATGTACGTGCATGAGTGCAGCAGGCTGATGCACGTTGAATTCATGCTTCTATGATTATTTTTATAGTTAGAAAATTAAAAAGCTGTAGCAGCATAATTTATTCATCCTCTGTAATTGTCAGTAAAGGAGATTTCCTCCAATGTCAAGTAACCTTCAAATTTCTCACTCCATAAACTTTGAAGTGCATTTTTATTTTTTTCTCTTATCAGCAACTCTTATCTGAGATTTTCTCATCCTGCTATTTATCTATGAGTTTATTGATATGTCACCACATCTTGTATTTTCATTACTTGATGACCTATCACAACAGGTTATGTGATTATTAAAGATATTGACATTTTTAACATACCTGGCAAAAATATCACATTTCTTTCCAAATTTCATTTCAGTATAATGTATAAGAATCAAAGAGTGGTTCATGTACTTCTGTCTCTTCCTGAAGCAGCACTTATGCTTTAAATTGCAATATATTTTGACACATTGTATGAAGCTAATGAAAATAGCAAGCATTTCCTTTGACTTTTCTGAATGGTGTTGTGTAAGTTATTTGTTCAGTTTATCCTTTATAAGAAAAGATGTGTATTGCCCAGACTTACTCAACATTCCATTATACTGCTGTGGAACTTTGCCACACAGCAAAACTAACTTCATAGGAATTGCTGAGAGGTTTACTTCGTAACATCTAAATGATCATGTAGATCCGATTAGTCCTCATAATCTAAGGGAAATAAGAGATTTTGCAACGTTTCACGTATAACTGACCAGAGCTGTGTAGAAGCGAGAAATTGATGCAGTTTTAAAATCCTATTTGCATCTAAACATGCAAAATCTAGATGAAGCCCCAATTTCTGTTTGTTTGTTGAGTAACTGATTTCAGGAGCAATATGAATTCTACAGTGCTGAAATGCGAGTAGCTAGTCTTTAATATTCCAAATCACCAGTCACCAGCCCTGTAGGGCAGTTTGTGCAGCAAGTGCTGGGTAGCAATGGATTCTAATCCTCTCTATCAGTCACATAGCCAGATGCCACCACCTAAAGAATGGCCTTCAAAGAGAGGTATCAAACAGTTCCGGAAGCCTAAGAAAATGTACTCATGCATGAGTTAGAAAGATGGAAAGTGGGCATATAACATCATTTGGTGTGTTTCAGCTGTTACTATTATGCCAGATAAACTGAAACTTATGCCAAAACACACACTTCTTTTAATAGTATGACACTAAGACAGCTGACACAAGCTTACATCAGGACAGTCTCTTAAATCTAAGTCAAATATACACTTAGAGATAACAAAGTGTGGAGCTGGGTGAACACAGCAGGCCAAGCAGCATCTTAGGAGCACAAAAGCTGACGTTTCGGGCCTAGACCCTTCGTCAGAAAAGGGGGATGCAGAGAGGGTTCTGAATGAAAGAGGTGGGGAGAGGCGGATCGAAGGTGAGTAGAGGAGAAGATAAGTGGAGAGGAGACAGACAAGTTAAAGGGGCAGGGACGGAGCCTGTAGAGGTGAGTGTAGGTGGGGAGATAGGGAGGGGATAGGTCAGTCTGGGGAGGACGGACAGGTCGGAGAGGCAGGATGAGGTTAGGAGGTAGGAAATGGAGGTGTGGCTTGAGGTGGGAGGAGGGGGTAGGTGAGAGGAAGAATAGGTTAGGGAGGCGGGGACGAGCTGGGCTGGTTTTGGGATGCAGTAGGGGGAGGAGAGATTTTGAAGCTTGTGAAGTCCACATCGATACCATTGGGCTGCAGGGTTCCCAAGCGGAATATGAGTTGCTGTTCCTGCAACCTTTGGGTGGGCATCGTTGTGGCACTGCAGGATGCCCAGGATGGACGTGTCATCTAAGGAATGGGAGGGGGAGTTAAAATGGTTCGCGACTGGGAGGTGCAGTCATTTGTTGAGACCGATATGCTCCTAAGATGCTGCTTGGCCTGCTGTGTTCACCCAGCTGCGCACTTTTTTTTATCTCTGATTCTCCAGCATCTGCAGTTCCCATTATCTCAAATATACACTTAATTGTTTTTGAACAACAATGTTGATGTTAGGCTGTTTGTCATCTGTCAGGCTGAGCGAGTTCATGAACTTAATGAGGAAATCGGGAAGCTGCTTGCCAAAGCAGAACAGTTGGGAGCAGAAGGAAATGTTGAAGAATCCCAAAAGGTCATGGAGGAAGTTGAGAAGGCACGAGCCAAGAAGAGGGAAGCTGAGGTAAGAGTGGCTTATATTGATGATTATTTCCCCCCCCAATTCTATTTGCTAATGTTTTAATGTGGTATAAAAGTGTGTAGATCAACCACTTTGAATTCTTTTGTTTTTTTTAACCCCTTTCCCCCCTCCCCAAAATAAACTTTTAATTCGCTGTCTTTTTTTCTACTGGTGATTCAATTATCAAGAGCACAATTTGAAATTAAGTTGACGAAAGTATGTGTTACCTGTTACCATTTTAGAAGTCCCTAAACCAGTACAAATTTAACAAGAGCTGTGATCCATGTAGAAGAAAATATGGAGTACAGTCTACAATCACATTAATTAAGCCGTAGTGTAATGCCAAACTTTTTACAAATAATATTTGTTATTTTGTATTTAAAGGCCCAATTGTCAAATTAAAATCAAGTGGCAAGCAATCAATTTGTTAGCTTTGTTTGGAGACCTTTGCCAGTAGTGAAAACCAAGTTTGACATTTGATAAAACTTGAGCACAGGTACAGGCAGCACCCATGATTATGATCAGAGCAATCCTGAGGAGAACTAGAATACTGTTAGTGTCAGACAGCTGAACCCAACTGGATTACAGATTTATGCAACATAAGGAACAAAATTACATTGAGAGAAAATGTATGCCATCTTTGTTTAAAACCTGTGAGTGGACGGAGCATTAAACCTGCATCTCCTTAACTTTTAGATTAGGAAGCAAACGTTCGTTATAGTTTATTTTGTTGTGCTAGCCATGTTATGATTTACAATCTAATACTACTGTAATAAAATGCAGGTTGCACACCACTGCCCAATTGCATTTTTCAATTTTTGAACAAATATGTCATGTAACCTGCCAATTAAGGATCCCAGAAAATTACCACTGGCAAATGCTAATAGACGATATTAGCCTTGGAAAGGAGAAGTGGGAGATGGTGGTAATGTTGGAAGTGGACACTATTTCAAGTATCTTGCATTAGTTAGTGTATTAATAACCTAAAGCTTTTCGACTTAATAAGAGAGAGTTAATATGCATTCTTTCTCCTTGCAGCTTTGTAGAAATCTAACATTTGTAGAGTTCACTGTTATGAGGCAGTTGGTTAACATAACTCTATTAAACCAGCTTTATGTTTCCATCTATTAATATTACGTTTGATTACAAGGTGAAATTCAATTGAGACTAAAACTTAAATTCTAATCCAAAGTTGATTTTAATTTTAAGACTTACAAGAGTTGGTAGTGGTTTACTGGAGGAGCTGATCAACTTTTCAGCACATGTTTAGATGCAAAATGTTAGGTGCCTTTCTGGCTGCAGTGAAGAGAACTTTAAAAATATTTCTTTATTACACCAGATTATCTGTTTTGCTTTTAAATAATGAAACATATTACAAGTTTTTTTTCTAGCTTTTTTTTCTATTCAAAGCACAATGCATAAGTAAATCACAGAAAACTTGCTGCAGTAATTATTTGCTCAAAAGTTGAAGGTAAATTCTGCTTGGCCCCTAACCCAAACATAAACTGGTATTTTGGCTCTTGCTTTCTGCCCTATTCTTACACAAAACATTGACATTTTCCCATTTGTTAACAAGTTCCAGTAATTTTGCATGAATCTCTCACCTGGTTACAAGACACAGTCAACACAATACACTGATGTCTGTTAACTTTCCAGTTGAAAATTACACTTTCTGAAATAGGTTTTAACTGTGGACAGTTAAAATAATTGAAAAGAGCTCATAAAATGGGATATCAAGTTTATCAATAACTCCTTTTGCCACACTGAAATTCACAGCTGTGAAAATTGCATGTTCTCCCCCTCCTCTGAGTCAACCAAATGTTGCTTGGTTACCTAGTTGTGTGTGTATGTCTGTGTGTGTATGTTTGTATGTATGTTTGGGGTCCTCGATACAACAGTTATTTAGTCAGACTACCCAGTTTTCTGAAAGAATGGACTTCTGTCATTAGAAATACAAGGGATTTTTAAGATGCTGCTTAATAGTTGACAGGACCAGTTAATGTCATGCAAGCCCTTTTTGTCTCGATACAGTTTCAACCACTTTGAATAAGAGGAAAACCCTCTCAGAAGTTTTGAAGTGTTTGCAAAAGTATAGCTTAGCAATATAGTTTTTTTTTAATTTTCAATGTGCAGATCCATTGGGTCATTGGGAATTGTCAGAATATTTGATAAAAGCTTAGAATTTACTCAAATCCAATGCACCATTTTGGTAGTTTGAATTTCTTGCTTCACAGAAATTATTTGTAACAAACTTTATGCACAGAGCAACTGATTAGGGTGATGTGTCATCAGTGCAGCTTACGCCACTTCAGTAGCTTGGCTATCTTTGGAAAGTGATTGCTCACATAGTTTGAGGGTTCTCCCTGGAAATTGTTTTGGAAGTGGTGCTGCTGCCTGTACCCACCATCATTATTTTTATGAAGTTGGGTACCCACCATCATCATTTTTGTGAGGATGGGCACAAAAGAATTCAAAGTGAGTGAATACCCACTTTAGACGATATGGGGAGAACCCTGTATGAAATATGTTCCAGAAAATGTCATAAAAATGTAATATATTTTAATAACATTTAAACTTTGTTTGTATAAATTAGGGAAAATTCAATCATGTAACTGGTCATGTAACTCCCTGACTTACCCAACATTGCTGATATAATTGTAACTATCTCTACCCTGTTTAAAAACGATAAATCTCAATTGTTAAATGAGTCCTCTGTTCTCAACAATGTACTTCTGTACTGTGTTATGGAGAAATACAGCTTGTAACATTGCATTTTTTCACCACCAGGGGGACACCATTGCTTCTCCTTCCTCCAGTGCATTCTGGGTAGGATGACATCACTGTGATTGCCTTGCACTCTGTAACTGTGTTATACAACTTCCACAGAATTTTACCTAGTTTAGAACATTTTGCTGTAAAATTATAGATAAAATGCTTTATTAAGTTATATCCAACAATCCTAGACCAGGGTTACAGTTTTAATTTAGTAGAAATATACCCAATTTTAGTGAGTTTCTTGCCACCATCGGTCAGAAGCTTCTAACAGTCACATGCGTAAGTAAATACTACAAAAAGAAAACCGTAGTCAAGGTGTTGTCGATGTGTGTGTGTGTGTGTGTCTGTGCGTGTACATGCGCACATGCGTGCATGTGTATATGTGTGTATTGGGAACAAATTTTTAATTCAGTCTGTAGTTCATTGTGAAAATCTTTGCGACTGTGGCATTTTGACACGGTTCAGATCTGACATTTTAAATTTTACCTTGTAATTAGTTATCAAACCTGCAAGCATGATCTCGTCTTAAGTTTTTCTTAAAGTGATAACATCCAGTCAACACAAAGGAAATTTGTTGCTGCTAATGCACAGTCAGATACACAAAGTGAGCACTTCATATTTTAAACCACTTCTCAACTTTGGCTCAGTTGCAGCACTCTTGCCAAGAGTTGGTCTGTTATGTGTAAGAGCCCACTATGATCCAAGCTGATGCCATCAAGTACTAAACAGTACTCTGTCAGATGAGATGAAACTGAATCTGATGCAAAATATCATGCAGCATTATTTTTTAAAAAAAGAGCAGGAGCTACTTCTGGTTTCCTAAAAAAAATTTCTTAGCCAGCCAGCATAATTTTTTTGATTACTATTTTTTGGGCATGCTTCATGCAAATGCACCTCAATTACATTGGTAGCAATGTTTTAAAAGTATTTTAATGCCTGGAACTTGAAAGGAATTACAGAAATATACCTTCCTTTCTTCCATTCTTACCAACAGTATGGAACTTGAAAGGAATTACAGAAATATACCTTCCTTTCTTCCATTCTTACCAACAGTATGTCTGGAGTTAATTTTATTTCAGATAAATTGTCCCATGTTTCTGAAGTGTTTGCTGAATAAAATTTAATAACGTTTCAAAGTGCACAATCATGCTGGCAATTTTGCAATATCAGTCAGCTCAGTTTTGGGTAAATGTGCAGGTAAGAACTTAAGGACAGTGAGAGAATTGTAAGGAGGTTGTAAACATCAAATGTTTGATAGGCAAACTAGAAATACTTCCTTTTGGGGAAGGACCTCCATAAGATGCAGTCTTTCCCCTTCCTATTAGAAGTCATTTCTTTAGTTACAGGAGAAAAGACATGCCTTTTTTAAACAAGAATGAACAAAGCTGAACTATACCATTGGTTTCTAAAGTGTTGACCATTACAATGCACTACATGTAATGATTGACTTGCAAGACAAATGTTTGCATCCTGTTGCTCTAAAGAGAGAAAATACTTGTAATTATTACTGTTCCCTAACAGTAGCATGCGATTTGCTTCAATTCTATTATTGTCTATGATATGCAGTTTATAAATTGAGCATGATGATTTTGTGCTCGTTCACGACTAGGCATCTGCATGCGTACTGTGAATTTTGACCTTTTCATTTGCACTGGTTCCATATCGATTGGGCTGGAATGGAAGAACATGCTGCTGATGTGAAACCTAGCACATGTCTTGATGAAGCCAAAGCTAGAAATCTTTGTTGACCACATGACTGTTGGGTGAGAAATCAATAAAACTGACTTGTAGGTTCACTCATGGTGTACTACTTACCTTAAACGTGTTATTTAATTAAAAACTCTCCATTCTTAAAAAGAAAACTCAAAAGCCCATTGTATCCCTTAAAAAAAACTTAGCAGTTTTAGCTCAAAATAAATCATTTATGAAACATCAAGAATGGACTGGCAATTTGCATTCTACTATTTCCTACTGCAATATTGCTTTATTTCATGTGTTGCCAATTGAAAAAAGCAAATTTAAACTTTTTGTGTAAGAAATGGAATCTGGACAATAGCATCTTTGTAAGTCATGGTTTTTGTGCACTTACTTGTCCTGAGCAGTTACCCAGTGTCTTCCTTACGAATGATTAATTCAATCTGTAGGTGAATTTCTGTTCAGTTATGCACTTCATTCTTTTTAGCTTGTGGCATAACAGTCCCCACAACCACTTCAAATTATGTGTCATGAAAGTGAAATCAGTTGTTGCTAATATTATTTATCTTTTTCAGCTACAGGATAGCAACAGTGATTACCTTAATATTAACCATAAATTTTTTAACAGACTGTCAAGTACAGTATTCTTTTGCCTGTGAAATATTGCTGCAGACCGAATCATTGGTATTCCTTCGTTTTCCTACCAGAAAATATACTGAGCAATATGTAAAGTATCCCTTCTTCCTCCCCTGCTCCCCTCCCTGACCTATACCTCGCAAAACTCCTGGGACAGGCCAGGTGCTACTTGGACTCTGGTAAGCTAACATTGCTACATCATCACCTTTGCAACATTGGAAATTTTAGGAACAGCTGAAAGGCCATTTTTGGTCCCATTCAACTTTACCGTCCAACTTTATTCCTTGATTACTTTGTTATCTGGGAGTTAGTCTGTAAGTCATGTTGTTATCCTTCAAAAGCTGAACTCATAATTTATGCCATATTCAGTACCGTTTTGTATGACGTTGTTGAGTGTGCAGTAGTTCTGCCCGAGTGTACTGTTTTGAAAAGTTCTGTTCCTTAATTTTGATCTCTTCATCATTGCATTTGATTGCACCAACTTTATTAGTTTCCTTATTCCTTTTCAACCAGATCACCTGAGTCATGTTTTACTTTTGAGATAAGCCTAACTCTAACGTTTACTCGTAACTAAGTGTCTGAAACTTGGTTTCATTTTTTGCCCTCAGGCCATGTTTCTCGAGGGCATTAATGTGCTTTGTTATGTATAGATAGCATACTAGGTGATAAACATCATTTCTGTCTGGTAGAAATTTAATGTGTTGGACTGCAAACAATGTTAAATGCTATGTTTACAAACTAGCAGCTTTTAGTAAAGGATACATGCTTGCAACTGTATTGAACAGGGTGGGCGTGGTGGTGCCGTATTTTGTAAGAGAAAGTTGCTTCTGCCAGACAGTATTTGCCCACAGTTGCTATAACTGATTAAGAGTGGCATAATTTTTCCACATCTATACTGCTGGTTGACGACATAATTGCAATACTGTATAAACTTGATCTGTAGGCAAGGTAAATGATTTTTTAAATAACTAAATTATATAATGTAAGGTTTAAATTGCCAATTGCTTACATTTCCTGTTCGTAGGGTATGATACCCATGGCGAGGCTTGCAATTTTTTTGATCTTCTTTAATTGCCCTTATGAAATTACTGGTTTCTGATTGTAACAAAATAATACCCATGTCTGATTAAAATTCATATCCACATTTCTCAAGTGTCTGGCCCTTTCTAATGGTGGAGGGCTACAGGAGAAGCCCTTTCAGACTGTCATGTTTTCTGATTAAGACAAATTATTAGGAAATTTGATCTTTTTGAAATGAAAAGCAATATACTGTTTTAAGTCACTGACGTAGAAACACAGAAAACTAGCAGGGGTTGGCACTTTGAGTCTGCTATATCATTCACAGCTGATCCTCCAACTCCATACCCTGTTCCTGCTTCTTCCTCATATCTTTGGATCCCTTAAGCCCTAATGACTGTTTTCAAGGAAGGATTAGATACATTGTATTTTGCCCACAACTGCATTTTGTAGCAGAGAACCCCAGAGGCTCACCAGTCACTCGATGAAGGAATGTCTCTTCACCCAAGTCCTAAATTGCCTGCCCTGCATCTTTAAACTTTGACGCCTAGTTCTGAGCTCCCCAGTCACTGGGAACGTCCATCCTCTGTGTGCCCTGTCCAGTTCTGTTGGAATTTGATAGACTTCCATGTGATCATCTGCTAATTCTTCTAAACTACAATGAATATACGCCTGACTAATCCAGTCTTTCTTCATTCAGGAATCAGTCTGGTAAATCTTTGTTGCACTCCCTTCATAGCTGGAACATCTTCGCACAATAATTTAAAAGTGTGAAGTGATTCATTTTGGAAGGTCGAATTTGAATGCAGAATACAAAGTTAATGGCAGGATTCTCGGCAGTGTGGAGGAACAGAGGGATCTTGGGGTCCGTGTCCATTGATCCCTCAAAGTTGCTACCCAAGTTGATAGGATTGTAAAGAAGGCGTATGGTGTGTTGGTTTTCATTGGTAGGGGAATTGACTTTAAGAGCCATGAGTGTCTGCTGCAGCTCTGTGAAACTTTGGTTAGATCACACTTGGAATATTGTGTTCCATTCTGGTCACCTCATTATAGGAAAGATTTGGAAGCTTCAGAGAGTGTGCAGAGGAGATTTACCAGGATGCTGCCTGGCCTGGAGGACACGCGTTGTGGGGAAAGGTTGAGGGAGCTAGGGCTTTTTTCATTGGAGCAAAGAAGGATGAGAGGCATAGATAGAGTGGATAGTCAGAGACTTTTTCCCCGGGCGGAAATGACTCTTACGAGGTGGCATAATTTTAAGGTGATTGGAGGAAGGTATGGGGAAATGCCAGAAGTAGGTTCTTTACACAGAGTGGTGGGTGTGTGGAATGCGCTACCAGCAATCGTAGTGGAATCGGATACTTCAGAGAATTTTAAATGACTCTTGGATAGGCACATAGAGGATAGCAAAATGTAGGGTATGCAGGGTAGATGGATCTTATTAGGATAATAAGTCAGCACAACATCGTGGGCCAAAGGGCTTGTACAGTTCTATGTTCAAATAATCCAGCTGTGGTGTCACCAAAGCTGCAATTGTACAATGCATGGTATACCTGTCCCTGTGCTTGAATTACCTCACTATGAAGACCAACATACCACTTGCCTTCTTTATCACCTACTGCACCTATATTCTTACTTTCAGCAACGGGTACACAATGACACCCAGGCCCTGTTGCATTTCCCTCTTTCCCAATCTATAGCCATTCAGATAGTCTGCTTTCCTATTTTTGCTACCAAAGTGGATAACTTCATGTTTATCTACATTATACTTCATCTGCCATGAATTTGCCAACTCAACTTGTTCAAATTCAAATCATACTGAAGCATCCCTGCTCACAGTTCACCTTTCCACTCAGCTTTGTGTTGTCCACAAATTTGGACAGACTGCATTTAGTCCCCTCAACTAAATGATTTAAATATACTATGAATAGCTGGAATCTAAACGTTGATCCCTGTGGTACACCACTAATCACTGCCTGCCACTCAGGAAATGCCCCATTTATTCCTATTCTTTGTTTCTTGTCTCCCAACCAGTTCCTTCATCATGTTAATACACTGCCCCGATTCTATGTGCATTGATTTTTCATGCAATCTCTTGCATAGGGCCTCATCAAAAGCCTTCTGAAAGTCCAAGTAAACTACATCCACTGACCCTCCTTTATCCACTCTACTACTTAACTCCTCAAACTTCTAGCAGATTTGTTAAGCATGATTTTCGTTTCGTAAATCCATGCTGACTCAATAATCCTGTCACTGTTTTCCAAGTACTCTGCTATTAAATCTTCTATAATAGATACCGCAATTTCCCCGCTACTGATGCAAGGTTATATAGTTCATAATTCCCTCGTTTATCTCTTACTTTTTTAAATTAGTGATGTTGCATTAGCTCCCCTCCAATCCATAGGAACTGTTCTAGAATCTGTAAAATCTTGAAAGATGATCACCATAGCATCCACTGTTTCTCTGGCCACTTAAGTATTTTGGAACATAGTTACCAGGCCCTGGGGATTTATTGGCCTTTTAATCCCATCAGTGTCCCAAACACTCCTTCCCGACTAATACTGATTTCCTTCCATTCCTCCCTCTCACTAGACCCCGTATTCCCCAGCATTTTGGGGATGTTATTTGTGTCCACCTTTTTGAAGACAGAACTAAAATATGTATTTCAGCAACTAGGAAATAGAAAAGACTGCTGGAAGTTACAGTCAATAAAATGTGAACCTGGAAGAGCATAGCAGGTCTCGTAAAGAGTCTAGACCCGAAACATTGACTTTCCTGCTCCTCAAATGCTTACTGACTTGCTGTGCTCCTCCAGCTCCACATTTTATCAACACTAAAATATGTCTTTAACTGATCTACTACGACTTTGTTCCCTATCACAACTTTCCCTGTTTATTTATTTTTATTAGGATCTGCCCTATTAACTGGTTGGAAGACTTGGCAGTGTTCAACAAATCAGCATTGCCATTGGAGTCACTGTTGCCATTTTACAATTATTTTAACCTGGCTCATTCTAGCTCTTCATTTGTTTGGTTTAATTTATTAAATTTATATTTTCAGGATGATATTAATACTTATTGAATTATGGTTAAAGAGAAAAAATAGTTAAAATCAGCAATATTTTAATTTGGCTGAGAAAGAAGCAAGACTAGGAAATTTAAACCTGGCTAGGCAGTTTTCCTTTGTCAGGACCAGTCTTTTATAATACCAGAAAATTGGCTAAAGTAGAGAATGTTTATCTGGCTTATTTCTGTTCCCTTTCTCAGGAGGTTTATCGGAATTCCATGCCAGCCTCCAGCTTCCAGCAGCAGAAGCTGCGAGTCTGTGAGGTGTGCTCGGCATACTTGGGTCTTCATGATAATGATCGACGCCTTGCAGACCACTTTGGTGGCAAACTTCACCTGGGATTCATTGAAATTAGAGAGAAACTGGAAGAACTACAGGTGAAGAAATTTTCCATTCTCAAAATTTTGAGAAATGCAAGCTTTCTGTACCAACGTGCTAACTTTTGTGATTCACATAACAGGTTATCACAATGCCTCTGCCCCTCAGAATCTTATACTAGATGATATGCTCCTTTTCTATTTTCCCTGCAAAGTAGGCACGTTTACGTTTTCCCAAGTTATACTGCCATCTACCAAATTTTTGCCCACTCACTTTCCCTAGCTGTATTCCTTTGTAGTCTTCCCATGTCTTGCTCACAACTTATTTCCCTACCTGTGTCTGCAAATTTATTCACCATGTGTTTTATCCCTTCATCAAAGCTATTATAATAAATTGTAAATAGTTGAGCCTATGGCTCTGCATTAATCACAGCTTGCCAACCTGAAATTATGTCTACTTGCTGCTTCAGTCAGCTAACTGATTCTATGACTACGATAATCTGCTGTACCTAGCACCATGAGCTTTGTATTTGTTTGGTACTTTTGATGCTGGTACGTAATCTCACACCTTCTGAAGGTCGAAATACAGTACATCTACAGATCATTTCTAACCCACAGTATTTACTACTTCCTAAGCATTTCATTAAATTATTGCATTGAGCATTAAAGTTGGGAGGTCATGTTATGTCTGTACAGGACATTGGTTAAGCCACTGTTGGAATACTGCATGCCATTCTGGCCTCTTTGCTAAAGGAAGAATGTTACAAAACTTGAAAGGGTTCAGAAAAGATGTACAAGGATGTTGCCAGGGTTGGAGGGTTTGAGCTCTGGCTATTTTCCCTGAAGCATTGGAGGCTGAGGGGTGACCTTGTAGAGATTTATAAAATCATAAGGGGCATGGATAGGATAAATAGACAAGATCTTTTTTCCTGGCTGGAGGAGTCCAAAACTAGAGGGCATAGGTTTACGGTGAGAGGGGAAAAATTTAAAAGGGACAAAGGGGCAAGTTTATCATGCAGAAGGTAGTGCATGTTTGGAATGAACTGCCAGAGGAAGTGGTGGAGGCTGGTAAACATGTAAAAGGCATCTGGATGGGTATATGAATAAGAAGGGTTTAGAGGGATATGGGCCAAATGCTGGCAAATGGGACTGGATTATTTGGGACGTCTGTTCAGCATGGACGATTTGGACCAAAGATTCTGTTTATGTGCTCTATATCTCTGTGACTCTAAACACAATTTCCCTTAATTGGAGTTCCTTTATTAATCCACACTTGTCCAAAAGCCTGTTAATTTTGTCTTTGATTATCAGCTCAAAAAGTTTTTCCACCACTTCGACTAAATTGAATGCCTTGAAGATAGAACATAGAACATAGAACAATACAGCGCAGAACAGGCCCTTCGGCCCTCAATGTTGCGCCGACCTGTGAACTAATCTAAGCCCATCCCCCTACACTATCCCATCATTATCCATATGCTTATTCCAAAGACTGTTTAAATGCCCCTAATGTTCCCTTCTTTAAATAAGGATGTAATACTTTCAATATCCATTTCCCTACCTCTGTAACTAAGGAGTATTGAAAAATTATTTCATCTTTGCAAAAATATTCTTTATTCATAATATTATGACAAAAACATTTCAAATTAAATATTCCAGAATGTACAATAATAATCAGCTTGTACCCATACAGTGTGTTCCACTCAGTACGATTTTAATAGACCTAATGTTTGTAATACGCACTTCATATCGTGTAGACAGTTTGAGGACAAAAAAATATTAATTAAAAATTACAGGAAACATACAACTGGTACTCAGCAATTTTCACCTATGCACTCCTCTTATTGGGGCAGGGTTGGTATAGTAGTAAAGCTACAGAACTGTTTATCCAGAAACAAGTCTAATAGAAGGGAGATAATGGGAACTGCAGATGCTGGAGATTCCAAGATAATAAAATGTGAGGCTGGATGAACACAGCAGGCCAAGCAGCATCTCAGGAGCACAAAAGCTGACGTTTCGGGCCTAGACCCTTCATCAGGCTCTGATGAAGGGTCTAGGCCCGAAACGTCAGCTTTTGTGCTCCTGAGATGCTGCTTGGCCTGCTGTGTTCATCCAGCCTCACATTTTATTATCTAATAGAAGGGAATTGATTTGAATTGCACTGTAGCAGATGGTGAAATTTGATTTCAGTAACAATCTGGAATAAAAAGCGAGTCTCATGGAAACCACGTTACCGGTATCATTTGATCTGAAAACTCATCTGATTCATTGATGTCCTTTTAGGGAAGGAAATTTTACATTGTTATCTGGACTGGGCTACATATGGCTCCCACAACAAGATGGTTGACACTTAAATGCCTTCCGAGCAGTTAAGAATGGGCAATAAATGTTGGCCAAACAGCAATGCCTGCATCCTGTGCAAGAATTTTATTAGCTTTCCTGATTTCCTCACTGAACCTGCATACAGGCAATGAATTCATGGTCATCATAAGGGCGGCACGGTGGCTCAGTGGTTAGCACTGCAGCCTCACAGCACCAGGGACCCGGGTTCGATTCCAGCCTCGAGCGACTGTCTGTGTGGAGTTTGCACATTCTCCCCGTGCCTGCGTGGATTTCCTCCAGGTGCTCCGGTTTCCTCCCACAGTCCAAAGATGTGCAGGTTAGGTGGATTGGCCATGTTAAATTGCCCGTAGTGTTCAGGGGTGTGTGGATTATAGGAGGATGGCTCTGGGTGGGATGCTTCAAGGGGCGATGTGGACTTGTTGGGCCGAAGGGCCTGTTTCCACACTGTAGGTAATCTAATCATTAGATGCAGATTTATGTTGCTGAGGTACGATTCAAACCCAGATACCCAGGACACTACCGGAGTCTCTGGATTAACAATCCAGTGATAATACCAATAGGCCATTGCCTATCCAAAATTTATCAGCCTTTGGTTCTTGGCATTGGGCTTTGGTGAAGAGCCCACTAATATGGTGTATATGGGATGGTGTATGAATATTATGCATGTGGTTTTTCAGAAGATATCTGATAAGGTTCTGCACAGGAGATTATTGGAAATTGGAAATGACTTGGTGACATGAATTGATAATTCGTTGAGATTGTAGAGAATTCATAAAAGAAATGTATTCTACTGGAAGGTTGTGGATAGTATTATTCCAAAAGGATCTGTGCTGTGGCCACATCCTTTCTTGATGTGTATCCAATTTGGGTGTAAGAATGACAAATTGGAAAATGTTTAGAATGGCACTGGATTAGGAACTATTGAGAAGCCAAGAGATTTGAGATCTGAAGACTAATGCAAAGCGCAGAGTATTACCATAAAGCTAATATTCCAGATGGAGTCTGACCATACAACTATAGCTCCATGTAACTGAAGCATCTCATCCTGACTCTTAGATTTATTATACTTTGGAGATAGATGGCAGCAGTCAGTCGGCCATTTAGATCATTTCAAATATTGCTTTTTATTCATCCAAATATACGGTGCTAGACTGGACATTCAAGAAGTTAAATCCTTTGTTGACGTGGAAAAGTTCAAGCTGAAGATTGTATAATAGGTTTCCTTGGTTTTACAAATAGAGTTGTTAAGATAATGTTACCATAGTCCTACCGAACACAGAGCTGTTCTCTCGATAGAGAGGAAGAGAATTTACTGATCGTAGTTTAACCTGAGGGTGACCCTACGTCAAGTGAGTTTCAGGAGAAGTGTCCTTCGTGGCAACATCAGTTGGTGTAGGAATTGAACCCATGCTGTTTGCATCACTATCCAGCTAACTAAGCTACCCAACCCCTGTAGAGATGTACAAATTAATTAAAGCGAAGTAACCATTGGTTAGATCATTCATAGAAAACGATGATCTTAGATGCTTTACTTCAGCAAAGATTTCAAAGTTGTGTGGGGTGGCAAGAAAAGACTAATCGAGCTCGAATTTAAGGAAATTACCTAAAGAAGTAATTGAAATGTGAAGGAAAACTTATGCGCACAGTGAATGGTTAGCTTCTAGAATGCACTGCCAAAGGCAGGTTCAATCAAGTCATTCAAAAGAAAATTGGATTATTATTAAAAAGGAAGCATATGCAGGGCTGAACTCTAGATGAATTGCACCTCTAGAAAGGCAGCATTGCGTCAACAATGGTCTCCTTCTGTGCTGTCACAATTCTGTGAAAATCTACAAGTTTTATTTTCAATAAGATTTTGTGGAAATAAAGCTCAGAGATTTAATTAGTTCCCTTGGTAGTTTTAATTGGTTGATGTTTGTTGATTGGTACCTTTTATTTGTTTCTTTTTGCTACATGTAGATTCATGGCTTTCATATCTGTCATGTTTTGCCTTTTCTCGCCGCTTGGGCAAGTATGATTTATGCTTTGTGAGTGAGGCCATAGTACAATATAAAACCTGCATATGTGAAAATCAAGAAATGTCTTTTGTCACATGGCCATAACCGAAGCTTTCAGGGTTCATCAAATAGCAACAATTTCTATTTGAATTACAATTTTCCCTGTGTTGAATTCAGTTTGTTACATCAGCTAGTGTAGTTTTTTATTCAAATCTTGTTGTAATGATTTCTACCTCAACAATCTGTGGAGTTGTAGTCAAGGGCTGAACATCTTGACACACCTTCATATCCTTGATTTAATCCATTTGTTACTCGAATAATCAGGTTACTGAGTGTAATCCTGTTTTCTTTTTCCTGAAGAAACTTGTTGCTGAGAAACAGGAGAAAAGAACTCAAGAGCGTCTGAAACGAAGAGAAGAAAGAGAAAAGGAGGAAAGAATGAAAAGAAGGTTAGTGGCTTGTTCTTTTCGTATTTCAGAGATGCACAACACTTGGCTATTTCTATGCGAAGCAATTCAGTTTAACTTCATAAAAGTTGAAATGCCCCTTCAGTTGAGATTTATAGTCCACTGGTTATATTTCATAACAAAGAACATAGCTGCATGATATCTTGCATGTATCAGTTTATTCATGTCAATGTCTATTTGACCTTGATGGTGATCACCCTTCCAGTCCAGCCTGATTCTGATGTTCCAGTGCCATTATGTTGCCAATAATTTTGAGTATCCTTCAAAATTCAAACTTCCAAATAAACTCCCTGCTGTTTAGACTATGATAAGGTCTTTGCTCCTGATGGAATTGCTCCCTTTCCCCTTTTTTAAGACCATAAAACACAGGAGCAGAAATAGGCTGCTATCTCAGCCTTGAATATGCTTAAAGACCCAGTCTTAACAGCCCTCTGTGGTAAAGAATTTCACAGATTCATGACCACCTGAGAGGAGTGTCTTTGAGTGTGGTCTTTCACCTTAATTGCTGCCTTGCATTACTCTTTCACTTCCAGTTCACGTTTTCTTTGCTGGTTAGAGTCAACATTGATTTATGTAGGTTGGGTCATGGCACTGTAAACAATTTGAATGTTGTTCGGAGAAGATACTGTTGCAGTGTATTGGGAACTTGTATTGATCTTACCCAAGTGGACTTCAGAAAGTATTCAATAAGGATTTTCAGCAGAGATTATTGGCAAACTAGGGAACATGACAGATAATTTGAATGTAACTAGATACCACAAAGATAATGAGTTTCATTCTGATTGCCGGCTGGACAAGAGGGAGAATTCCCTTACACATAGTGCCTAGGTTCTTTGCAACCAACCTGAGAACAGAAAGCGTCAGTTTCACATCTTTCTTGAAATCTTGGCAGACATTTCAGTCTCCTTCACAAGTAAGTTTAATCTAGGACAGCACTATGCACCCACCACTTACGTACTTGTATCAGGACTAGAGGCATTGTATTCTGTATTTTTGCATGTGTGCACAATAGGGTACAGTTATCCCTACATTTAACTTAATTTTGTCATTGACTGTTGCAAAAATGTCAAATTTCGTGATTTATTTGTGGGATTAGTGTCTGTAAAAATGAATAATACAAGAAACTGTGGTGAGAATTTGGTAAGACACCCCAACTCAAGCATGTGCCTTATTAGATTCTTGCTTAGTGACGCCAATTCAGAAATATCCCTGATTTTATGATGGCCTCCACCTCCTGGTCCACAGCCAGTTTACATATCTTGACAGATTTGCTCTTTCTTTGCCTGTTTCTAAGCTGTTTCAGATCCAGCCATCAAGTGACTGTTTCCAAGCTGTATTTCAGTGAGTAAACACCTAAGTAAAATGAAAATTAAAAGGTTACCTCCCTGCATAATGTATTCAATGTGGGACAGCATTTTTTGGATTGGCAGGCAGTAATCAGTGGAGTGCTGCAGGGATTAAGGTTGCAGCCTCAACTAGTTGCAGTTTATACCAGTGTGACTAAATTAAGGTACCATTTATATGCTAGCTAAATTTACTGATGACACTAAGGTAGATAGGAAAGTAAGTTGTCAAAGAGGAACTGGACAATTTACAAGGGGTTATAGACAAGTTGTGAATATACAGGAAAAAAACATCAACTTGAGTCTCATGGGGAAAATGTGAACTTTTCCATTTTAGCAGAAAGAATATAAAAAGAGCATATTATTTAAAGGAAGACAGACTGCTGAATTCGGAGGAATAAAGGGATCATGGTTACTGGTACCTGAGGTAGACAGAATGTTGTCATCTATTTCAAGGAGAGTGAAACAAAGTAAGGAACAGAGCGCTCGAGAAGCTCAGTCTTTAAGTATGTTTAGGTAGAGTTTGATGAATTTCACCTTTTTAATGGCATACACAGTTATGGGATAGGAGTAAAAGACTGATATTTGATCATCCATGATCATATTGAATGCAAGGCAGCTCGATGGGCTGAATGGTCCTACTCCTGTTACTATGTTCTGGACTTCAGAAGAATGAGGTGTGATCTATTGAAAGAGAATAGATCTTTGTGGGTATGGAGAGCACATGTTCCTCTTGTGGTGGAGATAAGAACCACCAAGTACAGTGAGATGGTGATGAGATTTTTTCAGTGGAGACAGGATTATTGAATTTCTTCAAGGGCAGGTTGGATATTTGACATTCAAGGGAATCTTATGGGATGTAGACAGGAAAGGTGAGTTTAGACCACATCTAGATTTTCCTATTCATTTGTGGGATGTGGGTGTCTCAGGCTGGCCAGCATTTCTTGCCTATGCGTAGTTGCCCTTGAGAAGGTGGTGGTGATCAGCCACGATGCCGTGAGGGAGGGACTTCCATGATTTTGACCCAGCAACAGTCAGGAAATGACAATATATTTCCAAGTCAGGTTGGTGAGTGGCTTGGAGGTGTACTTTCAGGTGGTGGTGTTCTCATATAACTGCTGCCCTTATCCTTCTAGATGGAAGTGATTGTGAGTTTAGAAGTTGCTGTCTGTGGAGCTTTTGTGAATTTCTGCAGTCTATCATGTGGATAGTACACACTGCTGCTACTGAGCGTCGGTGGAGGGAGTGGATGCTTGTGGATGTAGTGCCAGCCAAGCAGGCTGCTTTGCCCTGGATAGTGTCAAGCTTCTTGGGTATTGTTGGGGCTCCACTCATCCAGGCAAGTGGGGAGTATTTCATCACACTCCTGACTTGTGCCTTATAGATGGTGGACAGGCTGTGAGGTGTCAGGAGTTGTTACTCACTGCAGTATTCATAGCTTCTGGCCTGCTGTTGTAGCCACTGTGTTAATGTGTTGAGTCCAGTTGAGTTTCTGGTCAATGATAACACCCAAAATGTTGTTAAGTGAGGGATTCAGTGATGATAACACCATTGAATGTCAAGGGCCGGTGATTAGATTAGTCTGTTATTGGTGATGGTCATAGCCAGATCAGCCGTAGTCTTTCTGAGGGTGAGACAGGCCCTAAATCCTATGTTTCAAAAGCCTAAAAGTGCAGTCGAGTGCTACCATTCACCATTCATATTAATTTTCCACAAACATCTGCAAACAAGGTGCAGAAGTAGGCTACTTGGTCTCCTGAGCTTCCTCCGCCATTTATGAAGGTTACAATTGAGCTAATAGCACCACAATCCTCCCTACCCAACAACTTTTCACCCTCTTCACTGCCTTATAAAGAAGAGCATTCCAGAAACAGTCAACCTTCTTTCATACAATGTGGATTCCAGATTGGGCAAACGAAGGGGAAGAGAAGTAAGATTGTAGAGTAGCATGTGCTTTCTGCCTCAAAGGATTGATTTTAAAATTAAAATTAATTGTTTTAATTTTTTATCTCACACATCCCAGATACGCCACATTGCTTTGGAAATAGGTTATGCAGGGAGGAACCCTTTTATTTTCATTTTACTTACGTGTTTACTCACTGAAATATAGCTTAAAAGCAGCTTGGGAAACCGTCACTTAATGATTGGATCTGAAACTGCTTAGAAACAGGCAAAGAAAGAGAAAATCTGTAAGGATATGTAAACTGGCTGTGGATCAGGCGATGGAGG
Organism: Stegostoma tigrinum; assembly: GCF_030684315.1. Classification (NCBI taxonomy): domain Eukaryota; kingdom Metazoa; phylum Chordata; class Chondrichthyes; order Orectolobiformes; family Stegostomatidae; genus Stegostoma; species Stegostoma tigrinum. The sequence continues at coordinate 3,099,719 of NC_081391.1, forward strand.
CCTTCATAAATCGGGGATATTTCTGAATTAGAGTAACTAAGCAAGAATCTAGTAAGGCCCATGCTTGAGTTGGGTTGTCTGCCATCATAAGATACTTATTGAGAGTTGGAGAGTCACATAGCTGAATTCTGGTGGGAAGGACCTCAAGAGGTTTCACCCCTCGGCAAAGTATTGGAACACTGTGGAGAATCATAAGTGAGTTTCTGAAGGTTGTGGCACACCTTGGCGTGATCTGGGAAAAGTACAGAAACCGTCAAAATCCCATATAGGGGAACTCCTGGTGGAAACAAAAGTAGAACCGCAAATACGGTGTTGAGAATTTTTGGCTTAAAGAATAGTTTTTGTAAAATATAGTGTTAGCAATGCTCGCTTTGTTTAACTCTTAAGTAGTAAAGGGTTCTGTTTATAACTTGAGATCTTGCAGCATAATTCTTTCAGTAAATAACCAGGGTTTGAATTTCATTTACAATGTTAATGGTCTCCCTCAAAAGAGAAGGAAGGTTGACGTTTATTCCATCTTAAAATGTGTCCATGAAATGTCTGAATTCATCATTAAGTTTGTAGCAGTAGTTTGTTCCATATCTTGAGTTTATTAGCTGAGAAATTCCCATATGCAGCATGAATACTAGAACACTTTACTATCGCAAACGCAGATTCACTTATGTTCATCGTTAATACATTTTCCTTAATTTTGTAGGACCAGATCTCGCAGCCGGGATCGTAAAAGGTAACGTTTGTTTTAACATCTTAGCTAATACATTTGCATTCATGAATACTGGGACTTGCGAAATGAAAAGAGAGAACCTAAGGCAAAAGTGTTTCAGTCAAAAGCGTAAAGTGAATGTAAAGATCTCCTCTTTGTTTCTTCACAAGGCACTTTCTCTTATATCAATTTGGTTCACTCCAACTAACCATATTCAGAAGCTAAGTCCATTTAATACAGTTAGAAATATAAAATTACAGCTTTATGGGCAACTGCTCCACAAAAGCATTTCTAATATTCTCATTGTTTTGTTGCTGATCTTAATTAATCAGGCAATTATTATGACTATCAAGGAAATACCTCCTGACCAGTAATTCTTTCAAACTCTGCTTAGATTCTCCCACAGTTTTTAACACTCTGACCTAAACACACTTTGAACATGCTAATGATCAGTAGTTCCAGAGGTGATTGTAATTGCTGTTGACATAAAGCAACTTCTAACCTAGGGCTCATAAAAAGACTGCCTGTTTGATATGAAAATTCACGTTAACAGTTAACTGTTCCTGCCGCATTTCCATGGCAATGATGACCTGACCAATCAGCACCACCTTCTTGTGCCATGGATTGGTGTCACTTTCTGCAAATCTGTTTCTTTCATCATAATCATATGAATGCAAGATCGAAAGCCAAAGCTTTTACCAAGGTGATGGTCTAGTGGTATTGTCACTGGACTACTAATCCAGAGACCCACATAATATTCTGGGGGCCCAAGTTCAAATCCTGCCACAGCAGACGTTGGAATTTGAATTCAGTTTAAAAATCTGGAATTAAGTATCTACAGATAACAATAAAATCCATTGTCAATTGTCAGTAAAACCCATCTGATTCACTAACATACTTTAGGGAAAGAAACTGTCATCCTTACCCAGTCTGACCTATGTGTGACTCCAGGCCACACCAATGTGGTTGATGCTTACCTGCCGTCTAGGCAATTTGGGATAGACAGTAAACGCTGCCTAGCCAGCAGTTCACTGCCCGCCCCACTGCCCCCATCCCATGAATGAATTTTTAAAAAGGTACTTTACGTTGTAATGGTATACTGTTTCAGAAGAACTGAGTGGGAAGATGTATTTCTTTTATTGCAATTCCATTCTGTAATATAATCCACTGTCTGTCACCCGAGATTGTTGGAATACCATGTGCAGGAAATAATTGAGCCTATCTTCAATTCATGTGGAATTATTCAAAATTGGCACTCCTTTTTCAATTATAGTATCTCCGGCAGTGTTTTAGAGGGTTTGAAATGGGTATAGCAGAATCATAGCCAACTTGAAAAGAGGAACAGAACTCATGATTTGACATTTTTGAGCTCATTGTTGTGTCTGCAAGATTGTAGAGTGCTAAAGCAATAGATGACCTGCTGTTTCTCGAGTTTACATTGCACTTCGTTGGAACACAGTAGGAGGTTGAGGCTAGAGTGTGATGGGATAGGGCAAGACTTAAAATAATCTTGCTTGTAAACTGAGTAGAAATGTTCTGCAAATTGGTCAGCTTATCTGTGTTTTACCTCCACTGTGTAGAGGGGACTTCTTCATGAGCTGTGAATACAGTTTATTAAATTCTAAACATTATAAATTATTGTTTCACCAAAAACCCAAGTTTAGGGTCTTGAACGGTGAGAATCAAGAAGTTAAGTGTTGGTACTGTATTTCTCCAAATCTGTATGGCAAGGTGCCATGGGAAGAATAGGGGATATTGGGTGTGAGAGAATGGACCAGGGCACCATGAAGGAAATGACCCCTTTGGAATGCTGAAAACAGATGGGGAGAAATATATTTGTTTGGCATCACACTGGAGATGGTAGAAGTTGTACTGAATGTGGAGGCTAGTTGGATGAAAACGAGGATACTGAGAACTCTCTCTCATAGTTCTGAGAAGAGAAGGGACAAGAGAACGAGTATAGGGAATGAACAGACACAATCAAGGGCCCTATCCAAAACAGTAGAGGGGGTTCGCCAGCAAAATAAAAAGCACTACAGAAGAACTATTGGAAAGTTAATGAACCAAATGATAACTATCTTTACGTGATGAAGGTGAAGATGCAGTTCATAAGCATTGTATTGGATGAAGCAGAAGGGAAGAATCGGCAGGTTCCTGTTGATTATCATTTCAGAATTATCTAAATAACAACTGATGGTAAAGGGAATAATTATGGGGTGGGGCTAAATCTTTTTGCAGATCAAGATCAAGGGAACGCCGTCGACATCGATCCAGGTCTGCATCCCATGACCGACGCAAACGTTCCCGCTCTAGATCAAGGGACCGGCGTCGTCGACACAAGTCTCGATCTGGAAGCAGAAGCAGAAGCCGCAGTCACCACCGCAGCAGGCATAGCTCAAGAGACAGAGAACGAGAGAGAGACCGGAGCAGAGAGAAAAGCTCTAAACGAAAGTATGTAGCTTCATGTTATAGATTAGCTTGTCAGTATGTCTGAGATTAATTAATATATTATAAATCTGACATTTCTGTCTTGTATATAAAATTTGTTTGTTGCAATTAAACAACCACGTCAGAAGAACTTCTCCTTTTCCATAGGAGAAATAAGCACTTTAATAATGTTAATTCCACATGAAAACAATCTTTTATGAAAACCTTCCTTTTTGACCAGCTCTGTTGTTCAACTTTCTTCTTAAACCGCTACTGGTTACTACTTTTTTTTATTTCAGGAAGTGTATGTAAAAGGTATCAGTAGTAATTTAAGATATAAGTAAATGTCTTGATAAATTAGCAAAGGTTCTCTGTAAATTATTTTGTGTAGTTCCTGTGGCATCTTTATTCACTCTTTGATCTTCCCTCTACTCTATTTGGATTCACTTCTGTTTTGTTTTCCTGACCAAATCATTATTTATTCTCTAGAAACCTATTATTCTCACATAGGTAACCCACTGCTTCAATCCTTGTCCATTAGGGCAACTCTTTTTTTCCCCCTTCCATTACTGCACAATTTGTTTCAGTACATCTTAGCATGCTACTGGAATTTAATATCCTAAAATGAGACAATCAACAGAGCAGGTTAACTTCATACTTCTTGCCTAGCTGGGGCTAACTAATTGTTAGAAATATTCTTCCGTATCAAGAATGGGTAGAATAACTCTCAACCATCCATTGATGAGAATACAACCTCAAGGCTCAGTTCTTCAGCTAACCAAACTACTGGTCATCAGCTGCATCCTGGATATGGTGGAACTTTGGGAGTTGTCTCCAGCTTTTCCAAAGAACTAATGGCTGTTTCCCATTGAGAACTGTTACTGCAATATACGCATAGAACTTGTAGAATTCCTACAGGGTGGAAACAGGCCCTTCGGCCCAACAAGCCCACACCGCCCCTCAAAGCATCCAGACCCTTCGCCCTATATCCCATCTAGTCTACACATCCCTGAACACAATGGGCAATTTAGCATGGCCGATCCACCTAGCCTGCACTTCTTTGGACTGCGGGAGGAAACCAGAGCACCCGGAGGAAACCCACACAGACAGTGGCTTGGCGATGGAATCGAACCACGTCCCTGGCGCTGTGAGGCAGCAGTGCTGACCATTAAGCCTCCATGCCACCCCTACCACTGAGCACAACCTTTAAAGAATGAGGAGAGGACACATATTTGACCTTGTTTTCAATAATTTGAAAACTTGTTAAACTGTTATTGCCTGTTTAAAATTCTGAACAAAATAAAGACTAAGATGACTGTTCCATTCTCATGCTGCTGTGTGCATGTTTCCCAGTTATAATATCTTCTCTTCAAATTAGTTTACATTGCAGAATTTATATTTCAAATTGTTTGTTTTGATCATTAAAGTCAGGAAGCTCCATTGTTTTCGAGTTAGGGTACAAAACCATGCATAATATGAGCTCCAGAATTATTGATTAAAGTGAAAACTATCCTGGGATAATTTTCTTAGTGTACCTTGCAGGACTGATGTCTAGTAAATTGATTGTAGGAGTTAACTTTGGTAATATGCTAAGCTAAGATTAAACCATTTTTCTAGGTCACGAGACCGAGACAGATCCAGAGATCGAGACCGAGAAAAATCAAGGGAGAAGGATCGCAGGGAGAAAAAGCGTTCCTATGAGAGTGCTAATGGAAAATCAGAACACAGCTCTGAGGAACGAGAAGCAGGAGAAATCTAACAGACAAAACATTTTTGGAACTGGGGCAGAAGATGTCTTTCTGATTGTTTAACTCAACTAGGGGAGCTCTTGTTTTGTTTTCGGACTTAGAAAAAAATTCCAGCAGCTAGGTGACTGATAACTTAAAAAAAATTAGATAGTTGAAAATGTTCAAGATGTTTTGTCAGTTTAACCAACTGGTTTTGAAGGCAGCAGCTGGAGGTGCCTAGAATGTACTGTGTGTGCATGTACCAGCGCTTTAATGCCACAGACATTAGGGTTTCTCCTTCCATTGGCATGAGGTTGCTGTTTAGTTTTGAATAATCAAATAATTTGTTTTGCATTTTTTAAAAGTGTGGATCCGAAACTCGTGACATTTTCTTTTCTGAAGCCTAAATAAAAAGAAGTGGACCCGGTAGCTTTGGGAGTTACTGCTTTGTCACCAAGCAGTTTCTTATTTGCTTGTTCCTGTTGGTTGTGCTGGCTTTGATCCTTGTACCTGTGATAGTTTTTACTTCAGAAATTTCCCAAAAATCATAGTGTTTGTCTGTGTCAAAGTTCCATTGTTTTTGACAGTGGCAGTGACATTGACTTTCAACTATTGAGCAAAATCTTTCAGAATTTCTTGCATTTAGGTCAGAGAAACAGTCCAAAAGTAACCTAGGTGTTTCTCACCAAAAAAAAGTTTCTCTTCTCGCACTCAGAAGAAACTCTCCTCTCTCCCTCTGCATCATCCTTCCATAACATTGGTGTGTTTGTTAAATATTAATCTGATAGAACCTTGATTGTTGTATTCAGTTACAGCCAGAGAAGTCTCCTTGGTTTGGTTGGAGAGAAAAAAAGTTTTATTTTTAATTAACTTATATGGTGAAACAAATTTGCTACCCATTTGTTAAATCACCAAATAGGATTCATGAGGTAAAATTCAACTGCTTCAGATAAACTTGACCCTTTCTTCACCTTCATTTCACCACCTCTGCCTTTCCATTTATAAATAAAATACAAATTTGACTTGGAAGATTTTTGCCTAAGTATAGATCTGACTGTGCACCAAGACATTTTTGTAAACTAGAATCCTAAATTGTCAAGTTTGTATTTTGTCTGTATCTGTACCTTTTAGTATAATTAAAGGGGCTTGGTTTTATTCTTGCAATTGCTGTGTTAGTTCAGATTGAAAGGGTCCAAAAGGGAGTTAATGTGACTTCAGTAGCTATTTAGGACTGTATCCAGAAACACCACCAAGAAAAGACTTTACTGGCTTTGTGTGCATGTAATCCCAAAAAAAACTTCAGCATGCCTTCAGCACACCTCTGGAATACGATACACATCCCTGTTATTTTCTAGTTTTACTCATGAACTTTTTATTTTTTGAAATCATGCCCATGAGTAATGTTTAGTGTTCATTATTCACACAAAAATGGTTCATTGTTTACCCAAGGAACAGAAAACAATTTTCCGCACATTAAAAACAATTTATGGATATTGTTTTGTAGGAGTTGAGAATCCTGGGATTTTTACATGCTTGTGCATACATGGCATACTCCAGGCAGCTTTAAGGTGTTGTCTGTGGCAGGCACCAGGGTGTCACAGATCTAAAATATACCAGTGTATTCCATGATGATTATATCGCTCATTTTTGTTTGCCAATTGTGGTCATCCCACAATTACACTGATTTTATTTTTTTTAAGTGGTCCACTTTACTTTGAGAAACTGACTTATGTTCTATAAGAATAGTCCGGTGTGATGTTCCTTAGTATCCTTAGCAGCATTATTTTTCTGCATTGGGTACTTTGGTTACTAGCTGTTACACTGCTTGCCCCATCACTTACTAAGTCCTCAATGGTCATTTGGTCAGAGATTTCTGAGTCTACAATTTACGACCCAAATAACAAGGTTTTATTTTATTCCCCTTTAATCACTTTTCCTTACATGATTTCTTGTCTATACTTTATATTGTTAATTGAAAACAATTGAAATAAATTTTCTGAAAAACATTTAATAAGAGTTTCAAACAATTTAAGTTTTCCTGTGTTGTATCAAATTGTGATGAATACTTGTTTGCAATTAAAACGAACTGATATTGTCTTCCTCTGCTGACTTGGTGAGTCTGTTGGAACCTTTGGCCACTTGTGCCTTGTTCTATTCCACTAATAAGGTGCAATGCTGGTTCCATGGTTAATTCTACTCCTTTGCAAGTGGTAAACTTGTTCTTGCAGAGTTAAGACGCGTAACAGAAATGCATTTGTTTTGCTTTTCCTGGGGTTGAACTGGTTGATTTTTTTTTAAACTGAGCACACTCCATTTTAATTGCTATTGTAAGGAATGACTATTAAGCCTCATATGGTATAATGGCAACATTATTAACCAGATATGAGAGTCCAAGCTCTACTGATTGTTATCCTTAAAAAACCTAGAAAATCTAAAATGGGGGTTTAAAAAAAGAAAACTGGCTTTTTTTGCAATCAGTGAGTATAGCTTGAGATGCTTCCTTGTTCCTTCCTCCTGCAATTAATATTATTGTACTTTCAATAGACAATGTAGTTTCTATCTTATTTGTTGATTAAATCTATCTGTACAGTGGTAGCTTTACATTATTATTTCCCTGAATCAGAAACTTGAAATGAACTTATGCCAGTTAATTTTATTGCCGGGCATTTGACTGAAATCCACTCGTACTTGGATGTGAGCAGTCCCAGGTTAAGCTGTTCATAATTAGTAACAGTTCAGAAGGAGTTGTATGTTTTTCTTGCAAGAGACCTCAACAGTTTCCAGTTTGAGAAAGAAAAGTATCATTAATTGATTATGATTTGACCACAGTGACTTGAGAATTTTAGTATACTCTGGAATCTTCAGACCAATTTAACTGTTCCAACTATTTAGTGCAAGTAGACAGTCTCTGAAGAATGCAAGTGCCCAGTTTCTTGATTTATGCTATAGGTGGTCCCCAGAACAGTAGTTCTGACTAATTCTGTGTGACGATCCCAGGTGTGTTTTGCAGTTAACATAAAAATAACGCAAACAGCATTTGGGATTATCAGTGTTTGTAAACTTTCAGGCATATTTCACTGGAATTGCAAGGAACAGATATAATGTCCTGTATTTAAAAACATAAATAGGAGCAGGAGTAGGCCATTTGGCCCATTGGGTCTGCTGTGCCTTTCAAGAAGATCATGGCTGATCTTTTTGTGGACTCAGCTCTACTTAGCCACCTGCTCACCATAACCCTTAATTACTGTTCAAAAATCTATGCATCTTTGCCTTAAAAGCATTCTAAGAGGTAGCCTCAACTGCTTTACTGGTTGAAGAAGTTCCTCCTCAACTCGGTCAGAAGTTAAGCTGCTGTCCTGTAGTTTACCTGCCTTTTGTCTACCTTTTTTTAAACAATGACGTCACATTTGCTGTTTTTGGTAAATTACCACGAGCACGTTTGCTATTCTCCCCAACATTGCTTTCAGTGCCCTGGAATGTATTCCATCGGGGCTGGGAGACTTGTCTACGTTTAGCCCTACTATCTTACCCAACACTACCTCTTTAGTGATAACGATTGTTTCTAGGTCATCCCCTGCTACAGTCTCCCTGTATCAATTATTGACATGTGATTTGTGTCTTCCGCTGTGAAGATTGACACAAAATACCAGCTCTGTGCCTCGGCTATTTCTTCATTTCCCATTATTAAATTCCCTTCACCCTCTAAAGAACTAATGTTTACCTTAGCTACTTTTTCATTTTGTATATTGGTAGAAATGTTTGGGTTTTTTTATATTCTAAGCTAGTTTACTCACTCAATCTCTTTATAGCTTTTTTTGTGGCTTCCTTGTTGACCTTTTGAAGATTTCCCAATCCCCGAGTTTCCCACTAATCCTAGCCACTTCTGTATGCATTTGCTTTCAATTTGATGCCCTTCTTTATTTCCTTAGCAATCAGTGGCTGATTATCCTTTTCCTACAGTCCTTCCTTTTCACTGGTATATACTTTTGCCGAGCACTGTGAAAAATCACTTTGAATGTCCTCAATTGTCCCATCATAGAGTCTTTGCTTCCAGTCTGTTTTAGTCAACTGCTCCCCTGCCCCATTGTAGTCTCCTTTAAGTACAAGACACTGGTTTTGGATTTTACTTTCTCACCCCTCCATCTGTATTTTAAATTCAACCATACTCTGATTACTCCTTCCAAGAGGATCCCTAACTATCAGGCCATAAGTTATTCTTGTCTTACTACACAAGTCTGAATCTAGGATAGCTTGTTCCCTTGTAGGTTCCATTACAAATATTTCACGAATACATTCTGTGAACTTCTCAAGGCTCCCTTGACTAACTTGTTTGACCAATCAACATGTAGATTAAAATCCCCCATGATAATTGCTGTATTGTTTTTATGTGCATCAGTTATTTCTTTATTGCCTGCCCACCGTGGTGTTATTTTTTTGGTGGCCTGTAGACTCTGCCTATTTTATTACTATTTCTAATTTTCTCCCATACTGATTCAACCTTTTTCTCCATCGAACATATATCATCTCTCACTATCACCCTAATGTCATCCTTAAACATCAGAGCTACACTGCCTCTCTGTCCTTCCTGATTGTCCTACCGAATAGTCTGATACCCCTGGATATTTAACTCCGTTATGACCATGCTGCAACCATATCTCTCTAATGGCCACTAAATCATACCCATTCACGATGACTTATGGCATCAACTCATTTACCAGTTGACACAATAGCCTACTCTGCAGATCTGAAAATAGTTCTTCACTTGTACCTGTGCCAAATAACAGGATCACAAGGGTCTTGTGGCATAGTGAGAGCGTTCCTACTTCTAGGACAGAAGGTCACCTCAGGATATGATGGCAACAGAGATATTTCATAATGCATCCACCCAGGCTGGATGAGACTACCAAACTCATTTGATATAGGACCCACTTTTGTCCCAGAAGCCCAGCCAAGACCCAGCAGTAAAATGTGTGATAAAGCCATTGCACCAAAAGTCAAATAAATTGGTTGGTATTTGAATATCAGATTATTTAAAATTTCACATTTCACCATGGCAACTGACTTTTGTGTTCATTCACGGAAAGTGGACATCGCAGTCTACACCAGCACTTACTGCCCTGGAGAAGGTGTGATGGTAAGCTATTGTATTGAACCGCTGCAGTGATAAGGACATTTGCAGCGCTGTAAGGGAGGGGAGTTTCAGTATTTTGACCAAGCAATGACGAGGCATCGAGGATTTGCTTCCAAGTTGGAAGGGAAACTTGAGTAGTGTTTCCTTGCTGACCTTGTCCTTCTAGGAGGAAGAGGCTGAGAGTTTGAAACAGTCCAGATTGGTGAAATATTGCGATGTATTTTAAATGTTGTACACACTGCTGACACTGTTAATGGTGAAGAGAGTGAATGTTGATGGATAGTCATCAGGCAGGATGCATTGGTAGTGATCTTGATCAGATTAAACAATTTAGGTTTGGATTTGTAGATGATGGACAGGCATTGGGGAAGTAGGAGATGATTCACTTGCTTCAGAATACCTAGCTTCTGTTCTACTTTTTAGCCACAGTATTTATATGACTGGTCCAGTTCAATTTCTGGTCAATTGTAGCTCCCATTATGTTGAGATAATGAAAATGAAGAATTCAGTGATGGCAATGCCATTGAGCATCAAGAGGATTTACATGTAAATAGTTATTGACTGCCATTTGTGTGATACAAATGTTGTTGCCACTTACTATCGAGGCACTGTTTCAGTATTTAAAGAATTAAATGATAAAAATGTGCAGTCATCAGCAAACATCCCATCTTTGTCCTTATTATGGAGAGACGGTCATTGGTGAAGCAGCTGGAGACGGTTGGGGTCTAGGACACTACCCTGACAAAATCCTGCAGAGATGGCCTGGAGCTGAGATAACTGACCTCCATCCACATCCCTGGCCCCCAACACCTCATATTCACCATGGACGTCCAGTCCCTGTACACCTGCATTCCGCATGTAGATGGCCTCAAGGCCCTCCGCTTCTTCCTGTCGCGCAGGCCGGACCAGTCCCCCTCCACCGACACTCTCATCCGCCTAGCTGAACTCGTCCTCACACTCAACAACTTCTCTTTTGACTCCTCCCACTTCCTACAGACTAAGGGGGTGGCCATGGGCACCCGCATGGGCCCCAGCTATGCCTGCCTCTTTGTAGGTTACGTGGAACAGTCCCTCTTCCGCACCTACACAGGCCCCAAACCCCACCTCTTCCTCCGGTACATTGATGACTGTATCGGCGCCGCCTCTTGCTCCCCAGAGGAGCTCGAACAGTTCATCCACTTCACCAACACCTTCCACCCCAACCTTCAGTTCACCTGGGCCATCTCCAGCACATCCCTCACCTTCCTGGACCTCTCAGTCTCCATCTCAGGCAACCAGCTTGTAACTGATGTCCATTTCAAGGCCACCGACTCCCACAGCTACCTAGAATACACCTCCTCCCACCCACCCTCCTGCAAAATTTCCATCCCCTATTCCCAATTCCTCCGCCTCCGCCGCATCTGCTCCCATGATAAGACATTCCACTCCCGCACATCCCAGATGTCCAAGTTCATTAAGGACTGCAACTTTCCCCCCACAGTGATCGAGAACGCCCTTGACCGCGTCTCCCGTATTTCCCGCAACACATCCCTCACACCCTGCCCCCGCCACAACCGCCCCAAGAAGATCCCCCTCGTTCTCACACACCACCCTACCAACCTCCGGATACAACGCATTATCCTCCGACACTTCCACCATTTACAATCCGACCCCACCACCCAAGACATTTTTCCATCCCCTCCCCTGTCTGCTTTCCGGAGAGACCACTCTCTCCGTGACTCCCTTCTTCGCTCCAGACTGCCCTCCAACCCCACCACACCCAGCACCTTCCCCTGCAACCGCAGGAAATGCTACACTTGCCCCCACACCTCCTCCCTCACCCCCATCCCAGGCCCCAAGATGACATTCCACATTAAGCAGAGGTTCACCTGCACATCTGCCAATGTGGTATACTGCATCCACTATACCCGGTGCGGCTTCCTCTACATTGGGGAAACCAAGCGGAGGCTTGGGGACCGCTTTGCAGAACACCTCCGCTCAGTTCGCAACAAACAACTGCACCTCCCAGTCGCAAACCATTTCCACTCCCCCTCCCATTCTTTAGATGACATGTCCATCATGGGCCTCCTGCACTGCCACAATGATGCCACCTGAAGGTTGCAGGAACAGCAACTCATATTCCGCCTGGGAACCCTGCAGCCATATGGTATCAATGTGGACTTCACCAGTTTCAAAATCTCCCCTTCCCCTACTGCATCCCTAAACCAGCCCAGTTTGTCCCCTCCCCCCACCGCACCACACAACCAGCCCAGCTCTTCCCCCCCCCCCCACCCACTGCATCCCAAAACCAGTCCAACCTGTCTCTGCCTCCCTAACCTGTTCTTCCTCTCACCCATCCCTTCCTCCCGCCCCAAGCCGCACCCCCAGCTACCCACTAACCTCATCCCACCTCCTTGACCTGTCCGTCTTCCCTGGACTGACCTATCCCCTCCCTACCTCCCCACCTACACTCTCTCCACCTATCTTCTTTACTCTCCATCTTCGGTCCGCCTCCCCCTCTCTCCCTATTTATTCCAGTTCCCTCTCCCCATCCCCCTCTCTGATGAAGGGTCTAGGCCCGAAACGTCAGCTTTTGTGCTCCTGAGATGCTGCTTGGCCTGCTGTGTTCATCCAGCCTCACATTTTATTATCTTGGAATTCTCCAGCATCTGCAGTTCCCGTTATCTCTTACTCTCTCCATCCACAGGTGTCATCCTTTGTGCTAGGTATGCACCTAACCAAAGAGTGTTGTTCTTTATACTTTACAGCTGTGTGATGTAACTGAGTGGCTAGCTAGGTTTTATTCAGGGAGCACTTAGAGTTAACACATTGCGATGGGTATGGAGTCACACATGCCAGATCAGGTAAAGAAATCAGATTTCCCTATAAAAATGACATTAGTGACCTGATGGGTCTTTGTAATAATGATCTCCTGTTCATCAGACTAGCTTTTAATTACTGATTTTTAAAAAATTTGATTCAAACCACGTTAGCGTGGAGTACTAGTTCCATGATACTACCGCTACACCACCACCTCCCTCTGAGTGAATTTATATGTAGTCAAGAATTAATTTGCATGAAAATTGGGCAATCTGAAATATAACTTAGTTCAAAAAGCTCATTAATTTATATAAAGGTATATTAAAATGTTGGACTTCAGTGTTGGCAAAATCTGCATTGAAATAAGAGTACATTAATGAATGGATAGCAGAAAATAGTTCTGACTGGTAAAGAACTTGTGTCATAAATACAAACACATCCATATTTCCAGCAAATAACAGCCACACAGCAAAGAATATTAATGTTCTTACCACCTGGAGAAGCAAGAGTTATGCCTTTGAATTTGTGCGATCTATTAGCACGAATTCGAAATGAGATAATGGCAGCTGTTTGCTTGTGTGCTGAGTTGACGGCAACAGCATGGTTGTGCATGACATGTAAGTTTTGTATGTGTGATTTTTAGAACATAGAAATGTCTGTCACATACTAGTATTATCCAATGAAGTGCATGCAATGCCCAGAATATTACAAATGCTATCAAGCAGTTCTATGTCTGTTGCAATCTAATTCATCTAAGGATGATTCTGACTAAATGAAATGAATGTCTCACTGGAAGGGTGTGACAGTGTAGCTACCTACATTTAAGGTGAGTACCACACTTACAGAAGGCCTAGAGATTCATTATGGCTGGATGTGTACAAATAATGAAACCAACAGGAACATTTAGCAGATCGACTGTTTAATACAAAGCTCTGATGAAAATGTCATCAGTATGAAATGTTCTGTATTCACCAGTACTGAGTAGTTCCAGCATTTTTAAAATTTCTGCTTTCCAGCATGTGCATCTTTTAAAAGAAAGCAAAGTTTGTGGAGTGAACTGACACTTTGAAAATTGGTGTTACCATTCAGATGTTTTGAATGAAGTGCACTGGTTATCACGTCTGTTTTCTGTGAATGATTTTTTGTGACTTCAGTACAGTGGAAAACATTGATAATGATGCTGTAACAAAGTTTACAGAGAGACAGTTATTATTTTGCAGCCACTGTTACATTTTCTCGGGGAGTTGTCTGAACTGTGCTGCAGTTTCAAAGGAATTATGTCATGTCAATGAAGCTTATCACAATGCAAAAGTCAAAATTTAAACATACCTCAAAGAAAGGTCTACTGCCTCAAAAGTGAAACAAGGGATCTCTCTCTATGGTTGTTTTATTTCATCACAAGACTAAGTGAGCTTTTCATACATAATTTCCAAAAAATGAGCTGCAGGTGGTCTACATTCGGTAACAAAATATTAGTTTCTGTAAATCACAATTACAGCTTAGGAAATGACAATAAGCTCTTTCACCAGTAGACTTAAACCTGGCTGTACAAACCGATGAATCAGTGTTCAACTGCAAATGCAAAATGTTTTATTTGCAACAAGAAATGTATTCTAAGTACATTTTGAACATTATTTGGCTGGGTTAATTAATGTTTCTGGCATCTTGCAAACCTTCAGTACTAATTGCGGGTGTGCCTTCAGGTTCATTAATCAGGTCAAATTCAAATCTCAACAGACTGGAAGAGACCCATGTAAGATGTTTTGAAATTGATACAACCCCACCTCTAAAGAAACAGTTGTCAGCCTTGACAAAACGTTCCCATCACTGAAAGAGAGGAAGATGAATGTGAACAGTATCTTACATAAAATACAAGTCAAATTCAACAAATATCAAACCTTACTTGTTTATTCCTGAAAGATATTTAGTGAAAGCTTTTCATTTTGGGACAGTTCCCAAGAATGCCCATTCAAGGGAAAAGACACATTTGTATTTTGAGAGAAAGAGTGCTGATTGATTGGCAAGTGGACTCTGAATAGTATATGCTTGCCACAGAGAATGTATCTATTAATGATGATGGACGGTTAACTGCCACGCTTCGTTTTGATTTTAAGCTGACTGACTCTAGATAAGGCATTGTTCTAAGACGTTAACCAGCGAATATCTGGTTCCTGAGTCTGCATAGAATTAAGCTGATAAGTTTGTCCCAACTGAACAATATGTATGGCAGCCCTTTGCTGATTCATTTCTTAGGGCTATACCTTGGCTGATCAGGGTCAACCTGACTGGTTTAAAATGTAAGCAAAGCCTGGCAGTTAACTGTCAATCAAACTGGCAAATTCTCCACATCAACGTCTGTATCAATCAGTCCACTTGCCAAACAACAGCATTCTTGCACGATAAAAAAGTTAGTTATTCCTCTAAATTGGTATTGTTGCAAGTGTTCTATTTGCAAGATAAAAAGCTTTGGCTTTTTTCAGCAACATTCATATTTTGTACAATCGAAAAACTATTTATTTACTTGAAACAAAAACAGAAATTGCTGGAGAAGCTCAGCAGGTCTGGCAGCATCTGTGGAGAAAAAACAGAATTAACATTTCAGATTCAGTGACCTAGTTCTGGAAAAGAATCTTTGTTTTAAAATGTCAATACACATAAAAGTAGAAGAGCTTTGTCCTACCAAATGCAAATAAAATTAAGAGGGAACAATGGGCTCTACTCAAAAATATTCCTGCCATTTCTCCTCGATGTCTCTGAACCTGTTGTGCTTTTCCAGCATTTGCAGTTTGTTTGATATCTGGCAGTCATTTTTGATTGCTGCTCAAAACCAGCTCTTCCAGTGAAGAGCTTCTGTTCCAGGAAACCTATTGGATTTGAAAATTGCACAGCCTAGAAACATGGGTTGCCTTTTTGGACCAGTTAGAGGTGGTGATTAAATTATTTTTTTTAAAAAGCGCGTTTTCTTCATTCATGTGCAGGGCAAATATCCATTGTTTCTGAACAGATTGCATTGCTGAGCTTTCTTGAGCTGCTGCAATCCATGGGGTGAAGGTATTCCCAGCAGTTTCAGGATTCTGACTCAACAGTCAGTCAGTCTGGCGAAAGTATAACTTG
This sequence comes from Stegostoma tigrinum, assembly GCF_030684315.1. Classification (NCBI taxonomy): domain Eukaryota; kingdom Metazoa; phylum Chordata; class Chondrichthyes; order Orectolobiformes; family Stegostomatidae; genus Stegostoma; species Stegostoma tigrinum. Next base: position 3,115,620 of record NC_081391.1, read on the forward strand.
GAGGCTACTGAGAGTTTGCAGTGTTCCCATAGTGGAGATTATGACTTTAGGTTCAATCAGGGAAGCCCAGGGCATTGTTACAGACCGTATAATGGACGATACACCCTGCAGCTGCATTGTGCTGGTGGAGGGAGTAAGATTGCTTAGTTTTACATATAGGAATGCTGTTACCACTGTAAAAGATTGCATACAGCCCTGTGTTGCTTCATCTGGTTAGCATCTCATTGAAACTATAGATGCTGTACTGTTCTCATTGAGTCTGGCTTGATGGTATAAACTGAGAGTTATATGCTGGGTGAGAAGACATTGCATTGGAATACACTTCAGTTGCTGCTAGGCCCTTGAGTCCCAGTTTTCAGTTCCTAGTTCTGTTTTGAAGCCAGCTAGTTTTCTTCCCCAAATGTCAATATTGCCAGTCCAGTAGCTTTACGGTCACAGTTACTGGTGCTAGCTTTTTCTTATTTCAGATTGAATTGAGATAATTAAATCAATCTGTCATGGTGGTGTCATACAATATAACAAAGTATTCACAATGTCTTGCATGTAACAGTTTATCAGCTTGCCACACATGTTTGATGTGGACAACAACTTTCCTTTGTGTTGGTTCTCTCACTATTTCCAATCTGGCAGCAGTGCCCTTCAGGATTCAGCCAGAAAAATTACTACTGAGACACGCACATTGATGGACATTAAAGTCTTTCAACGCAAACCATGTCCTTGGCCACCTTCCAAGCTTCTCCCAAGGGCAGAGAACATTGGTTGCTCAGGAGGAGTTACTTTGCCAATATTTAACTGCCATGAGATTTCATAGGGTCCAAAGTCTTTTGTGATGATCTGTGGAGTACAGTACCCCGTGTCATTGGCCCCGAGTATACCCAGAGACAGAGAATATGGGACCATTGGCTGAATTGTGTGATTCTATTTTAGACTGTTGGCTGGCCATGCTGTTTGGCAGTTCTTCCAATTTTGCCACAAATGCCCAGATCTTTGAAAGTAAGATTTTTCAGGGGTCTCAAATGGGCAAGGTGTGCATTCAGCAGGCCAATTGCTTAGTACAATGCTGCTTGGCCCATCCTGATTCATTACATCCCTTTTGTGGCTATTTAATGCAAGTGTGTGCCTTGCTAGCCCATTTCAAAAGGCAGTTAAGAGTCACATTGCTGTGGGACCAGAGGCACTTTAAATTCCAGAATTATTTCATCTCAGAATTGCAGAATTGTTATTGTGCAAAGCAAGGCCATTTAGCCTACTGTGTCTGTGCTAGCTCACCAAATGCGTACCACACTGTCAGGCAGTGCATTCCAGGCTCACTTGCTGAAATGAAAAAGTTTTTCCCTCATCACTTTTGCTGCTTTTACTAATTACTTTGAACTTAATTCAAATTGACAGCCTTCCACAATAGGATTTAGATTACTCCGGTCCTTGAGACTCTAGGCTAGTTGTATATAGGCTATGACAATACTGTCACTTTAACTGGTTATTTTGTCCTGGTTTGATTTCTGAGGAGAGGTTGTAAGGTAGAGGTGCCAAGCCAGAACCCTGAGAGCAGACAATTTGTGAGGCCTTTAGGTTTTTTTTAAATGTTGGAACAATGGAAGCACCCAATGGGTGTGGCCAGCTCTCTCAGACAAAGCTTTCTAGTTTTATTTTAGCATCAGAAGCCTTTGGGGTCTCGGATGAGCTGAAAACCCTCAGTGAATTATTCCTAGGTGCCACTTTCTCTGAAATTTCTCTTGATGTTGTTTCTTGGATTGGAGAACTGCAGGTGAGAAACTGCATCCTAATTTGATTTTTTGGCAAGGGGTGTATTTACGGGATGTTACGATATTGGAACAGTTAATTACTCATAGGTACTTTATCTATTATTTGGTTAAGTTTTCCAATAGTTAGCTCATTCTAAATTCCTCTTTCTTTCTTTGTATTTAGCTATAGTGTTTAAATAAATTGTTTTGCTTAACATCTAGTAGTTTGACCAGTCACTTCACATCTGGAACACTCTTCACAAAAGCCTTTAAAATAAGGAAAAGTTAAGGTCTTAGGCTATATTCTTAAGATATTTCTGAGGTGGTCTGGTCTTGTCCATAATGAGGCTTATCATACCCAGTAACACTCTGTGATGATTTCAGTGCTGTCTACCTGGGGAGTGGTTGCTCTGTGTGGAAGTGGATCAGTGATGAAAAGCAGCAGTGAACAAAATTCCATATGCTGATGCCTGTGCAACTCAAAATCATTTAAACCAACAATACTCGTGTTTCAATATGACAAAAGTGAAGTGTATTTGGCTTTGAGTAACCTGCAACACAGTACAGCAGAGTGTAATCTTTATTAGAACTTTTCATGTACAATTTGATCAATAAACTGTGAGATCCTTCTTATCCAAACAAGGTCAGTCCAATCCTCAAAAATCCAACTCCTGCAGAAAGCAAGGCAAGTTGGCTGTTTTGGTTCCCATTTTTCTTGAGTAGAAATATGCTTTTGTACAACCTTGCACAAGGCACAGCACGTCAATTATCAACTCATGCCATATTTGACCAAAACAATCCTCTGTGGGCTATTTCCGCAGAATGTACAGGTGCAAGCAGCTCCCATTTAATGCAATGCAATCACCACTGGCCCACCCATTGAAATTTATCACTCAAAACCTTTTGACCTGGGATGAAGTATCTATAAAGTACACAAGTAATGCACTGAACAAACTGTGATCTGATCATCCTAGTGCCTGTTAAGCTTTGGGCTGGAGTCATCAAAACTGTTCACAGCATTTCTGTGGGAATTTCCATATCACATTGATGAGTTGTGTACAATGCCACTGGATCTCACTAGATTTCTTATCCAGTAAGAGGAGGATCACAAAATCTGAATCCTAGTACAGACTCCCCATGCAATAAAAGATTAACAGGTTAATTAACAGGTGCAGGTTACAATGATCTGTTGTTGCTCTGAGACCCCTAACCCTGTGATCAGACCAGTGCCAGACAGCCCCTGACAATCTCTGAGGGAGATGGTGACTATCTACAGCCAACTGCACTTACCATTTTTAAATCTCCCAGTCTGCACAGATACAGCATCTTCCAGATTTTTTCAGATTCAAATTATTCATGACCCTACATCTGAAAATGCTCAATGTTAAGACAGAAGCAGCCAAAAACAATCCAGGCACCTAAATCCCCTTCAGTAATTCATATTTGAAAAGCAGATCCTAAAATCCCTCTAAATTAAGGGAAGGACACGGATCTTGGCATCACAATGCAAAAGATTACTTGCTGAGCCATGGTGTGGCTGCATCAACAGTTCAGATTTCAGCTGCAAACTTAGAAAAGTGTACTTCATTTTCAGCACTTAGGGCAATTGAGGAATATGGGGATAGTGCAGGCAATTAGCACTGATGTCCACGATGAACTGTGACCTTACTGATGGACTGAAGCAGGCCTGGAGGTTTGGAGCCTTGTCAAATGTAGAATCAGGATTTGAACCCTAGTGCCTACTTTGGAATTCAATGGCACGGTGTTACACAGTGGAATGAGGATTTCTTGGGAATCTCTAGGTCTTCAAAGTGGAAGAACAGGCAGGAATTCACAAAGAAGGAAATGTGACTATATAATTATCTAACAATATTTGCACACACTTGTTACACTGTGGATGAATTCACCATGTAAATATTAATAGCTGTGCAGTCACATCTACCAAGCTGCCACAGATAAACTACTTGTTATTAGCTAAGATGCAGGCTCAGGAGTGCACTGCCCTCTAACCCTGGAAGTTAGCCGCCTTGTACAGTTGCTCGAGGTCAGAGCAGATGATTTTGAAAACATTCGAGAACGAATCCTGCATTGGTTTAGTCATCTCACTCGGGTACATCTCAGTCAAGATGATCAAGGCGATGTTGGTGATGAGCTGGTGGGTGTGGGGGAGAGAAAGGTACAGACAAAGTAAGAATGCTGACCTAAGCAAATACATATGTTTAAAGTAAGATAATAAAATGTGAGGCTGGATGAACACAGCAGGCCAAGCAGCATCTCAGGAGCACAAAAGCTGACGTTTCGGGCCTAGACCCTTCATCAGGCTCTGATGAAGGGTCTAGGCCCGAAACGTCAGCTTTTGTGCTCCTGAGATGCTGCTTGGCCTGCTGTGTTCATCCAGCCTCACATTTTATTATCTTGGAATCTCCAGCATCTGCAGTTCCCATTATCTCTGTTTAAAGTAAGATCTTGGTTGCGCCTGGAGAGGGGGGGGTGCAGTCTTACTGAGGTCTGCTAATGACAGGGAAAGTTATATTTAGTCTCGAGGCGGAGATGACTCAATCTGCCATGCTTCCTGCTTGACGGTGTGCATGTGAATATTTAGACACTAGTCACCCTCTCTGGTTAGCATTACAGATTAGAAAAAGTTATGGTCACCGTGGGACGTGATGACATGGCAGCAATTTCTGATGAGTCACGGCAGAAATGGACCACCACTAGCTTCCTGAAACAATCTGGTGAAGCTTGGTTCAAGGTGTTACTGCCCCCACAGCCCACAGAACCATGCCAAAGACTTATTTCTGATTCAGTTCCTGTTCCCTAAAACTATGAGGAGTGGAGATTGAATGCATAGGAAGGATCTAGATCCCTTGGTCGTAACAAGGAAATTAAATTTAAAGAAATTAGCTGAAGGATTGGAGGGATTGAGATGTAATATTTTCACCCAGATGTTGGGGTTTGGGAGTCACAGAATGGTTGGGAGATGATATCCTCGAAATTGGGAAAATCCTTGCAACACTTTTGAGAAGCTGTAACCTGCAGAAGTAGTGTTCAAGAGCTGGCAAGTGGCATAGAATAGAGTTCTCAGAGCACAACAGGACCTTGATCAGATGGGCCAAGGAGTGACAAATAGAGTTTAATTTAGATAACTGTGAGGTGTTGAATTTTGTAAAGGCAAATCAGGGCAGGACTTGTACATTTAGTTGCTGAACAAAAAGACTTGGAGTGCAGGCTAACAGGCTGGTGAAGAAGGCATTTGGTACACTTGTCTTTATTGGTCAGTGCATTGAGTAAAGGAGTTGGGAGGTTCTATTGCAGCTGTACAGGACTTTGGTTTGGCCACTATTGGAAAACTGTGTTCAATTCTGGTCTCCCTGCTATGGGAAAGATGTTGTGAAACTTGGAAGGGTGCAGGAAAGATTTACAAGGATGTTGCCAGGGTTTGAGCTTTAAGAAAAAGCTGAATAGGCTGGGGCTATATTCCCTGAGTGTTGGAGGCTGGGGGATGTCATTATAGAGGTTTAAAAAAATCATGAGCGGCATGGATAGGGTGAATAGCCAAGATCTTTCTCCCCAGTGTGGGCGAGTCCAAAACTAAACGGCACAGGCTTAAGGCGAAAAGGGACCTGAGGAACAAGTTGTTCATGCAGAGGGTGGTCTGTGTAATGAGCTGCCAGAGGACGTGATAGAAACTGATACGATTACACATTTAAAAGGCTTCTGGATGGGTATATGAATTGGAAGGGTTTAGAAGGATACGAGCCAAATGCTGGAAAATGAGACTGCATGAATTGAGGATACCTGGTTGGCATGGACACTTTGAACCAAAGGGTCTGTTTCTGCACAGTACAACTCTTATAGAGGGTCAACTGGCACTTTACATGATAACACAACATGTTAAAAGTGTGCAGTAGGGTCTGAAACAGCCTGGTCTGGTCTTGCAGTACTTACAGTGAAGTTCTGGGGTGGGACTTTGTGTTTGTGGATATGAGTTTCTGCAAGTTCCTTCACATTGACGCTATGGTTCCCCTTCTGTTTAAAAATATTGCCAAGAGCCCGGAGAACGACGGTTCCATGTTTGCGGAGATCTTCATTGTTCGTTAGCTGTTCCAAAGGGATTTCCTTAAACTTGGGGAAAATGGCTTTAGTGTTTGGGTGATCCTTGAATAATCTGGAGAGGGACAGAGAGAGATGCAGGTTAAAGTGGCATCTTCTTAGTTTCTAACTGTGCGGCACAAGGGTTGAGGAGGAAATCCTAGGGGTATGAAGCGAAGGCTGGAGGAGGGGATGATGAATTGAAGACAAAAAGCATTGAGATGAAAGAGAGAGAAGAATGACCTGGGGACTGTTCAGAGTCGCTGCGGACGTTTTAACCGCATCCCCCCTTCTATTCTTGCCACATTTCTGTTTTTGCAACTCGCTCTCTCAGAGGCAGCCCTCAAAAATAACACCAGCTCTGGCTTCATAAAGCCCTTTCAATCCCTGTACACAACAGGTAAGGTGTCTTATAAGCCAGGAAATAACCATTAAAAGGAATACTTTACATTTAGATAGCACCTTTCACATTCTCATCGGCCTGATGACTAACAAGATAGGAAACAATGCAGCCAATTTGGGCACAGCATGATCTGATTAATACCAATATGATAATGCCTACCTTTCGGCCAAGGGACAAGCATTACCAACCCTCCAGGACTGCCCTAGAGTTTCCTGAACGAAAATTTAATCTCCAGGAAACAACTGCAACCAGCTCAGGAGGATGATAAAAGCAAATTGTCTTCTTTGCTCTCCATTTTTATTGAATGCTTGTAACCCTCACGAAATGAAACTGGAGATGAGGGATAAAGGCTGGCAGACCAGGAGGGATATCAGACACAAGAGATTGTGGGATCTCCAAGAACCTATCCAATGGGAGCTTGTAACCATTGGACAAGGCCCTGAGGAGGGCTCCCTATTCTGGCCACTGATTTAACATCTCATCCTGTAGACAGCAGGTGGAACAGTGTGGCACTCCCTCGCCCGGTCTGCCCTGGCAATGTCAGCCTGGGTTATAGGTTCAAATCCCACACTGTGATGACCACTGACCAAGTCACAAACTTTATTTTTAACCTCGGGTTTGTTCTTCTGTATCCAACTATGTCATGCTGAAAGAATTCCAATGAACTGGAATGCGTTAGTTATTTATGGAGGCTCTCTTCGTCAGTCTCTCTCTGTCCAATGACCTTGTACTCTCTCCAGGGAAACAACAGCATTCCTCAATATGCATCCAATTCACGTTGACCCCCAAACTGACCCCCTTTAATAACTGTCAGCAATCCAGCTACAGAGGCACACGAATGCGCAAGGAACAGCCTAAGTGCTTTATACTGGTGATGTTTATAGAGTCATACAGCACGGAACAGACCCTTCAGTCCAACCAGTCTGTGCCAAACATAATCTCAAACTCAACAAGTCCCACCTGCCTGCTCCCGGCTCATATCCCTCCAAATATTTCCCATTCATATACTTATCCAAGTGTCTTTTAAACATTGTATTTGCACTCACATCCACCACTTCATGCCAACATGAACAACCCTCTGTGTAAAAAATTTGTCTCTCATTTGCTTTTTAAATCTCTCTCCTCTCACCTTAAAACTATGCCCCCTAGTCTTGAAATCCTCCATGCTAGGGAAAAGTCACCAGCCATTAACTCTATCTATTCCCCTCTCGATTTTACAAACTTCTGCAAGGTCAGCTCTCAATCTCCAGTGGAAAATAATCCCAGTCTATCCAGGCTTTCTTTATAACGCAAGCCTTCCATACCCGGCCACATCCTGGAAAATCTCTTCTGAATCCTCTCCAGCTTAATAACCTCCTTCCTATAACTGGGTGACCAGAACTGGACACAGTACTCCATGATCAAAATGTCTCTTTCAGTGCGGCCAGTGTGAAATCTTGGTGGACGATGTGAACATTTAATGTGGTGGAGGGATGCCAATCAAGCTTTGTGCTGGATGGTGCTGAACTTCTTGAGCACTGGTAGAATTGTATTTGACGAAGCAACTGGAGATCATTCCATTCCATTCCTGATTTGTGCTTTGTAGCTGACTGACCAAATCTGGGAAGCTGAGATCCACTTTCCCTGTCTTGGAATACTGAGCTCTCATCATATTATTTTGATGGCTGGCCAAGCTAAATCAATGGGTGATCACCAGGATATTGATAGCAGGTAACTCAGCCATTGTATTCCCATTGAACGTCATGGGGTCGTGGTTAGTTTTCTTCACACTGGAGATGGTCACTACCTGGCGCTTGTGTCATGGCCAATGTTACTTGCGACTTACAAACTGAGTCCTGAATGTTGTCCACTTGGAAAACGTCTGAGGAATAACACATGGAAATGAACATTATGCAATCAGTGAGCTTAACATTGGTGGCCTTCTGGTAAAAGGAAGGTCTCTGATGAAGCCGTTAGTGAGAGTTGGACCAAGGACATGCAGCCATGTCCTGGTACTGAGGTGTTTGGTTTCCAACTACATGTCTCATATTTGTCTCTACGTCCACCCTACGACCTCAGTGAGGTAACTCTTTAATAACAGATTAACCCTGCTTTCATCAACAGCCCCAAGCTGAAGAAGAAATTTGTTAAGATGTGCTATTTGCAATGACAATGCTATAGGGGCTAATGTTAGTTTCATATCTGAGAAGGAGACTCTAGTACTACCCCAGAGGGAGATACTAACATTATTCCAGAAAAAGACTCTAACAGTATCCAAGAGTGAGACTCACTAACACTATCGCACGGGGAATCTAATATTTTTCAAGAGGAAGACTCTGACAATATCCCAAAGGGAAAATCTAACACTATCCCAGAGGGAGATGCTAACATTATCCCAGAGGGAGACCTGTAACAGTCTGTGAGAGGGGACTCATGGTCATCAGACAGTCTGTATTTTATAGTCGCTGTTTCACAGCAGCCAGCTACAACTGTACACTCTGTACCCATACCATTTCACATTAATTTGGAACATGCCATACTGATATACTGATACTACACTATTACACACAGCCGCTTACATTCACACATCCTACGTGAGACTGGTGTGATTACACATTTACCCTCTAACACCAATCGGCCTCTGCACAAACCACCTTTTCACAACAGACAGCTCCACTCAGCTGTCTACAAGTGGACTTACTGCATTATACAAGACATTCACAACACCACAAGCAGTGCACACATCTCTTTACAACAACCGTGTGCACTATTGCAGAACAGGCAACTGCCTGTGCATCGACCGCATACACAGATTCACTGAAGGCATTGCCCACTGCCCATTCACACTTCCATACTTAGCAACAATCAGCAATGTGCGGAACACGAAATTAATAGATTGCACTTAAACAAGTCCCCTTTAAGATGTGCATATGCTCAGCTATGTGTCTATCTTACGGGCTGGTGCACAGCAAACAGACATTGAAATGAACCTCGTTCCCCACAGCACACTCAGCCTTTCACAACAGTCACACTGTGGGCAGACACAGAGACAGACAGACAGACACACACACACACCCCTTGAAAACTGTGGACGTGCACAAGCAGAGATACGCATAGACTCACACACACACCCCTCATACACTATGTATGTGGACAAACTGACACACACATACCCCTCGAACACTGTGTATATACACAGAGACACACAGCCCTTGAACACTGCGTACACACACACACACACACACACACACACACACAGTTTGCAGGGCACATTAGACTCAGTGCTTCCCAAAAGACACTTCCCTGATAAACACAACACACACATTTCACAGAGTTGCCATGGCAGCAATTGGGTTGTCACATAGCAGCTGGGTGAATAGTGAGTGGTTTGGGTGGGTCACATCTGGGGAGGGGGTGTTTAGGCAGAGGAAGCCGGTTGGAGAGGGGTGCATTTGGGGTGATGTAGTCAGGGAGGTGAGTGTCTGGGAGAGAGGGAGTGATTAGTTGGAAAAAGGGGTTATTTAGCAGAAGGGACACTTGGAGGGAATAGTTATGGGTAACTTGTCAGACAGGGAATGTTTGGAGAGTGATAAGTAGGGGGAGAGGAGGGCTCTTTGGGGATTGATCCATTGGGGGAGGGGAGTATTTGGGGAGTGACTCGCTGAGGGCGGGTGGTGTTTGTAGCTGAGGAATTGATGATCAAGGTGCAGGAGGGGGTCTGAGCACAAACTAGTCGCAGAGGGAAAGAACAGATAAAACACACTTGGGAATAACTTTAACAGAACCCACCTTCCCCTTTTCCCGCAGGGTCTCAAGGTCTGAATACTTACCTTACAGTCGCAGAAAGTGACCTGTCCAATCGAATCAGGATGTCAACTCACCTTTGAGAATTAAACAAAACTGAACTGAATTTTCACAGTATTTTCCACTCTGTGACCAGTGAAGTCTTTGTGGGACTTGGGCACAGAATTGGGGGTGAGAGGGACACTGAAACTGCATCAGAGCCAACACTGGTCCCAACCCTGGAAAGGAGCAAGAGAGTTATTTTCACAGGACATCTACATTGAAGCAAGTGCAGAAAAGTTATTTACCGCAGTAGAATCTTCTGCCCAACTGCAGCTATGTTCGACTCCACCACAGGCCAGACCTTATTGACATTCTCCCAGTCAGTCATTTTTCAGACCCCAGTGCAAAGACCTTTATGCTCCACAGAAATGCCAGGAGTGATTCTGGCTGCAGAGACAGACTGGACCTTTTATACCTTGCTGGAATGCTCTCTCCCTCCTCCTAACAGTCAGCCAATCCCCTGCAGTTTAAGCTGCCTATTTTAAGCTGTATTGCTGCACAGGTATGGAAGAGTTTGGCAAGTCCTTATCAGAAACTAGCAGTACTGAGCAGTTGGCAGGTCAGTGAGAGGACGAACAGACAGACCCACACAGCCCCAGCTCTTCATGCAGACCCTTCCAATCTCCACAAGTGACTGGCTTTATCTTGTTGAATGACAGGAAATGTGACATTTGCTTTCGCTGGAAGCCAGGCTGTCAGTTCACAAAGGATTTCAACAGGAAAGTATTGAAACTCAGGCTCGGGGCTTAAAGAATTGGCCACACTGAGTGAGGGTTGCACAAAGATTGTGTTCATTTAACACTCACCCTGATGACCTTGTGCACATTTTGGAGTATTCTGCATTCTTGTGTTGATACGTACTTCTTCTCCAGGAACACACTTTATTTGTGGTGTCTGTTGATTTTGGGTGAGAATGGACTGTGCCCAGGACATACGTTACTTTAGTTATAAACAGATACAACAGCTAAAATTTGACATTACAGAGACTATCATCTTATTTCTGTTCACAAATTCTGAGGTACCTCACTACAGTTACTGCTAACTGCTTATAACTATATTCATTTAACTTTGTTATCAATCACACAGCCTGAGCTAGACATTCCCTAGCCCCGTGGTGCTGTGTGCCCAAAAGCCCTCAGACCGTGGTCTTTCCCCACTGCACTTTGGCAGCAGCTGCCCCAAGCTTTACTACATCCCTCAGCACGTAGTCCTGGACCTTAGAATGTGCCAGTCTGCATCAGTCAGCATCAGCTCCCAGTTCTGGAAAGCCATCAAGTTTTGGGCAGACCCAAAGAGTGTTTTGATGGTCTAAGCTGATGGTCCTCTAGGTGCAGCTGTTGTTTGTCTCAGTGTGTATCCCGGGGAACGGACCGTAGAGCACAGTCTTGTGTCACGGAGCTGCTCACGTCAAACGTTGACACAAACCACTGCATCTTGCTCCAGCCTTCCTTTGCAAAGGCACATTCCAGCAGCAGGTGTGTGCCAGTCTCAATGACCCTGCAGCCGCTTAGAGGGCAGCGTGCAGTGGTGCAGCCTGTCAGGGTGTGCATGATGGCTCTCATGGGCAGAGCTCTTCTCACCACCAGCCAAGAGATGTCCTGGTGCTTGTTGGGAAGTTCTGGTGATGAGACATTCTACCAAATGACTTTGACAGTCTGCTCAAGGAACAGCCAACAGGATCCACTCTCTCCTTTCCCCACAGGATCTCAAGGATGCTACGTGCTGATCATTTCCTGATGGACTGTGGTCAAAGGGGTTTTTCTCCTGCATTGTCTGTCATGTCGTTTGGTCTAGTATAAAAGGATTTGTTGATCCATCGGATGTAGTTATGTGATGATGTTGCCTCTTGTTGACATTGTCCAGAGCAAATACTCAAGCGGGAGACACCCTGCAGAAAGCTCATGCATCCCTGGGTCCTGGCAGGCACTCAGACAGCTCTATCACAGTAAAGCTGATGACAAGTGAGGGAACAAGTGACTGAGCATGACGCCTGCATTTCTAAAACACCTTTCGTAACTTCAGAAAGTTTTACAAAAAATAATACTTCAAGTTTAGTGTCTGTTACAGTGTAGAAAATCTGGGGCAATTCTGTGCACAGAAAGCTCCACAAACAATTTAACGGCCTGGTTATCTGCTTCTCCGTTAGATGACGGATATCTGTGAAACCTAAAGATGTTGAAGCAGAAGAAAGCTATGCAGCCCATCAAGTCTGCTCTGCCATTCAATGAAATTGTGGCTGATCTGGTCATCCTCAACTCCACTTTCCTGTTCCCACCCCCCATAACCCTTACTGATTAAAATCTGTTAATCTCGGTTTTGAAAATACATAGCAAACCTTCAACAGCTTTCTGTGGCAGGGAATTCCACAGATTCACTTCCCTCTGAGAGAAGAAATTTCTCGTCATCCCTGTCTGAGGTGACTGACCCCTTAGTCTGAGATGATGCCCTCCGGTTCTAAACTCTCCCACAAGAGGAAACAATTTCACTGCATTTTCCCTGTCAAGTCCCCTAAGAACCTTGTATGTTTCAAAAAGGTCATCTCTCATTTTTCTAAATTCTGCTGAGTACAAGTCCAATCTACCCAACCTCTCCTGATAAGACAGTCCCTTTATACCTGGTATCAGCTGACTGATATTCTCTGGACTGCATCCAAGGTCAGAATATCCTTCCTTAGATAGGGGATCCCAAAACTATTCACAGTTTTAGCGGCAGCCTGGCCAGTGTTTCGTACAGATTTAGCCAAATGACTCATTGATGAGTAGTCCTAAATCCCTCACAGTGCTGTAGCTTTCTGCAGTCTTCCTCCTTTAAATAATAGCGAGCTGCTCTATTCTTCCTGCCAAAGTGCATGATCTGACATTTCTCCACATTACATCCCATCTGTCATGATTTTACCCATTCACTTAACCTGTTTATATCCCCCTGTTGATTCTCTCTGTTGTCCTCACTACTCGCCACTGATTTTTATATCATCTATAAACTTGGCTTTAATATTCACTCTCCTCATCCAAGTCATTAATATATATTGTTAAATAATTGTGGTCCAGCACTAATCCCTGTGGTGATCCACTGGTTACAGGCTGTCAGCCCGAAATCGCTCCATTTACCCCTTCTATTAGTTAGGTAATCCTCTACCAGGCTAATGTATTAAATAGTGCATGGCACTGCATGTGCGCACTTGAGAGTGAAGACAGAACCTTTGCATAGGGTTTTGTCTGAAAAACCGCACCTCTGACAGGGCAGCACTCTCTCAGGATTGCACAGCGCTGTCATCCAGAATGAAGGACTGAAATGTCTGGAATGGGACATAAATCTCCTAAGCTCCTGACTTGGTGACGAAAGCACTTCCACTATTGAGAATCACATTTTCTCTTAGTTGTAATGAGACCATTCAGCCCACTGAGCCCATTCTGACTCTGTAGAGAAACTTAATTAGTCTATATCTGCTGCTCAAATCCTGCTGGAATGGTTAGGGTGTGAAAAGAGACCTTTTGGCCCATCATGTTTGTTCTAGCCCTCAGCTGCTTTAAATCCCTTGCTATTTCCTTTTCCCTGTAATTTTTATCAGTTAGATAATGACCCAATTACCTTTTGAGATTGGGCAGAGCTGTGCAGATCTAAACTACTTGCTGCCTCATGATTTCATGACAAAGTTTCTCAATCACTTTCAGCCAACACCCTCTGGTTCTTGGTCTTTTCATCCATGGGAGCAGATTCACTCTGCCCCCTCTGTCCAAACCCCTCCATAATTTAAAAACAAATGATCTTATCCCCTCTCACCCTCCTTTTCTCCAAGGAGATCTGTCCCAGATCCGTCAACATGTTTGAAGCCCTTTATTCATCGAAAAATTCTCATAAAGCTTTTCTGCTCTATCTCGAGATCCCTCACAAGAGGGCACGGCTGAGATCAGCACTGAATGAGTGTCACACTGTTGGAGGGTCGATGCTGAGGTAATGCTTCATTGATGGAAATGGCATATTTTTGGTGACACTGTTTTGCGGTAAAGTGTCTCAGACAATGCTGGAAGCAGTCTCTTGATCTGGAGAAAGTTTGATGTCCACTGGTTCCAGTTTTTACTTCGCTCTGTCTTGCCAGCTTCTGCTCAGACACACACAACCCACCGAATGAGCAATTAAACCAAAAAAAGTCGGTGCATGATGGTCTGCAACCAATCCCAGAGTGAGGCCAAAAACAGAAGTTGCTGGAAAAGCTCAGCGGGTCTGGCAGCAACTGTGAAGATGAAAAAAAATTAACATTTTGTGTCCAGTGACTCTTTCTCAGGACAAGTGAAGCCACTCAGCCCGTTGTGGCCATACTAGCTCAGCTCTCCAATTTGGGCTTTTATTCATTCACAGGCTGAGGGCATTGTATTTACTGCCCATCCCTAATTGCCCAGAGGGGCAGTTAAGAGTCAACCACATTGCTGTGGGTCTGGAGTCAAATGTAGACCAGACCAGGGGGACATCAGTGACCCAGATGGGTTTTTTTCTGACAATCATCATCAGTTTCCTGATCATCATTAGGCTCTCCATTTCTGATTTTCATTGAATTCAAATTCCAATATCTGCCTTGGTGGGATTCAAACCCAGGTCCCCAGAACATTACCTGGGTCTCCGGATTTAAAAGTCTAGTGATAACACCACTAGCCCATTGCTTCTCATTAATCACACTCCATGGCTGTGGCCCTTTCACCTTAAAATAGTTTTCCTGTTTAAGTATAGATCCAATCCTTGTTCGTCTCAAATCACAGTCACATAGACTCACCCTCCCATCACCCACCAATGTATGAAAACTTTTATCATAATCATCTTCAATCTATGTGCTCCAGTTCCCGACCCTTTGTCCTAGAAACTGGGTCTCATTCCTCAAAAGCTCCAACATATTTTTCAAAGTGAGAGATAAGACACAGGTGGCACCTGCTGTCCTCTGTCACGCTGTTTATATCCAAGCACTGCGCCTGTATTCGACACTTCACACCTTGGGCGCATTTGTTACCCTAATCTGGCACTCATGACCTCACACTGGGCTGGAGCTCAGATCTCAGGCTTGTCACCCAGGAATGTTCAATAACTCAGTGGGAGACAAGCTCTTCAAACCAGCAATCTGAAATTGTCTGAGAGGCCACTGACATTCCAATAGGTCAGCCCCTCGTGGATAGAAGATGTAAAGGCCAGTTGCTGAAGGTCATGTCAACTCAGGGAAATCTGATTCCAACCCATAGATAGACGAGTGTTGTAACTGGGAACTGACAGGTGAGTGGAAAGAGAATCAGCTGCAGAAAGAATAGAATAGAATAGAACAGAACTGAAATTCATTGTCACATGTGCTTCTACATGAAAAATGCAGTGAGAAATTTTACAAGTCACTCCATCCACCGCGGCACCCTTAAATATAAGGCCCCCTCTCTCCCAGACTCTGACTTAACGGAGTACAAGTGGGGAGGCAGTGCTGGTGTACGCCTGAACCCCAGGCTGGGCAGGGCCTAGGATAGGAGGCTGGACCAGGGCCCAACATCCGCGGCCCTGAGTTCCAAGGGGTATGGGGCTGGGGCAATAGCTGCACAGTGCGCTATGATTTCTGACCCAGGCTCTCCTTCTGGAGAGCTGGCTTCAAGTTGCACTGGTATAGATAGTGAAAGCTGAATTCAATAAAAATCTAGAATAAAATGTGAGTCTAATAATGACCATGTAATCACTGGTCATTGTTGTAAAACGCAATATTCTTTACTAACATTCTTTAGGGAAGGAAATCTGCCATCCTTGCCTGGTCTGGCCTACACGAGACTCCATACCCACAGCCACATTTGCTTCTCTTAACTGCCCTCTAGGACAATTAGGGATAGGCAATAAATGCTGATCTAGGCTGAGATGCTCTAATCCCACAAACAAATAAAGTCTTTCTGTTGAAATGGCAGTTCTTTGTAGTTGGAAAACAAATTACCTGGATTTATATAGCACCTCTCACCTTGTCAAGGCCTCACAATAGGCTTGTGTGTCAACAAAGTGCTTCATGGAGTGTAGTTAGTAATCTCAGAAAAGCATCAGCCCCTGGACGAAGAATGTAATGGAGAAAACAGGAAGCAGGAAACAGTGGGCTTGACAGATGTCAGGTAGATTCGAGAAGTCAGGACTAGGCTCCTAAGTTGCTGCTTGGCCTGCTGTGTTCATCCAGCCCCACACTTTGTTATCTTGGATTCTCCAGCATCTGCAGTTCCCATTATCTCTGATTAAAATTGAACCTTTTGAGGGCAAGTGAAAAAAACAAACAAAAGAAGCAAAGACAGAATGTGAGAAGAGGTGGGCAGCTAACAATACAAACACAGTTACTTCACTGACATGGCTGCAGGTTGAGCTGAATATTGAAGATTGCAGGACATTTACGGAGAACAGGAAGCTAAGAAAATGTGGAGCTGTTAATCAATGATGTTATTAACACAGTCAAACAGAATGATTTAGATTTAGGAAACCAGAATGTAGAATGGGTTTAGGTAAAGATGAGAAAAGATAAAAGCAAGAAATCACTTGTAAGAGAGGTGTCCAGGCCCCCTGACATGGTGGTACGGAGTATAAAAGAAGAAATAATTGGACTTTATCAGAAAGTTTTGGTTTTAATCACTTCGAATTTTAATCCACATATGGGCTGGAAAGATCAGACAGGCAAAAGTAGCCTGGTTAAAGTATTCATTGAAAGCTTTCAGTTTAGGTTTTCAGAACAGTACATACTGGAGCTGACCAGAGAGCAGGTTTAGTAGACTTGGTATTGTGAAACAAAATGAGCCCTCAGATAGAAGAACCTCTAGGAAATAGTGATCATAACATAATGGCAGTGGGTGGGGCCCAGCATGAGCCCTGATGGTGCTCAGCAGTAAAGTGGCTGGCAAACCGAGGCAGGATTTAGCCTTGTGGGGATAGCTTCGCATGGAGTGACTGCAGGCCCACGGCTTAGGGAAGGACTGTAATATTTAACTTTATTTCTTTGTTTTCCTACTTTCTACTAAAAAGAACTGTAGTGATGACTATAATTTATTTCTTTATTTTTGTGTCTAGGATTTTGAACCTAGGATGGTGCCTGGAAAGGTAACATTGTACGCTTGACTGTACTTCTGTACTTGAGTACATGTGACAATAAAACCAAAACCCAAACCTAATTGAATTTTTCATTCAGTTTCAATTGTGAGTGGAGGAATAGAAAAACAAAATATTTATCTAAATACTGTGAGATCAAGGGTGCTGAGATGTTGAGTAATCTGAGTGTAAGAATCACAAAAAGGTAGTTTGCAGATTCAGCAAGAAATTACAAAATTGGTGAAATGACCTGACATTTTCCTCTCAGAGTTGAGAGTTCTTTGGAACTTTTCCTCAAATGTGGAAGCAGACACTTTGAATATTCTTAACAGAGAAGTAGACAGACTTTTGATAAGCAGTAGTATGAAAGGTTATAGTTTTTCTGGGTAGGGTGGGGGATAAAGACATGCAGTGGCCATTATCATGGCTTCAAATTGTCACAGCCTGTGTAATTTTATGAACAAGGCCTCCCTTTATGTCTTTAGTTGATCCCTATTACGCATGTAGATGTCTGAAAAACTGTAAAGTGCTCGGCCACTGTAACAGCCAGGAATCTCTTACATTTATTATCTGAAATCCCTTGTTTCAAAAAAATGTGACTAACAATATTTGAGAGTAAATAAAGGCTTTCTTTCCAAAAAAACTATTTAAAAGAAACACGGCAAAGATGATATTTGGATTCACGGTGGCTCAGTGGTTAGCACTGCAGCCTCACAGCGTTAGGGACCCGGGTTCAATCCCACACTCGGGGAACTGTCCGTATGGAGTCTGCACATTCTCCCCGTGTTTGTGTGGGTTTCCTCCCACTGTCCAAAGATGTGCAAGGTAGGTGGACTGGCCGTGTTAAATTTCCCATAGCGCCCAGGGGTGTTCAGGATAGGTGGGTTAGACATGGGAAGTACAGGGGTAGGGGAAAGGATCTGGGGGTGATGGTCTTTGGAGGGGCAGTGTGGACTTGTTGGGCTGAATGGCCTGTTCGCACACTGTAGGGATTCTGAGTTAGTGAAGGCCAGCAGGAATATGGAGCAACTGTGGCAGTCATTAATATTATTGAACAGGCATGCAGTGCTGAGAGCGCTCTCTTTGCTCCTAACCACCTCCTAAATATCAGGAAATTCAAGGTATTCTTTGGGATTATAAACAATCGAAAGATAGGTGGGGAAAGACTGGAGTCAATTAAGGAGAGGTCTATGTACAGAGACAGAAGAAATAACTGAGATGCCAACTGGGAGATTTGCATCTGCCATTGCCAATGATTTCTGTCAATGTCATAGTGAAACTGCAGTTTGTCAGGTTAGGAACGCATAGGTGGGAATTACTGATACATTGGCCACGCACTTTCTGCTGTTGGTTGTGCTCTCATTAAAAAAAAGAAAAAAAAAACCAGGAGATTAGAATCTCCTCAGTTGAGGACTGACTCCGAGCTGGCTGACCACAGCTAGTGTACTGTGCACAAGTAAATAAAGTGGGACTAGGTGATGGGACCTGGCCTCTAAGCAGTTACTTCAACTAATCTATCAGACAAGCTGATGAGGGGAATGTGGTTGATGTGTACACATGGACTTCCACGTCTTCCCTACACGTAGCCCACAGGCTTGTCAGCAACATTGAGGACCATGGAATGAGAGGGATGGGGCAGCATGGACTCCAGGTTGGCTGAGTGACAGGAGAGCTGTCTCTCAAGCTCATAATCCTCCTGGAAGCTTGTCCTTCCTGCCACACCTGGGTCAGAAACAAAAAAAAATGCAAGTGAAAGGGCCTAAAATAATAAATATACAACCATCTGTATTTCACATGTCCTGCCATTAGGGATACACAATGCAAATATCCTGGAAACATTTCAAACATTATTAACTGAAGAACCTCGTAATATACATTATTTAAAATTCTTTCAGAGGGTGTGGGCCAGTGTTTGTTCCTACCCGTTTCAGACAGCAGTTAAGAGCCAGTCACATTGCTGTGAGTTTGCAGTCACATGTAGGCCACAGCAAATAAGGACAGCAGTTTCCTTCTGACAAGGACATCGGTGAACCAGATGGGTTTTTACTGCTTTGCCATCATCATTGCTGAGGTGAGCTCTCAATTACAGGCTTTTTTAAAAAATGAACTAAATTGAAGCTCCACCAGTTCTCCTATTGGGATTTGAACCCCGGACTGGTGGATGTACAAGACCAGGGGCATACCAATGCACCACCAATCCCTCTCATGGACACACAGCGTGACTCATTCTGTACTCCAAAATACCCTCAGTTTGATTCCAACTTCCATTCTGATATACACACCATTAGTAAGCAAACCCCACCCATATTTACCCTGCAGTTATTCCACTCATATCCCACACATATGCACTCATACCTCACATTTACCCCATGCTCTATGTTGCTAAATATAGGGTTTGCAAAGTGCTAAGGTTTTTATTCGCCTGACTACAGCCCAGTCTGAAACACCAATCCAGGCTGACTTTATTCATAATTTTATGTTCAGGCTTTCAGGAGACTGCACACACTTCGTGGAGACACAGCATGCTCAGTAGGACTCTTTGTTATCTCAACATAAGTCAGTCGTAGGTTCAAGTCCCACTCCAAAGAGCTGAGTACCTGGTTTGAGTCTAATTTTCCCATACTGATGGATTGCCACACTGTCAGAAGTGCTGTACTCCCTTTGACACATTGAATTGATTCAGTGTTGCAAAGAAGAAATAAGAAATTTACAAGTGGATAAAGGCATTGTTGGGTGAATGGACTAAAACTTGGCAGATGGAGTTTAACGCAGCTAAGTAGGAGGCTATCCATTTTGGTTGGAGGAATTGAAAAGCAACTTATTATCTAAATGGAAAGAAATTCCAAACTGCTGCAGAGGGATCTGGGCGCCCTTGTGCATGACTCACAGGCAAATTGTACATAGGTACAGCAGGTAATAAGGAAGGCAAGAGGAATTTTGGCATTTGTTGCAAAAGGAATAGAGTATGAAAGTAGGGAAGTGTTGCTGCAACAGTACAAGGCATCAATGAGACTGCACCTGGAGTATTGTGTACAATTCCAGTTCCCTTAACAGAGAAGGGCTGTAGTTTTATTTGGAGGCAGTTCAGGTGAGCTTCGCTGGAATGATTCAAGAGATGAGCAATTTGTCTTATTAAGAAAAATTGAGCATTTTAGGCTGATACTTCTAGAGTTTTGAAGAATGACAGAAGATCTAATTGAGGTATGTAAGATATTAAAGGAAATTGACAAAGTAGGTGTACAGCAGATATATCACTTGTGCGGCAATCTAGAATGAGAGGTCACAATTCTAGAATAAGGGATGGTAGATTTAAAACAGAAGTGAAAAGAAATTACTTCTCTCAAAGGATCATAAATCTGAAGAATTCACTATCCCAGAGTACAGGAGATGCTGGGACACAGGGTAAATTTAAGGAGGAGATGGACAAATTTTTAATTAGTAACAGGTTGAAGGGTTATGGAGTTGAGGCTGAGATAGACTCAGCCATGATTGTTTGAAATGGTAGAAGAGGCCTGAGGGGCTGAATGGCCTACCCCTGCTTCTAGTTTTCATGGTTCCCTGTCCCTCCTCAATGGTGAGGCAGCAGCATAACCTGCTGAGCATCTACAGCTGCCATTCAGAATTTCAGGATTTGGAATCATGTCTCTGTAGCTGCAGTTTTGAGTTTGTTTTCACTAAAGAAACAAAAAAAAAATCACCTTTTCCTCAGACTGGAAGGACAGCATTTGGGAATGGAGGGAATGGTACTGTCAGAGAGAGGGACAGGGACAGAATACAGTCCCATTATGGACACATGGAGCCTATTTCGCTCTCCACGTTCAGCAGCTATTCTATGACCTCTATCTGCCTTAGTCCGTAGCCCTTAGTGTAACAAAGTAAATATCAGTCTCAGATTTAAAATTAACCTTTTTTAAGCATCTCACCATTCAGCAGGAGAGAGTTTGGACTTTCTGTTTTCACTTTTGTTGCATCTTTCTCTAATTCTTCAGCCGGGGCCCATTCAACGCTGTTCCTCGGGCCCTGGGATGTGTCATTGATTATCTGAGTCTCTCACACTAACCAGTCCATCAGTTTTTGTTCTTCCTGCATACATTTCCTGCATCTCTCTCTCCAGGTCAGAGTTGCTTTCCACACGTTAGCTTCCTTTGCCAGGTTGCCACGGCAACCATAATTTCTCACCTTCACTCGACTCCAATCTCCTAGCGTCTGTTTCTGGAAAGTTATTAAAGGCTAATATTTCCGTCCAAGCCCACCCGCCCTTTAGTGTAACTGCTCTATTCAATCCTAGCTCCTGCTGGGACACTGCAGACTGCCCAGTTCATGTGGAGGCACAGTTCCCTCCTGGCCCATTATTGCTGCCCATCATCCCATGAAATGGATTCTCTGTCCCAAGACACATGTTCACCTCCCTAATCTGTTTATCCCTTCACCAAATTGCACATTACAAAGCCAAGGTTATAGTTCCTGAAACTGTGGCGTTCTTTCATTTAGCTCCTAATTTTTGGGACTCACTAACTCGTCCCAGGGAGTCAAAGGAAATGGAGATAGGACTGGGTGCGGGGAGGGGGAGGGGGAGAGGGAGTGGGTGTGTGGGTAGAGATGGGACAGTGAGGCCACAATGATATCATGGTCTTATAAAGCAGCGCAGCGAGCTTGAAGGCCCGAACAGCCTCATCCTATTTCGAAGACCAGTTCCTATGTTCCTTTCCGTCTCCCTAATGAACCGCAAGAAATGGATCTGCCCCTCCCTATCCTGCCCCAGGACCAGATTCTCATCTTTTCTTCAGTTCTGAAGGAGGGTCACTGGACTCGAAACATTAACTCTGTTTATCTCTCCATTGATGCTGCCAGACCTGTTGAGTTTCTCCAGCAGTTTCTGTTCTTCCTTCAGATTTGAATTAGAATTAGGTTTATTGTCACATGTACACAAGTACAGAGATGCAGGAATACAGCAAAAAGCACAATTTCCACTTGCAGCGTCATTAGAAAAATAAAGAAATAAAGTCCAGAATTACGGTCTTTCTAAAGCAGAGATCTCCAGCATTCACAGTTTTTTGTTTTCTTTTAAGATCAGTTCTGTGTCTGTCTGACGTAGGCTCCCCCTTTACTGCACACACCAGTGATTACATCAGCTCCACAGTGAACAGGCAGCTCTCTGCAGTATGTGTGCCTGAAATCTGGAGCAAACTGTCCAGTTACATTTCCTTCCCTTCTCTATCCATTCTTCCTCCAACTTTCACTCGAGCTGGACTGATCCTGAGGCAAAGAGCTTTGAGATATAGACAAGTGCAGCAAATCTGGGCAGTCTCACTGTCCACAAACTCTCACATCCTGCCGTCTACAGGCAGACGGTTTGTATTATTTCTGTTGAAGTCTTAGTTTGTTGTGTTATTTTTTCTTTGCACTCCGAAAAACTGGACAAAATATCTTGAATACTTCATTGTGTCAGGCATTTTCGAAACATGGCAAGAGTTGGAAGAGAGAAACACGCCATTTCCTTCCGCAATCTCCCCCCAGATTTCCATTCTCCCCTCTTCATACATGAACCAATAAACGGACCAAAAAAAACTAACTATATTGTCATCTGTTGCCTGTGCTGTTCCACACTTTGTATTAACACTGTTGTCACTTTTTACTCCTATCATTTTCATGATGTCTGATGCTCTGCTCCTGGAACTGATTACAATCCCACTCTGCCCTAGGCCTACTACAGCCTCTCCCTTTCCACTCCAGACCGCAGTCCCACTCTGTCCTTCTCTAGATTAGAGTTGCGTTCTGTTTTACTCCAGATTATAGCTCTATTCTGCCTACGGTAGATTACAATCTCATTCTAGGTGATTCCAGATTACAGTCCATTCAGTCCTTCTCTAGATTACAGCCCCATTTTCTTCTAGACCAGATTACAGTCCATTCTGTTCTACTTTAGATTAAAGTCCCTCTCTCAATTACAGTCCCACTCTACCCTAGGTTATAGTCCCCTCCAAAAACAGTTCCACTCTGTCCTGGTCCAGATTACAGTCCCATTCCATCCTACTCTAGAATATAATCCCACTCTGGCATGTCTCCTATTTCACTGATTTGACTGTGACCTTTAGAGGTTCCATGCTATTTGTCTGACAGTTTTCAAAGCTTCTTAGCTTAGAATCCTCCACAAACTTTTTAGTTGTGGTCCACACAATTTTGCTGATTGAAAGTCCACCTTGAATCTTTTAATCACTATTACCTTCTGGCCCCGAGGGCATTAACGCCACATCTGAGACTTCTTGGTCCATTGGGCCTGACTGCAATTGTGAGGCAGCAATGCCACCTGGTGGCCAATACCTTTTAAGACAGGGTGTAGAGCTGGATGAACACAGCAGGCCAAGCAGCATCAGAGGAGCAGAAATGTCAGCGTTCCGGCCTGGCCTGCTGTGTTCATCCAGCTCTGCACCTTGTTATCTCAGATTCTCCAGCATCTGCAGTTCCTACTATCTCTGTAACCTTTTAAGACAGCATTTCCAATGGACTCTACTTGCAGGCAAGTTTCAAGAAGAGCTTCTGACAGGGTCACATTCTTGGTATTAACACAGGAATTTCCATCTTCACATCCTTCCCAACACCTAGAGAAGATTCATCAGACATTGGCCCCATTGTAGCTGGGAGATAGAACTTCCTGAACTTGTCCAGGGCCGTCACACTGAGAATCAGAGTCACAGGATATGGCCAGAAAGTAATTAACTGCAAAAAATTTTATCGCGAAGGCCTCAAAATGTATTTAAAAACAACTTCCTGAATAATTAGCATCCCACCCCCACATAAATCACCCCACCTGCACACCCACTGATATTACTGTTCCTCAGTATCATATCCATTTCTACAGCCCAATCCCGACCCTCACACACACAGACCCCCACAGCCCAATCTCTACCCTCACAGCCCAAACCCCACCCTCATGCACACAGACCCCCACAGCCCAAAACCCACTCTCACACACATAGACCCCTACAGCCCAATCCCCACCCTCACACACACACAGGCCCTCAGCCAAATCCCCTCCCTCACAGTCACACACAGACCCCCAAAGACCAATCTCCACCCTCACACACAGACCCCCAAAGACCAATCTCCACCCTTACACACAGACCCCCACAGCCCAATCCCCACCCTCATACACACAGACCCCCACAGCCCAATCTCCACCCTTACACACAGACCCCCAAAGACCAATCTCCATCCTTACACACAGACCCCCTCAGCCCAATCTCTACCCTCACACTTACACTCCCTCACAGCCATACCCACCCTCATGCACACAGACCCCCAAGCCCAAACCCCATTCTTACACAGAGACCCCCACAGCCCAATCTCTACCCTCATACAAAAACAGACCCCCACAGCCCATTCCCCATGCTCACAAACACACAGAACCCCCAGCCAAATCCATGCTCTCAGCCTCACACACAGACGCCCACAGCCCAATCCCCACCCTCATACACAGAGACCCCCACAGCCCAATCCCCACCCTCACACACACACAGACCCCCACAGCCCAATCTCGACCCTCATACAAAAACAGACCTCCACAGCCCATTCCCCATGCTCACAAACACACAGAACCCCCAGCCAAATCCCCCCCTCACACTCACACACAGACCCCCACAGCCCAATCCCCACCCTCATACACACAGAGACCCCCACAGCCCAATCCCCACCCTCACACACACACAGACCCTCAGCCAAATCCCCACCCTCATCCTCACACTGATGCCCACAGCAAAACCCTCACCCTCACATACAGACCCCCACAGAAAGGCACCCTCATCTTAACTCCCACCCTCTCTTATACACACACAGCCTAACTCCCACTCCCTCTCAAAAAATCAGAAGAATGAGAGGTGATTTCATTGAAACAAACAGGATTCTGAAAGGGCTTTACAGGGTAAATGTTTCCCCTCATGGGAGTCTTGGAACAGACAGCATAGTCTCAGAATACAGGGGTACTAGTTTAAGACTGAGATGAGAAAGAATTTCTTAAGAGTTTTTGGAATACCTTACTACAGAAAGCTGTGAGATTAGAGTCCTGTCGTATTTAAGGCTGATATAGATTCTTGATCAGTCTGGGATTCAAGAGTTAGGGGGAAAGGGCGGGAAAGTGGATGTGAGGAATGCCGGGATCGGCCATGATCCTGTTGAATGATGGAACAAGTTTGAGGGGCTGAACCGCCCGCTCCTGTTTCTAGTTCTTATGTTTTTTCTCTCTCTCTCTCTCTCACACACACACATCAGAACCAGAACACACAAACATTGCAATGTGGAAGAACATTTTGAGGGGTATTTTTTAAAAATTCAATGATAATTAATGGAGATATATGAATCTTCTAAGTTCATGACTTGACTGGATCCAAGCTGAGCTTGGTGATCCCTTAGGATTCACTGTTGAGTTATTGATGGTTGATTAGTATTTTCTACCAGAGGTGGTCAATGCTGGAAATCCCAACCTCGGTGAGTGAGTGGTCACCCAGCAGATAGAGTTTGAGCTGCTGGCATGCCTGGGATTTTAGGAAGATCATTCCTTTCTTCCCATTACCCTGCCACTATCCCAATCTATGTTTGAATCATTACCATTTGCCACTATAAATGCTCTTAATTCATGCAGTTGTCTGTAACTTCCTCAAAAAGTGTTCCTCTGTTCTCACTAATTGGTGATCCATGGACACATTGACCAATGCGACTACATCCTTTCGTTCCTTCGTCCTAGCCAGATTGATACTATGAGCTCTCTGACAGATCCTCTTTTCCCAGCACTGCAACGCTCTCCTTATTAATAACTCCAACCCTCCCCCTTCCTCCATTTCCTATTTTTCCTGAAAATCTTCTATCCAGGAATATTGAACAGCCAGTCCTGCCTTCGTTGAGCTAGTTCTCTGTTCTTGTCGCAACCTTTTGTTTCCATGTAGCAACTTGCAAACGTAAGTTGCCAATTTACACACCACACTCTGTGCACTGGCACTGACACACAATAATGCTCAGCACATAGTCCTGGACCCTGGAATGTGGAGGCAGTGGAGCCAGGGTACAATAGAGATTCGCAAGAATAATTCCGGGATAAGCAATTTTAGTTACAAGGATAGACTGGGTAAAGGCAGGAAGGATGTTCCCAATGACCGGGGACTTCTGAACCAGGGGTTATAACCTATGGATGTTGGGTAGGTCTTCAGAACTGCACAGAGAAGAAATGTCTTCACCCAGACAGTGGTGAGCCTATGGAATTCATTATCACAGAAAATGGTTGAGGTGAAAACATTGAATGTCTTCAAATAAGGAGTTATAGTTTTTTAGGACTAAAGGGATCAATGGGTACAGGGAGAAAGCAGGATCGGAGACTGAATTGGAGTTGAACGGCCGAGAGAGAGAAGTGCACTTTTTCTTTCAATAGAGGGGTCAATAATCAGGAGACATAGATTGAAAAGTCTTGACTCCATAAAGGTGTTTGGAAATGCTCAGTTCTTGCTGCCTCTGATTGCCAGGAGGAGCTTTGCTGCTGCCTCCAATCCCTCCGCTACCTCCAACCACCAGGAGGCTGCTGCCTCCAATCCCTCCGCTACCTCCAACCGCCGGGAGGCTGCTGCCTCCAATCCCTCCGCTACCTCCAACCGCCAGGAGGCTGCTGCCTCCAATCCCTCCGCTACCTCCAACCGCCGGGAGGCTGCTGCCTCCAATCCCTCCGCTACCTCCAACCGCCGGGAGGCTGCTGCCTCCAATCCCTCCGCTACCTCCAACCGCCAGGAGGCTCCTGCCTCCAATCCCTCCGCTACCTCCAACCGCCAGGAGGCTGCTGCCTCCAATCCCTCCGCTACCTCCAACCGCCGGGAGGCTGCTGCCTCCAATCCCTCCGCTACCTCCAACCGCCGGGAGGCTGCTGCCTCCAATCCCACTGCTACCTCCAACCGCCGGGAGGCTGCTGCCTCCAATCCCTCCGCTACCTCCAACCGCCGGGAGGCTGCTGCCTCCAATCCCTCCGCTACCTCCAACCGCCAGGAGGCTCCTGCCTCCAATCCCTCCGCTACCTCCAACCGCCGGGAGGCTGCTGCCTCCAATCCCTCCGCTACCTCCAACCGCCGGGAGGCTGCTGCCTCCAATCCCTCCGCTACCTCCAACCGCCGGGAGGCTGCTGCCATTCCACGAGGCCTGCTCTCACTGCTATGCCAACGCCACCAAATTGCCATAAAAGTCTTTGAAGAAAACAAAGAAAAAAGAAAACAAAGAAGAGCAAAAGTAAAAGAAGAGAAAGCTTTTGTGGAGATATTGTTTTAGACTTTAGGATCTGGATGTTTTCTTACCTTTTGGCTCTTTTTTTGTTGTTTTTCCTTTAACTCTGGTTTTTGTTATCAAGATGGTGGTGGAGAGTGGTGACTTTCTACGCTTTTCACTGTGCTTGTGTATTCCTGTACTTGAATACTTGTGTATTCCTGTACTTGAATACTTGTGTATTCCTGTACTTGAATACTTGTGTATTCCTGTACTTGAATACTTGTGTATTCCTGTACTTGAATACTTGTGTATTCCTGTACTTGAATACTTGTGTATTCCTGTACTTGAATACTTGTGTATTCCTGTACTTGAATACTTGTGTATTCCTGTACTTGAATACTTGTGACAATATAATCTAATTCTAATTGAATATAATAGAAAAATAGAAACTTAATGTTACACATATTTTTACATGAAATACACATTGAATAGTTTTATAAGTCATAGAGATGTACAGCACAGGAACTGATTCTTCGGTCCAACTCATCCATGCCGACCAGATATCCTAAATTAATCTAGTCCCATTTGCCAGCATTCAGCCCAAATCTCTCTAAACCCTTTGAATTCATGTACCCATCCAGATGCCTTTTAAATGCTGTTACTGTACCAGCCTTCACCACTTCCACTGGCAGCTCATTCCACACATGCACACCCTCTGTGTGAAAAAGTCGTCCCTTAGGTACCTTTTAAATATTTCCCCTCTCACCTGAAACCTATGCCCTCTAGTTTTGGACTCTCCTACCCAGGGGAAAGAACTTGACTATTCACTCTATCTGTGCCCCAACTGGTTTTATAAATTTCTACAAGGTCACCCCTCAGCCTCCAATGCTCCAGAGAAAATAGCCCCAGCCTACTCAGCCTCTCCCTGTAGCTCAAACCCTCCAAACCTGGCAACATCCTTGCAATTTTTTTCTGAACCTTTTCA
Organism: Stegostoma tigrinum; assembly: GCF_030684315.1. Taxonomy (NCBI): domain Eukaryota; kingdom Metazoa; phylum Chordata; class Chondrichthyes; order Orectolobiformes; family Stegostomatidae; genus Stegostoma; species Stegostoma tigrinum. The sequence continues at coordinate 3,143,962 of NC_081391.1, forward strand.
AGTTTCACAACATCCCTCCTATAGCAGGGTGACCAGAATTGAACCAATGTCCTGTACCACCACAAAATGACCTCCCAACTGCTACACCCAACGTATTGACCAATAAAGGCAAGCATACCAAACGCCTCCTTCACTATCGTGTCGACCTGCGACTCTACTTTCAAGGATCTATAAACCAGCACTCCAAAGTCCCTTTATTTGGTACCACTCTGCAGGACCTTACCATTAAGCATATAAGTCCTACCCTGCAACCCATCACAGCATCTCCATCAATGACAGCAGTCATATATAATAATAAAAAAAATTAAGATAAAGTTCATACAGTTCAGCTACAGCTCCTGGGATTGAGGAAAGTTGATTAAGGAACAATGGAATACTCTGAAGATGCAGTCAAGACGAGAATGTCATTCCAGGACAAGACCACCATGCCGGGCCACTGGAGCACTGGGCCGGAAACCACTGGTGAAGAAGATCGCCATGTGGGGCTGAGATGGCCACGCCTGGGTGAAACCACCTGCCAGGCTGCTGGAACACCTGGATGCTGAAGACAAAGAAGACTCCACAAGGGGGCAAAACCTCCATGCTGAACCAAGACCGCCACACAGGGAGAAAAGGTAGAAGCCTAAAGGGCTAAGCAAGGGTGTGATATGTGTTATCAGGCTCTGATAGGATTTGTGGAGTAATCATTACCTTCTTGACAAGTTGAGCAAGTTTGAGGGGTTGAGAGGCTTACTCCAACTCCTAATACATATGCTTGTAGGTACATTTGTGTCTATATTTGACAATTGCATATATATGTTTGTGTGCATGTTGTGTGTCTATATTTACTTTTTGTATGTTTGTTTGTATGTAAATGTTTGTGTTTGTTTGTTTCAATGATTGTGCATGTGTTTGTGCATATACATTTGTATGTATATGTTTGCATGTTCATTTTTCTATGTATGTTTGCATATGTTTGTGTGTAAATTTTCATGTGTATTTGTTTGAATGTTAACATTTACATCTATGTTTGCATGTATATTTTGTATTTATATCTTTGAATGTATATTTTAAAACTTTTGTATATTTATTTAGTTGCACATGTTTGAATGTAGAGCTGGTGTTTCCTCACCTTGGGTCTAAGATTTGACCATGTTGGATTCACGTGGAACCTGGGGAGGTGATGACCTGGTGGTATTATCATTACACTATTAATCCATAAACTCAGCAAATGTCCCAAAAGTTGAATCTCACACAGCAGGTCATTGAATTTGAATTCAATAACAACATACGCAATTAAGAGTCTAATGACGACCATGAATTCATTGTTGTGGGCCAAAACCCATCTGGTTCACTAATGCCCTTCAGGGTGGGAATGTGGCCTACATGTGACTCCAGGCCCACAGCCATGTGGTTGACATTTAACTGCCCTCTGGGTAATTGGGAATGGGCAAAAAATGCTGGCCCAGTCAGAAACACTCACATTCCCTGAATGGAGATTAAAAAAAAATACTGCAGCATGTTGTTGGCGCTTCCCTTTGACAGAACTGGTAACTTGTGGGAATATCACCGTCAGCCTTGATGAGGAATTACCGGACAGGTTCTGGCATCAATTTAATGAAACCCCAGCGCTGAGTCGTGACCACGGGCCCTTCGCCCGGAACCGTCCCCTGATTGGACAGGGAACCATCAATCAGAAGGCAGTCCGCTAATGATTGGAGAATATTTATCCCGCCCACACCCCCAGTGATCTGATTGGTCAACTGGGGCGTCAATTGCAAAATGCAAAAGCGGATGTTCGGTCTGCGCGTGCGCAGTTTTCCACGGGAGGCCTGACAACGGTTTGAGCAGTTCAGTAAAACCTGCTTTTCTGTTATTAATATTTATATGTTATTATTGGCTTTGGTTTATCAGACAATATCCATAAATGTTGAGGGTTATTGAGGACCCTCAGACTTGGGGCGGGCGCGACTGGAGGACCTTGACACGCAAAGTGAGGGGCTGCAGGTATCTCACTCATTGGAAGAGGGGCTGGAGGATTCTGACGTCTGCGGGGGTGGAGCTGGCGGACCGGCTGTCGTTGGGGCGGGGCTGGAGGACCCACCGTCTTCGGGGCTGGGCTGGAAGAGCCTGATACCCGAGGGGATGGGGCTGGAAGTACAACACACCTTGGGGGCGTGCCTGGAGGACCTTGCCTCCGTTATGCAGTGGAATGAAGCACACTGACACCCAGGGCTGGATGACCTTCAGAGATAGTAGGAACTGCAGATGCTCCAGAATCTGAGATAACAAGGTGTTGAGCTGGATGAACACAGCAGGCCAAGCCGCATCAGAGGTCACATGACCTTGCCTCCTCGTGGGAATGGGCTGGAAGATTGACGCCACGTAGTCTTCGGAGTAAGCGTGGAGTTCCCTCGGTCTTGGGGGCGGGCCTGGAAGGCTATGTGGGTGGAGCTGGAGGATCTTGCCACCTTTGAGGGCGGGGCTGGAGGACCTTGACTATGGTAGGGGATGGAGATAGCTTTTGATAGGAGGAGGGGCTGGAGTACCCCCTGTCTTGGGGGCGGGGCTGATTCCTAGAGGGTGGGATTGGAGGCACTTCACGCCTGGGGTAAGGGCTGGAGGGTTCTCATTTTTTTGGTGGGAAGAGTTTTGGAAACCAAGTTGGTTGAAGCATTGGGAGGTGAATGTTGTGGTGAGTAGCTCTTCAGCTGGACGGAGATCTATAGGAAATGATTTCCTAAGGTCAATATCTTTGAAGGTGGTAACAGGACAAGTTGAAAACAAAAAGTACAAGATCCTTGGCTGCATTCTGAGAACAGAAAGTAGGAAGTTGTGGCCACCATCATAAAGCACGGACTAGGACTCACTTAGAGTTTTTCATTTAATTCTGGGTGACAGGCTTCAGTATGATCGGTTTTGGGTAAATTGTTGGAGGTGATTTTTAAAAGATAGGATTTATGGACATTTAGAGAGGCAAAAGTCGATTGGGCATAGTCAGCATGGCATTGTGCAAGGAAAATCATCTCACAAACTTGATTACTTTTTTTTGAGGAAGTTACCAAAACAGATTGATGGCAGAGCACTAGAAGTTGTTTATTTGGATTTTAGTAAAGCCTTTGACAAAGTTCCACAGGCTAGACTAATTGTTAAAGTTAGGTCACATGGGATTCAGGGTGAGCTTGCCAACTGGATACATAAGTGGCTTAATAGAGTAATGGTGGAGGGTTGTGTTTTGGACTGGAGAGCTTTGACCAGTGGTGTTCTACAGGGATTTGGTCTAGGTCCTCATTTGTTAATACAAATAATTGGGATGAGAATATGGAAGGGAGGGTTAGTAAGTTTGTGGATTATACCAAAATTGGTGATATTGGAGACAGGGAGGAAGATTTTCTAAGATTATACAGGGATCTTGGTCAAATGGGTTAATGGCCTGAAAATGGTAGATGGAGTTCAAACTGGATAAATGCGAGGTGTTGCATTTTGGTGTAACATACAATTTGTGGGGCTTATACAGTTCATGGTAGTGCCTTGGCCTGTGTAGAACAGAGGGACCTAGAGGTGCAGGTGCATAATTCTATAAAGCTTGCATCACATATAGACCGGATGGTTAAAAAGGCCTTTGGAATGTTTGCATTAGTTGTTGAGTACAAGAGTTGGGAAATTACATTGAGGTTGCACAGGACATTGGTGAGGTCTCTTCTGGACTACTGTGTTCAGTTCTAGTCACCCAGTTACAGGAAGGATATTATCAAGTTGATTTCCCAGGATGTTCCGGGTGTGGAAGGTTTGAGTTATAAAGAAAGGCCGGATAGGCTTTGACTTTTCTTTTTGCTGGAGCATAGGAGGTTGAGAGGTGACCTGATTAAAGTTTATAAAATGCTGAGAGGTGTGGATAGAGTTGGTGGTTGTCATTCCTCTAAGATGGGGAATTTCATCATTAGGGGACATTTTTAAGGCAAGAGGAGAGAAAAGGATAGGAGGCAAATTCTTTACTCAGGGTGTGGTTCGCATGTGAAATGAGCTTCCTGAGGAAGTGGTGTATGCGAGTACAGTTAATACATTCAAAAGGTATTTGAATGGAAAGGTTTGGAGGGATATGGGCCAGGAGTGAGCAGGATTACGTTTGGCATGGACTGGTTGGACCAAAGGGTATGTTTCCATGCTGTACAATTGTATGATATTTACTGGTATGGTTCCACTAAGGAGTGATTTCAGAGACACCCAGGGGTTTCTTCAAAGTGGTGTCACTGGTAGACAGGTTAGTGAGGAAGGCATTTGGCACACTTGTCTTCAGTGGTCAAAACACTGAGTGTAGAAGTTGGGACGTCGTGTTGAGGATGTGTAGGACATTGGAGAGGTTACTTTTTGAGTACTACATACAATTCTTGTTGCCCTGCTATAGGAAGAATGTTATTAAATTAGAAGGGGTACAGGAAATATTTATGAGGATGTTACCAGGACTGAAGTGTTTGAGTTATAAGGAGAAGCCGGATAGGCTGGGTCTCTTTTCCCTAGATCATAGGAGGTTGAGGGGTGACTTTTTTTAAAGGTTTATAAAGTCATGAGAGGCATGGATAAAGTGGGTAGTAAAGGGTTTTCTCCATGGTAATGGAGTTCTTAACTAGATGACAAGGGTCTAAGGTGCAAGGGGAAAGACTTAAAAAGGACCCAAGAGGCAACTTTTTCATACAATGGGTGGTTTGACTGTGGAATGAACTGCCAGAGGAAATGAAGGATACAAATAGTTAGAATATTGAAAAGACGTTTGGATAAGTACTTAAAGAGGAAAGGTTTAGATGGATAGGGACCAAACACAGGCAAGTGGAAGTAGTTTAGTTAGGAAACCTGATCAGTGTGGTTGAGTAGGGCCAAAGGGTCTATTTCCATGGTGTATTACGCTACATTTTTGATGTAGAGCGAGGGAGAGACATTTGTTTGAAATATTCAAAGTTGTGAAGTGTTTTTGATGGGATGATGAGGAGAAGCTGCTTCCAATTCATCAGAAGACACAAGGGTCTAGGCCCAAAATGTCAGCTATCCTGCTCCTATGATGCTGCTTGGCCCACTGGGTTCATCTATCTCTCCACCTTGTTATCACAGAATTAAGGTTTTTCGCAGAAAATATCCGGGAGGAAGCCGAGGAAATGTTTCTTTATCCAGCCAGTTCTGATCTGAATTGTAGTGATGAAAGAAAGGCTGTTGGCTGCAGCCTCACAATGGAAGAACATCAAATACTTGAAGGGAAAGTGATGGGAAATAAGCAGAAGAAAAAAATGAATTGAGTATCTCTGCTACAGGAATGATGGGCCGAATGTCCTCCTTGCATTGATGAGTACAAACCTATGAATTAGGAATAGGCCATTTGGCCCCCTCAAGTCTGTTCCACCATTCAATAAGATGATCTGATTATGTTCGAAACTTCACTTTACTGTCTGTTCCCTGATATCTTTTGACATCCATGTTGGTCAAGAATCTATCTAAATCAGCCTTAAAAATATTAAACTCAATGTTTGAAGGGGGAGACATGATTAAAATGTCTTTCAGTCCTTGAGCTCGCCATTAATTTTCTGTTTTCTTATTGCCTTTAAATAGGATGTGATCAGAATCTTTCCCTGTGGTTGGTCGAGGAAATGTCTTTCTTGTCAAAGTATTTTTCCACAGTAGTTGTGAAAGGTGAGAATTGTTGTTGGGAATGTTAATCTATTAGTGGAATATAATGCTCCCCAGCCATCAGCCTTTCAATGACGGTTGATAATATTGAGAGGGAGTTTGGGAACAAAGGTGGGAGTCCATTGTGGAAAAAAAATGCATTCCACAACCTCAAAATGCTTCAGGGATAGGAGGAACTGCTGATATTGGAGAATCTGAGATAACAAGGTGTAGAGCTGGATGAACACAGCAGGCCGAGCAGGAAATCTTCAGATTTTCTGAAGAAGGGTCCAGACCTGAAACATCAGCTTTCCTGCTCCTCTGATGCTGTTTGGCCTACTGTGTTCATCCAGTCCTACACCTCAAAATGCTTCACATCCTTTTTGAAGTGTAACCTCTGCTGTAATGTAGCAAACATGGCACCATTCACACACAGAAAGCTTCCACAAATAGCAATTGAACACCACTGGATTGTTTATTAATAATAGAGTTGTACGAGAGAGAAACAAGCTTTTTGGCCCACCATGTCTAGGATTGTAGAGAATTTGCATATTGTAGATAAACGTGAGGTTATCCACTTTGGTAGGAAGGATGTCCTTTTACTCCAGTTGCTGAAAGTTAGTGCGCAGGTACAGCAGGCGATGAAGAAGGCCGATGGTATGTTGGCCTTCATAGTGAGAGGATTCAGATTTGGGAGAAGGGAAATCTTATAGAATCATAGAGATGTACAGACCCTTCGGTCCAATTCATTCACGCCATCCAGATATTCTAGACTGATCTAGTCCCATTTGCCAGCATTTGGCCCATATCCCTCTAAAGCCTTTCTGTTCATGTAACCATCAGATGCCTTTTAAATGTTGTAATTGTACCAGCCTCCACCACTTCCTCTGGCAGCTCATTCCATACACACACCACCCTCTGCGTGAAAAAAATTGCCCCCAGGTCCCTTTTAAATCTTACCCCTCTCACCTTAAACCTATTCCTTCTAAGTTTTGGGCTCCCCCACCCTGATTTTATAAACCTCTATAAGGTCACCCCTCAGCCTCTGCCACTGCATTCTTGCTGCCCATCTTTCCTTTAGAATCTGTCATTGTAACCCTCTATTCCCTTGGCCATCCTTTACTTGTCCAGTTCTCCCTTAACGCACCGATTCCATCCACTTTAGCAAGACCATAAGAAACAAGAATAGGAGTAGGCCGTTCGGCCCCTCGACCCTGCTGTGCCATTGAACAGGATCATGTCTGATCCCCACACTCCTCAAATTGCTTTCCCACGAAGGGTTTAAATGCTGGCAAAAGGGACTGGATTAATTTAGGATATCTGTCATTTGAGATAAGTTGGACTGAGAGGCCTGTATTCATGATGCACATCTCTAGGACCCTAAAAGAAGGACACACAGTTTCCAGCTTCGTATTTGTTCTTTGAGGGGTTTGAATGGCATGGTAGCTCAGTGGTTAACACTGCTGCGTCACGGCACCAGGAACCCAGGTTCAATTTCACCCTCGGGTAACTGTTTGTGTGGTATTTGCACATTCTCCCCGTGTCTGTGTGGGTTTCCTCTGGGTGCTCCGGTTTCTTCCCACAGCCCAAAGATGTGCAGGCTAGTTAGATTGGTCATGCTAAATTGCCGTAGTGTTCAGGGATTTGTATGTTTGGGGGATGGGTTCAGGTGGGTGCTTTGAGGGTCACTGTGGAGGGCCTGTTTCCACACTGTATGGATTCTATGATTCTTCAGTTTGCCTGTCTCGATCATTGAGAGCACCAGCTAGCTGTCCTGCTTGTGTCAATCTCTCACCAACTGCTGATGGTTTGATGGTCACCCAACCCCTCACACAGGGGTTCTACTTGGCACTATCTTCACGTACCTAGTTTAGGATAGAAAGTGAGGTTGACAGGTACAGTGGGAGTAGTGAGTGCCATGGTGTCTTGAGCTGTTGCACGCTGTCACCTTAATACAAAATGTAACTTAATTAGACTATATTCTGTATTTTTTTTTCAATCTTAATCTTTCAGAGGAAATGGCCCCTGGACTCCTAGTCCATTGATATTACCGCTACATTACCATCTATGCTCTGCTTTTCTGACAATTACAGAGAGCCCTTACTGTCCTCTCCTGCTCATTCTGTCTGTACAGGTGTGTGCCATGAACTGAGTTTTACAGTCCCATGGGGCCACATTGCAGCCAAGGCCTGGGGTCATCCAAGTGGGCGCCCAGTATTATGTTTGCATGGCTGGGCAGATAATGCCAATACTTTCAACCGACTCATCCCTTTGCTTCCAGAAGGTGAGTACTGGCTAATATCCTATTTATGAGTTTCAGGCCAGGAACTTCAATTTCTTCAGATAACCAAAGGAAAGGTAACAATCATCCACTTTTATATCAAGACTGTTGGATTAGAGACCATGCCTCGGCTCAGCTGCTGACAACTTCTTTTATTTTTAATTGCCTTTCTTACTCCTAAATATAGATATTCAGTGTTCTCCTGGCCACCTTTCCTCCCCACTTTGAAACTGCAATTGTCAACATGATCTCCCATTTCTAACCTGCAGTGAACCTTAGTTCACCCACCACCCCTGCACTAGCTGTCCAACGCTTAGATCCTGTGTAAACAACACTTTGATTATTAAATTTCCACCCTTGTTTTCAAATCTCTCCATGCCATTACTGCAACCCCACCTTAGCAATTTAGCGGAAGGCTACTCAACCCTTCAAGCTTGCCAGTCCTTTGGTGAGATCGTGGCAAGCCTGGTTGCATCCATAACACTCCTTTCCTTACTGCTTCTCCTGTCTCTTTTCACCCCCTACAACCCTCCAAGATATTTGCATTCCTCCAATTCTGGTATCTCACGTCCTTGATTTTAAGTGCTCCATGCCTTCAGCTGCCTGGGCCCTAAGCTCAGGAAGTTAGCCCCCAGATGCCTGTGCCTGTCTTTACTCCTTTTAGGCTGCTCCTTATGGCCCAGCTCTTTGACTAAGCTTTTTGTCATCGCACCTAATAGCTCCTTGTATGAGTCAGTGTCGACTCATTGGTTGGCTGCCTTGTGAAGCACAGCGGTATATTTTACTGCATCAAAGGCGCAATATAAATGCAAATGCCAGTGAATAGACGAGTGAGAAAATTCTCACCTCATTTAGGCACGTCTTCAGTTAGACTCCATTTGGAGTAAGTGCAGTCAGTTTTAGACGCTCCATCTCAGAGGATTAGTATTGGCCTTGAATGTATCATACATTTATCAGAGTTGTGCTGGAACTTTAAAAGGTTAATTTTGCAAGGGATGTCTCACAGTCTAGGCTTGATTCCCTTTGAGTTTAGGTGAAATTAGAATTAGGTGTTATTGTCACATGTGCTGAAGTAAAGGGATGCAGCAGTACAGTGAAAAGTTTACAGTGTCACCATTCTCAGTGCCATCTTAGCTACAAGGTACCTCGGTACAAAATCGTAGGCAAACAGTAGAAAAATAAAGAAATGTTAAAAGTTCAACATTACAGTTCTGTCAGTATAAAGTAGTAATAAACAAAATAAGTAATAGAGTTAAAAGTTCCAAATTATGGCCCTCCTTTAGCCATGGGCCTGCAGTCCCTCAATGCTGGACTTTTCCCACAAGAATTCGATCGCTGTCCCCCATTGAACTCTCATTCCCTGCGCCACCATGCTGCCATATTCCCACCGACCACCATGCTGTCTCTCCCACTGTAGGCTTGATCTTGTGATCCCTGTGCTTCTGCATTGCTGTTTCACTGCTAACCGTTGTCTGGCTCTGGTGCCACTCCAGGCCCCTAGCTGCTTCCACGATGCTGCTGACCGCCTGAGTTTTGCCCAGGCATGCCAACCACCAAGTCCCCGCTCTGGTCCCCCAGCTGCTGCTGGCACTGCCATTGTCTCCATGACTGAGCTCGCAGACTCACTCCAATTGACCAGCTCCTCCTACAGCAGGAATAGCATCTATTCTTGGAGTCTGTCTTGTATCCTTCATAGCAGAGTTCCATACCAGGTAGTAGAGGGGATCTAATCAAGGTATTTATTTAATAATAATCACAGAACTGTTACAGTACAAAAGGGGGGCATTCGGCCTGTATTGCCTGCATCTGATAAATGAAGAGGAGCTGCTTGCTCTACAGGAATGTAGAAACTCAGAGGCAAGCTGTTCCCTGCACAGAGGGTATTGAAAAATCTACAACTTTCTTCCTTCAAATGATTGTTGATCAGGTGAAGCATGAGGTGGATAGATCGTGCTAAATTAGTGTGTCAAAGGACATCAAGCAAAGGAAGGCAAAGGGAATTGAGACAAAGATCCATCTTGATCTCACAGATAGGGAGTACTGGCCCAAGGGTGTTGAACAAGCTCCAGCGTGTAGGTGTGAGCAGGGATAAGTTAATGCTCCTTATTAAGAAGATCTGAAGCAAAACTGTTTATTTGCTTGCCTTATTTTAGTAGATCAGATGTCCGTAGCTGCCGCACTACTGCAGTACAGCGGGTGTGCTGCCAGAAACATTTGAGTTTGGAAGAAACATTAAACTGGCACCCTTTCTGGACACAAAAGGTCCTATGGCAGTATTTCACTGCAAGAGTGATTCTCAAGTCTCTTGGCTGATATTTATCCTGGAATCAACATCACAAAAAAGAATAGACTATCTGGTGATTATTACACAGCTGTTTGTGGGAGCTTGCTGTGTGCAGTTTGGCTGCCACTTTGCCTATTTTACAATAGAGTGGTATGGACCAGACCACGCCCCTCAAATATCTTAAAAAGATAGCCTAGACGCTAGTATTTTCTTATTTTAAAGGCATGTGCCAGGCGTTGCATTCCAGATGCAACTTGATAAGTCAAACTGCCAGTCTTGAAGCAAAACACACTTTATTCATACAATATAGTTAAAATACAACAAAGAAAGAATTGGAATAACTTAACAGAATGATAGATTACGTGACTACCAAACAGTAAATGTTCCAATATAGTAACATCCCATATACACATCCTTGGTAAAGGCAAATTCAATGAAACAGATTCTCTCACATGCAGTACTAGCAGCAGGAAGAGAACCCCAGCTTTTAGCTGAAACAGAGAGAGGAATAAGAGCTTCCACATCTTGCTTCAAGACCCTAGTAGCTGCAACTGAAAATCTAAAACTAAAAGATCCTGGTTCAGTGGGAGTTTGGCCTCACCCATTCAAGCTACTTCTATTGTTCCAACTTTTCTTTTTAAAAAAAACTCAGGGCTTCACAAACTGTTTACTTTATTGGCTCTGAGTTGACTGTTTTTCACCTCTCTCTTAACCTTTCTTCTTTGTGAAAAAAAGGACAAAATACACCTCTTAAAACCATAGTATTGTCATGAGTGCCTGAGTTTCAAAGGTATATCATTAGCTGTAAAGTGCTTGGGTGCAGCTGGTGGTTATAAGGAGGAGCAAGTTTTTATTTAATTATTCAGTGTCTTTTAGAGCCTGAGACTGACTATTCTTACCCCTGGGAGCAACTGTCATGAGTTACAGGAATAGTGGGATGTGGAAATTTTGGATTAATCACTGAAACATGATTGAAGCTTTTTGACAATGATTTGATGTCACCTTCCTAACAGGCCTGATGATTCTCCCAGTGTGAGATTTCCACCATTCTGTTACTTCCCAGCATAGCAATGGGTGATATGTCAAGTCTGCTTGCTGTAACCTATAAAGAAAGGAATACTTACAATTCCTTGCTACCCCTTTTCACAATCTTAGAACATCTCAGAAAAGGTTTTACAGTCAGTGAAGTACTTTAGTTGTTGTGGTAATTTATGGAATGCAGCAGCGAAATTGTGCACAGCAAGCTCCCACGAGTAACAATAAACAGATAATCTGTGTTGGAGGAGGAGTGATTTTTGGCCCCAGGATACTGGGAAGAACTGCAGTGATTATCTTTGACATGGGCTCAGGGGATGGATTGTACTTATTTGAGAGGGCAGATTTGATTTAGTTTGATTTGGTATTGTCACATGTACCGAGATATAGTTTAAAAAGTATTGTTTTGCATGCTAACCAGACAAATCATACCTTACATAAGTATATCAGGGTAACAGAACAGACTGCAGAATATAATATAACAGTTGTAGAGAAGGTGCAGGGAAACATCAACCACAATATGAGAGTTCAGTTCATAAGTCTGACAACAGCAGAAAGAAGCTGTTCTTAAATATGAGTACTTTTGTGTCTTCTGCCTGATGGAAGAGAGTGTAACCGGGATGGGAGGGGTCTTCAATTATGTTGTCTGGTTTCCTGAGGCAGTGGGAAGTGTAGATGGAGGAAATGGATGGAAGACCTCCTGAGCTTTTCCAGCGACTTTGTTTTTGTTCCTAAATGGATGGAAAGTTGGCTTTTGTGATGGACTGGGCTATGTTTGCATCTCTCTGTAATTTCTTGCGGCCTCGAGTGGAGCTGTTGCTATACTAAGCTGTGATTCATCCAAATAGAATGCTTTCTATGGAGCATCTTAAATGGGAGCTTATTTTAGCACCTCATCAGAAAACTGCACCTCCAGTAGCTCAGAATGGCCTTTATGTTACATTGTGAGCAGAGAGTCCACACAGGATTGGGAGTGTGGTGTTGGGGAAGTTTCTGGATTTGGCTCGGTGAGCCCCAACCATCATTTGGGGGTCTGCAGTGATGAAAGTCGGAGAAATTGCACCTGGAGCCTCACGTGGTGCTTTGGCACATTAAGATAACAGTTTTCACTTAGTGAAATAACAAGGTGTAGAGCTGGATGAACACAGCAGACCAGGCAGCATCAGAGAAGCGGGAAAGCTGACATTTCGGGTCTGGACCCTTCCTCACTAACTGAGCTGTTGCGTTTTATATGCAAAAGCAATAAACGGTAAAGTCCTGCTGTTTACATAATCAACGTTTGCTAATACACATTTTCTCATCCCATGCAGCATATCACCCACTGTAGCACAACCCTCACTTATTTGACACTGGCATGAGATACTCACACTGGAAGGTTACAGCCAGCTTTGTCATTGTAAGAGATGTCTAAGCCTGCTATTGCTTTAAGCTCAGACATGATGCCATTTGACCTTTGCCTCCAGACTAGAACATTGTCACATAGTCCCAATTTACTTATTTTTAAATCTGTACCTTTGCAAGTGCTACTTCACTTTCTGGTCGTGTCCATTGTGTTGTGCTAATTTCTATTTTCCAGTCAGCTATTGTTTCCCTATTGAAATTAGCTGCTTCTATCAAGATTCAGTACTTCTTCCAAAAACTGAGCACTTCATGTGAGAATGGGCTTTCCGTGAGGGAATATTTCTGCTTTCCCACTGAAACTTTCCCTCAACAGGCAGCACGGTGGCTCAGTGGTTAGCACTGCTGCCTCACACTGTCAGGAACCCTAATTTGATTCTATCCTCTGGCAACTGTCTGTGTGGAGTTTACACATTCTCCCTGCGTCTGTGTGGGTTTCAGTTGGGTGCTCTGGTTTCCTCCCACTGCCCAAAGATGTGCAGGTTAGGTGGATTGGCCATGTTAAGTTGTCCATAGTGTCCACGGCTGTGTAGACTAGGTGCATTAACCATGGGACATGCAGGGTTACAGGAGTAGGGTAGGGAAATGAGTCTAGGTGGGATACACTTCGGAGAATTGGTGTGGACTCAGTGGGCAGAATGTCTGCTTCCACACTGTAGAGATTCTGTGGTTCTAACTGAGAATCAGGCAGCTGCACCAGTTCACCAGAGTTCACTCTTACTGTCCAGAGAGAACCAGGAGAACTCCCCTTCCCCCACTGCATCCCTAAACCAGCCCAGTTCATCCCCTCCCCCCACTGCACCACACAACCAGCCCAGCTCTTCCCCCCCACCCACTGCATCCCAAAACCAGTCCAACCTGTCTCTGCCTCCCTAACCGGTTCTTCCTCTCACCCATCCCTTCCTCCCACCCCAAGCCGCACCCCCAGCTACCTACTAACCTCATCCCACCTCCTTGACCTGTCCGTCTTCCCTGGACTGACCTATCCCCTCCCTACCTCCCCACCTACACCCTCTCCACCTATCTTCTTTACTCTCCATCTTCGGTCCGCCTCCCCCTCTCTCCCTATTTATTCCAGTTCCCTCCCCCCATCCCCCTCTCTGATGAAGGGTCTAGGCCCGAAACGTCAGCTTTTGTGCTCCTGAGATGCTGCTTGGCCTGCTGTGTTCATCCAGCCTCACATTTTATGAACTTTGGAGCCTCTTCGTTTGACTCCAATTATAAAACATGTTTGTGCCTCAGGATTTTGCCATTTGGCAAGGTTTTTCTGGTAATATATCTCCTGCAATTGGTAGCACTTTACCATGAGTGCTGGAGATCTGAAATATAAACAGAAAATGCTGGAAGCACTCAGCAGCATCTGTGGAGAGAGAAAAACAGGGAGCTAACATTTCAACGATGAACACATTTTTTAAAAGTGCCTCAATGGCATTTCATGACAATAGAAAGAAGTTTGAGATGAATGAGGTTTGAAGCAAGTACAGAGGCATGAAACAAGTGCAGGAGAACAGGAGGCAGGGTTTGTGACAGTTTGGAAGGAGAGATTAATTGTTGAAGGGATGCTGGTGCAAGGCATATAGCCTACTTACCTGTCATTGTACTGATACTCGTGTGACAATGTGCTCCTCTGGCTTTTCACAGTAGGCAGGGTATAGAGCATACTCAGCCAGCCACACCTTCAAAACGCAAGGTCAGCCATTAGATATGGTTCCACAGTTAGACAACACTGAGCAACCTACTGCACTAATAACTACCAGTTTAAAATCATTGGTCAAACTGCCTCAATTATACTTAACAGAAATGACACACACACGCAGATTGGTACTCTGCAAACTGTAGGAATACACTCAAGCCTTTTGGCTTTTGTTTGAAAAACGCAGGAGCTTATGGAATCTGTAGTTCTCATGACAACACCTTGACAATCAGAGTTAACTAACGAACTGATTAGCACCACATTCTCCCTTGCCATACATGGGTGTTTGAAATGGGCATTCTTGTATTTGTCCTGATATATTCTTCAGTAACATTCCCCTCTTATGTATCACCCCCAGCTTCTCCCAAGAGACACCTGCCTGCTGCTTTTCAAACTTGGTGTTCTGTTTACTGCCTCAAGTTACACAAACCACTGCAGGTATTAAAGACACAAGGAAGCACCTCTTCCCGATCCTGCAGCAAATTCCTACTTTCTCCAAATTCTAAACTTCCCTGTCTGTTCACAATGCAATTCATTACATCCATTAAAACTAATGTAGCTCTTCCAGCCCCCGTCCTGTAAGTTTGTCAGCCTGTGTCTTCCAGTCCTCCCACCGTTGAGAACCATCTCTCTAATTAGCTTTAACAACACCCTTTATAATCCTGACTGTTTAATCTTCCCATAATCTGCCCTCCAAGGGGAGCAATCCCGTATCTTTAGTCTTTCCAGGTAACTGAATTTCATCATTTTCTGATGTCATTCGAGTAAATCTCCACACCCTCAATAAGGTCTCCTGTGGAGAGTAACTCGTAATCGAACACAATCGTGTTTGTAATACTAAGGCTTAACCAGTGGTTTATAAACAAGTCTGGCATAACTTCCTTACTGTTATACTCTTGAAGTGCATAGAATATAGTGATGAAAACTGTGTGATTATAAACATAATTTTCAGAGTTTGGGTTATAAAGTATGGGTTATAAGTGTTCATCTTTATTTTGTGAAGGGCCCTCCTAGAATGTTAACATTTACATTGCTTTCTTATAATCCCGCATTTAGCCATTAAATAAGAGGGACGGAAAGCAACTGAGCTGAAATAAGCAAGTTCTTCTTTCATTTAGCTAAAGTTTTCGGGCAGTTTGAAGGAGACATGTCATCTAAAGAATGGGAGGGGGAGTTGAAATGCTTCGCGACAGGGATGTGCAGTTGTTTATTGCGAACCAAGCGGAGGTGTTCTGCAAAGCAGTCCCAAGCCTCCGCTTGGTTTCCCCAATGTAGAGGAAGCCACACCAGGTACAATGGATACAGTATACCACATTGGCGGATGTGCAGGTGAACATCTGCTTAATATGGAAAGTCACCTTGGGGCCTGGGATGGGGGTGAGGGAGGAGGTGTGGGGGCAAGTGTAGTACTTCCTGCGGTTGCAGGGGAAGGTGCCAGGTGTGGTGGGGTTGGAGGGCAGTGTGGAGCGAACAAGGGAGTCACAGAGAGAGTGGTCTCTCCGGAAAGCAGACAAGGGTGGGAATGGAAAAATGTCTTGGGTGGTGGGGTCAGATTGTAGATGGCAGAAGTGTCGGAGGATGATGCGTTGTATCTGGAAGTTGGTGGGGTGGTGTGTGAGAACGAGGGGGATCCTCTTTAGGCGGTTGTGGCGGGGGCGGGGTGTGACGGATGTGTTGCGGGAAATGTGGGAGATGCGGTCAAGGGCATTCTCGACCACTGTGGGGGGAATGTTGCGGTCCTTGAAGAACTTGAACATCTGGGATGTGCGGGAGTGGAATGCCTCATCCTGGGAGCAGATGAGGCGGAGGAATTGGGAATAGGGGATGGAATTTTTGCAGGAGGGTGGGTGGGAGGAGGTGTATTCTAGGTAGCTGTGGGAGTCGGTGGGCTTGAAATGGACATCAGTTTCTAGCTGGTTACCTGAGATGGAGACTGAGAGGTCCAGGAAGGTGAGGGATGTGTTGGAGATGGCCCAGGTGAACTTGAGGTTGGGGTGGAAGGTGTTGGTGAAGTGGATGAACTGTTCGAGCTCCTCTGGGGAGCAAGAGGCGGCGCCAATACAGTCATCAATGTACCGGAGGAAGAGGTGGGGTTTGGGGCCTGTGTAGGTGCGGAAGAGGGACTGTTCCACGTAACCTACAAAGAGGCAGGCATAGCTGGGGCCCATGCGGGTGCCCATGGCTACCCCCTTTGTCTGTAGAAAGTGGGAGGAATCGAAAGAGAAGTTGTTGAGGGTAAAGTTGATAGATTTCTTTCCCTCAAGGAGTTGGTTAATCCACGTGGGTTTTTCCGACAACTGGCAGTGGTGTCATGATCAACATCAGAACTTTAAATTCTTAATTTTTTCTTCAATTTAAATTCCACCATGGCAGTATTTATATTCAGTCCCCAGAACTTCACCTGAATTTGGGGTTTTGGGGATATCCCCATAACCCTTGATTCCACTATCTTTAAGTGCTCTATCCATCTCTTTCTTGAAAGTATCCAGGGACTTGGCCTCCACTGCCTTCTGGGGCAGAGCATTCCATATATCCACCACTCTCTGGGTGAAGAAGTTTTTCCTCAACTCTGTTCTAAATGGCCTACCCCTTATGTTTAAACTGTGTCCTCGGGTTCTGGACTCACTCATCAGCAGAAACATGCTTCCTGCCTCCACAGTGTCCAATCCCTTAATAATCTTATACATCTCAATCAGATCCCCCCTCATCCTTCCAAACTCAAGTGTATACAAGCCCAGTCGCCCCAATCTTTCAACATATGATAGTCCCGCCATTCCAGGAATTGACCTTGTGAACCTACGCTGCAATCCCTCAATAGCAAGAATGTCCTTCCTCAAATTTGGAGACCAAACTGCACACAATACTCGAGGTGCGGTCTCACCAGGGCCCTGTGCAGCTGCAGAAGGACCTCTTTGCTCCCATACTCAATTCCTCTTGTTATGAAGGCCAGCACGCCATTCGCTTTCTTCACTGCCTGCTGTACCTGCATACTTGCTTTCATTGATTTATGATCACTTGGAAAGGCACAGTTTGATTCGTGATAGTCAGTATAGATTTGTGAGGGGTAGATCATGCCTGACAAACCTTATTGAATTCTTTGAAGAGGTGACCAAACACGTGGATGAAGGTGGAGCAGTGGATGTGGTCGGCATGGATTTTAGTAAGGCATTTGATAAGGTTCCCTATGGTAGGCCCATGCAGAAGGTAAGGAGGCATGGGATAGGGGGACAGTGTGGCAGATTGGATTCAGAATTGGCTGAGCCTTAGAAGTCAAAGGGTGGCAGTGGACAGAAAATATTCAACATGGTGCTCGGTTACGATTGGTGTATCACAAGGGACTGTCCTGGGCCGTCTTCTATTTGTGATTTTTGTAAATGATTTGGATGAAGGAGTGGAAGGGTGGATTAACAAGTTTGTGGATGATACGAAGGTGGGTCATGTTGTGGACAGTGCAGAGGGCTGTTCTAGGTTACAATGAGACATTGATAGAATGCAGATCTGGGCTGAGAAGTGACAGATGGAGTTTAACCCTGAAAAGTATGAGGTGATTCATTTTGGAACGACAAACTTGAAAGCAGAATACAGAGCTAATGGAAAGATTCTTGGCAGTGTGTAGGAGCAGAGGGATTTTGGGGTTCATGTCCACAGTTCCCTGAAAGCTGCCACCCAGGTGGATGGAGTTGTTAAGGCGTATGATGTGTTAGCTTTCATTAATAGAGGAATTGAGTTCAAGAGCTGTGAAGTTACGCTCCAGCTATACAAAACCCTGGTTTGGCCACATCTGGAGTATCGTGTCCAATTCTGGTCGCCTCATTACAGGAAAGATGTGGTAGCATTAGAAAAGATGCAGAGGAGATTTACCAGGATGTTGCCTGGAATGGAGGGAAGGTCTTATGAGGAAAGATTGAGAGAGTTAGGGCGTTTCTCTTTAGAATGACAAAATGAGGTGTACAAAATGATCAGAGGTACAGATAGAGTAGACCGCCAGAGATGTTTTTCCTAGAGTGGAGATAGCTTTTATGAGGGGGCATAGTTTTAAAGTGGAAGGAGGTAAGTATCGGGGAGATGTCTGAGGTAGGTTCTTTACTCAGAGTGGTCGAGGCGTGGAATGCTTTGCCGGAGCGGGTAGTGGAGTCGGCCTCATTAGGGAAATTTAAGCAGCTATTAGATAGGCACATGGGTGATAGTATAAGGTAGTGGTGGAGATTAGATAGACCTTAAGTTTAGGGTAAACGTTCGGCACAACATCGTGGGCTGAAGGGCCTGTATTGTGCTGTACTGTTCTATGTTCTAACAGTCTAACAATGATACCACTAGACCATCGCCTTCCCTGTTGCAGTTACACAGCCAGGGATTTGAGCTTGAAACTTTTGTATCAGCTCCAAACCATAGAATGTGACCTAGAATTTAACTAACTCTGGGCTCGGTGCGTTTCATGTGTTGGAGAAAACTAGTTCTTGTACCAATGCAACTGTTTCCTGTTTCAGAGTTTTACTATGTGGCATTGGATTTTCCTGGTCATGGTCTTTCCTCTCACCGGTCGCCTGGAATTCCCTATTACTTCACGGAATACATCTCGGATGTGCGGAGAATTGCAGACAGTAGGTTTCGGTTCTGCCGTGGATTTGATGGGCCACGGTGAGGTGAATCTGGTCTTGAGGCTGTTCCTCAGTCCCACTTAGGCCTCCTGCAGGCAGAGGGAATCGTCAGTTGAGGGCTGCAGATGGGCCAACTCCACCAGTCTCCTTCCAGGGAGCAGAGGGGATGCAGGCATCACCCTCTCTGCTCCAGGAGTGGGAAAATTAGCTAAATGTCAGTCACTGGAAAATCGGGCAGTTGTGGATATTGGGATAACAGTGTTAAGCTGGATATTGGTTTGTGATGAGTTTGTGACTGTTACAACAGCTGTTGTGGTCAAGGCACACAAGTTAAGTTTGTCCACTTTGCCTAACTACCAGAGGATGACATGCTTTACAGTAATCTTTAATTTTGCCAGTGACCGAATTATCCAGAGCCTGGACAAAACCAACTTGCAATTACATTTCACAAACTCAGGAAGTCCCAGAGCCCCAACAGTGACGGTATTAGAAAAGAAGCTACAGCGACTTGCCCATGCAGCCCTCCGTGCTTGCCCCTCAGTTAACCCTGAAAGATTATATGGTGGTCATCTTTTTTTCTACATCCAATATCTTTCTATGTCCACTTTGGCTGCCACGTTCGCTACATGATCATGCTTCAGAAATAACCCATTGGCTGTCCACCATTGTGCGACTTTGAGGTTGTGAAG
The DNA here is from genome assembly GCF_030684315.1 of Stegostoma tigrinum. NCBI lineage: Eukaryota > Metazoa > Chordata > Chondrichthyes > Orectolobiformes > Stegostomatidae > Stegostoma > Stegostoma tigrinum. The sequence goes on from NC_081391.1 coordinate 3,163,571, forward strand.
TACAAATGAAAGTTGCTTCTCCCTTCAATTGGAGCACCAATTTCTTAGAAAATACCTGTTTCAGCACAGCTCATTTCTGGGGTAAGCATTGGCTGGATATTGATATGTTCTGTTACAAGGAATAGGCCGGACTCCTTTAAGAGATACACTCGTGTCATCATCACTGTATCCTAGCAGGTGACCTGAGAGTATCAGAATCTTGAACTCCATCTTACCTCTGATCACTCAAAGCATGCCACTCTCCTGGAAGCATGCTTCTCTGTTGTTCCTGGGTTGGCAGGACTGGTGTATGAAGAGAGACTGAATTGATTAGGACTATATTCACTGGAGTTGAGGGGAATGACAGAGTATCTCATAGAAACCTATAAAATTCTAACAAGACTAGGCAGGTAAATACAGGAAGAATGTTCCTGATGACTGGGAGTCCAGCCCATGGGCCACAGTGTAAGGAGACTGGGTAGGCCTTTTAGGACTGAGATGAGAAGAAATGTCTTCACACAGGGAGTGGGTAGCCTGTGGAATTCTTTTCCACAGAAAGTAGTTGAAACCAAAGCATTGAATGTTTTCAAGAAGGAGTTAGATTTATTTCTAGAGCTCAAGGGATCAAAGGGTACGGGGAGAAACAGAGGAACCAGGGTACTGAGTTGGATGATCAGCCATGATCGTATTGAATAGTAGAGCAGGCCTAAAGGGTTGAATGGCCTAATCCTGCTCCTATTTTGTACGTTACTGTGTTTGTAATCCAGTAGCTTAATATTATCCCAAGCACTCATGAGCCTGAAGAGTGTATTGTTTGCACAGAGTTGGTTGGAATAAACATTTTTTGGATTCTTCGAAGCCACAGTATCTACACCCATTCCCTCCGAGAACCATAGAATCCCAACAGTGTGGTAGCAGGCCATTTGGCCCATCGAATCCACACTGACCCTCAAAGAGCATCCTACCCAGACCCATCCTCCTACCCTGTCCCTGTAAAACTGCTTTTCCCAGGGCTAACCCACCTAACTTACACATCCCTGGACACAATGGTAATTTTAGTATGATCAATCCAGTTAGCCTGTGCGTGTTTGGACTGTGGGATGAAACCCACGCAGATGCTGGGAGAATATGCAAACTCTATACAGACAGTTGCTGGAGGGTGGAATCGAACCCAGGACAGTTGCTGGAGGGTGGAATTGAACCCAGGACTCTGGTGCTGTGAGGTGACAACATAGTATTGCCTCATCAGATAGAATACCCTGTTGGAGGCAAACTCACACCAGAGATCCCCCCCCCCCCCCCCTCTCTCATCACAGTCTTACTGACAAATATTGGTGTGTGTGGAGGGATTGGGAGGAGAAAATATGCCCTGGGATGTCCCCTTCACCATTGATTAATAACTTGCTGCACTCAGCATTGAGGCTAACTTGTGGCAAGATGTTGTATTAACCCTCCCTGGACTTACTCCTGGTGAAGAGTCAACATCTGCAGCAGAGGAGGGTTATAAACTAACGAGAAATTAAAACTTCAGAAGTGCTTCTGAGCTTATTCTGGTTTTTATTGTTACAGCTTTAAACTGGAATAAATTCACCATTCTAGGCCACAGCATGGGTAAGTGAGCGACTTCTCTGATTAATCAAATATTGACATTACCGTGTGAAATGTACAAAATCCAGACAAAATGTCGTCTTCATGTAAAATGTGCTTCAAGACCAAGTGATATCTAGCATTAAAAGTCAAGGTAAGGTCACCGTACAGTTACTGGGCCATGGGACTCCAATCACATTAAAGTGAGATGACGAGGGGTAGTTTAACCGGAGGGTCACCACACCTTCGGTGAGGGGAGAGGGTGAGAAGGAGCACCCTTTATATTAACCTCAGCCAGTGTGGAAATTTTAACCCGCGCTATTGGCGTCATCCTGCATCTCTCAAACCAACAGTACAATCTCAACTGAGCTTACCGAGCCCCGTAACCAGCAGCAGTACATCCATATCAGTGAGTCAAATATTGCAGGTTCGAGTCTCACTGCAGACACTCATAGAATTCCTACACTGTTAAAGCAGGCCGTTCAGCCCATCATGGCCATACTGACCCTCCAAAGATAACCCCAATCAAGCACATAATCCAAGCTGCCGTTTCCACTGCAGCACTGAAGGAGTCAAAGGCGCTTATTTTCAATAAGACATTTAAACCAAAGCCAACCTGCATCTTGAGGTCAGCACGAACGATCCCAAAGCACCATTTTGTGAAAGAGCAGGGTAAATTGTCCCCAGTCTCCTCACCGATTATTACCCATTAAACTAGTGTTTTAAAAACAGATTCTGTTGTAATTATCACCTGTCAGCTTGTGGGAATCAGCCTGTGCATTGTTTAATTAATCTATTACAATTAAATTATAAATTGGCTCTAAAACACTTTGACAGATCCCAAACTCATGACAGGCACTATATAAATGCAAGTGTTTCTTTAAGCTCAGGCTTTTATTCACTGTGACTGCCAGTTGTTGTTCCAAAATTCTGTTGACATCGGAGAGTTGGGACTATTAATGCCTTGCTCTGTTCCCTCCCACTCTGCCTCACCGCTCCTGCGGAAAAAAACAAACCTACCCGTTACATAGCAGTTCTTACAACTTCAGGGTACCGTCAAATATGTCACTATATAGAAATTCCCTTAAAATGGGCACAGCGTTGCTCATTGGGCAAGATCCCACAGACTGCAAGTGAGCTGTCAAAGGAGTGTACCATTGTAATGGTACCATGGATATATCCGTTTGGATTTTGCAAAATCAGAGGCAATCCTGTTGAAACATACAAGATCCTGGGGGGAGGTGGTAGTGTGGATCCTGAGAAGATGTTTCCCTTGTGACAGAGGCTGGAAAGTGGGAATATGGTTTAAAAACAAAGGCTCTCCTGGACAATATGGGATCAGATGAAAATGGATTTTTTAGACTGTCATGAAGTTGTGGAATTCTCTTCTACAGAGAGTAGTGGAGGTAGGCCCCTTAAATATATCTAAGGCAGAGTTAGTAGATTCTTGTCTAACAAGGGAGTCAGTGATTATTGGAAGTAGATGTGAATGTGGAGTTGAAGTCGCAATCAGATCAGCTGTGATTTTGGTGAATGGAGGACCAAACCTACTAGCCTATGTAGAAAGACTGGCAGATTGTATCAAGCAGCATGTCCCATCATCAGAACGCAACAAGGAAAATAAGGTCCAAAATTAGCTGTGATTCCACATCTGCTAAATAATCCTGAGTGCACTAAGAATTACACTGACCACTGAGGGGAAGCAATGACAGGATTGAGGTATTTAGGTTATGGAGCAGATGTAGAGATCTTTCCATTTGCTGGAAAGAGGAGAAAGAGCCTAAGGTAGACACCAGAGATTCAACAGGGAATTCAGCAGAAGCCTCTTCACCCAGTGAGTGAGAGAATGTGGAAATGGCTCCCACAGGGGGCACTTGAGGCCAGTATTGTAGCTGCATTTAAGAGGAAACTAGATTAACGCATAAGGGAGAAAGGAATATGCGTATACCCCAATGGGCTGGATGAGGAGGGGTGAGGAGACGGGATTTGCATGGAGTATAAATGCCATCATTAACCAGAGGGACCAAATGAACTGTTTCTAATGCTGTAAATCTCAAACTATTGTCTCTCCGATATTAACGTTCTCCACGGTTCTTTTTCAGGGGGTAATGTTGGAGGCTTGGTAAGTAGTTACACAATAACTATTTTAACTTCAGCTACAGATTCCAAAGCCATGACTTAATTTTTTTCTTTCAAAAGTATACAGTCACTAAAGCAGTAACATATGAGGAAACAAACAAATGTTGGAATTTGACTCTCTATCTAACTAACAAACCAAAGACATTTCTTGTACAAGACTAGGTTTATATCCCTTTGAGGCATTGAGGAAGGTCTGATAACTGAACAGACCTCCATTTACCTTTATCAGAAGGATCTTGGCAGTGGTCTTTCCCCACTGCGCCTTGGTGGCAGCTGCCCCAAGCTTTGGTGCATCCCTCAGCACATGGTCCTGGAATGTGTCAGCCTATAATATTCGGTCGAGGTCACCTCCTTGCTCTGGAAGATCAGCAAGTTTCAGACTGACTAAAGAGTGCCTTTCATTGAGTTGATGGTCCTCCAGGCGCAGTCCGTGTTTGTCTCAGTGTGCGTCCTTGGCAGCAGACCATAGAGCACAGAGTCTTGCAGCGAACCCCGGCAAAAATCACTATCTCTGTCCAGGCTTCTTTTGCAAAGGCACATTTCAGCAGGAGATGTGTGTCAGTTTTTATCTTCCATGATTTAACCTTGTAATTGTCCTTTTGTTGCTGGCACTGACATCCTTCACTTTCACAGGCCTCCCTATGGAGTGCCATTCATGGAGAATCTCAGTAGCGTTGGGAGAATGGTGATTAGGGAATCTGTGGTGTTAACGTGTCCTGTTGGGTTCATGGGTTGAGCTTTGCCACAGCATTTCCTCCAAGTGTTAAAACTGTGTGACTCCTATTAAGATTGCCTGCAAGCCTGGGAATGAATCAGATCTGAAGGAGCTAGTGGATCTCTTTAGTCATTTACAGAACAATCTACTTGAGGCAAGGCAGTTGACAAAATGAGTATTGTAGAAGATTTAAAGGGATAAGGATCAAATGCAGGCAAATAAGACTATTAAGTTTGGGACATTTGGTCGCATGGACGAGTTGGAACAAAGGGTATGTCAACCTTCTTAACCTTCACTACTTTAGGGAGAAATATTCTAGTCTCCATGTAACCGGAAGTGTTGACAAAAATCACTTGTCGAAGATTGTGATGCAGGAAGCAAACAGTGTGTCAACAGACTCTGTCAACAGTGCCAGCAAAGTCATTGATATAACAATGGAACTAACACCTATGTAGGAGAGGCTGTTTCAACTTGTGGATAAAGTGGGACAGGCAAACCTAGCCTTGCAATAAAAACTCCCTGAAATATGTTTAGGCTAGAGATTTTCTTAGACTGTTTGGTGCTCCCTAATAAACTCTGTCAGTACAGGGTAGTGTAACAACAGCAACTAATGATAGCAAGCTGACCCTAACACTACAAGCAATGTAAACACTGAGCTTTTCCAGAGTTTACATCCCAGAGTGATATAGGAGGAGGCCATTCAGTCAGTCATTTCTGTGTTTGCTGTTGGTTGGCAGAGCTAACCGATTAGTCCCATTTGCCTGCCCTTTCTCCAGACCCCAACAGATCCTCCCCTTTCCAGGATCAATCTAATTTACTTTTGAAAGTTCCTTTTGAATTTGCTGCACTGTCCCCTCAGGCAGCAGGTTCCAGATTACAACAACTCAATCTGATTTTTCTTTTAAATAAATCATGTTTTTCTTTTCTCAATCACTTTAGCTTCCTCTTCTCCAGTCACTGACTTTTTCCACTAGAGAGTACAGTTTCTCCTTATTCACTCTCTTCAGAACCCTTCATGTTCTTAAACCCCATTTTATTTTATCAAGCCGCCTCCTTAACCTTCTTTGCTTTAAGGAGAAATAGTCTAGCCTCTTCATGTTGACAAAAATTATTTATCAAAGATTGTGATGTAGGAAGCAAATGAAACGTGACCAAAAGTGAGAGTTTTAATATATTGATGATGATGTGTACTTCATTTCTATTTGCATAATGGTATACAAGTACACAGTATTTTTAATAACCAAACTCCTATCTGACTGGTGAACCTCTGCTGCTTTTTATAGTTTTGTTCAATATTCCCAGAGTTGGTGGATAAGCTGATTGTGCTGGATGGATACGGCTTTTATCCAATTGCAAGTGTAAGTTTTATTCATTTTTGAAAAATAAATATACATGCAGGGTGACAGCAAGCAGGTACCTATACACAAACCTATGGCTAGCTGAGAGTACTAAAGACTTGACTTCCTGGCTAGGTCAAGTCAATGTTGTCTGGTCTAGGGACATTGCTTATTGATTTCCCTTCCCTAAGCAATGGACTCAGCTGAGCACAATGGGGGAAGTTCATAACAATTCCTAGATATTGCTATTGGAGTTTTCAGCTGAAGGATATTGGGTCTAACCATTGCTGCTCCTGGAGGCACTGCTTTAGTTTACATTGTGGCTGCAATGTTGCAGCTGAGAGTGGGAAACATGTTAGTCCATGGGGGAGTAACTTACAGACCTGTAACTCAAAGCCCAGGCCTAAGGCTGTCTCCCTTGGTAGCTGGTCCTGGCTTCCAGATTCCTCCCTCAGCAAATGTTCGCATCTCTTGCACCCAATCCATCTATGTCCTCTATTCAATAGCCGTTGTTATCTGCTTGCAAACCTCTTTCAGGCAATGTATTCCATATCCCAACACTGGGACTGAACTGAGAGTGGGTGATGCACGGATAAGGGGAGGCAACGGCCTTAGTGGTATTATTGCTAGATTATTAATACAAAAACTCAGCCAATATTCTGAGGATCTAGGTTCAAATTCTGCCATGGTAGATGGTGGAATTTGAATTCAATAAAAAGAATCTGGAATTAAGAGTCTAATAATGATCGTGAAGCCATTGTTGATTGTTGGAGAAAACTCATCTGGTTCACTCATTTCCTTTTGGGAAGGAAATCTGCCATCCTTACTTGGTCCGGCCTACATGTGATTTCAGACCCACAGCAATATCATTGACTCTTAACTGCCTTCGGGCAATTTGGGATGAGCTACAAATGCTGTCCAAGTCAGAGATGCCCATATTTGTGAATGAATTTTCTAAAAAGGCTTTGCAGAGGACACAGTGCAGGTTTTTGAGATTTAGATGTTTTCTAAAGAAGCTGTACCAGGGATGTTATTACACTCGTCTGGTGCAAGTGGGACTTGAATAGTGGCAGGGCTGAGGGAGTGGGTGGAGTGCTGGGGAGGTTGGAGGGGAGGGACTGGGAAGAAGGGGTCGAGGGAGGACTGGAGGGTTGAGCTGAGTACCATCAGGTAAAGAGCAGAAACTGGCTCCTGGGAATGTCATGTGATAAATCCCTATTGATCAAAATGAAGTAACCAGATATGGCCGCCTCCCTGAATTCAGTGGCTGTTGGTCTTGGAGCTGAGAGTATGATGTGTATGTAGGGCATAAGACTTGGGAACAGGAGTAAGCCATTCAGCCATTTGGGTCTGCCCCATCGTGCAACAAGATCGAGGTAATCCAATTGTGGCCTTGACTGCACATTTGTGTGTGTACCCCATGAAACTATAAGATATAGAAGCAGAATTATGCACTTGGCCCACTGAGTCTGCCCCACCATTCAATCATGGCTGATACATTTGTCATTCTGCAAGCTTCTCCCCTGGAGCCCTTGACCCCCTCACCAAGTCAAGAACCTGACTGTGTTTTGAATACACTTGATGACTTGGCCTCTACAGCCTTCTGTGGCAATGAGTTGTACAGATTCACTACCTTCTAGCTGAAGACACTTCCTTTTCATTTCAGTTCTAAAGGGTCATCTCTTCACTGTAAGTCTGTGACTTCAGATCTCTCTTACTAGTGGAAACATCATCTCCACGTCCACTCTGTCCAGGCCCCTCAGTATTCCTTAAGTTTCAATCAGATCCTTCCTTTGTCTTTCTAAACTCTATTGAGTGCAGATCCAGAGGTCTCACCCCTCCTGTTATGACAGGCCTTTAACTCCCTTGACTGCTTAACTCTACCTTGGCTAAATTCAATGAGCCAGCCTTCATCACTTTCTGAGAAAGGAAATTCCACAGATTCACAAAAATATCCCTCTCATCTTGGTCTTACAAGTGATGCCTCATCTCCTTGAACTCTTCCTGAGCTCTAGCCTGTCCCACAATGGGAAATATGCTCTCAGCACCCACCCTAAAAAAATCTGTCAGGATCTTGTATGTTTCAATATGATCACCTCACGTTCTTTATAGACCCATACCATCCATCAGATAACCTCTTTGTCCCAGCACTGAGTCAAGTGAACCTTATTTGAATTGATTCAAATGCATGTACATCCCACTTAAACAGACTAGTTGTACTTTGTATGTTGTACTCCAGATGTGGTCTCACCAAGGCCCTGCATGGCTGCAGTAAAGCTTCCCCACCTTTAATGTCCACTTCTCTTGCACTTTTTTAGAAGGAGTCGAGAGCTGCTGTTTTTTTCTCAATTTCAGGGTGACTGTGCTGAACTGAAATATTTTGTTTTAATGCTTTAATTGCAGAATGCTGTCCAGCAACAACTTCAGACAGCGATCAATGAGCTTATAAAGCTGGAGAAGGAGGAGGGTTCACCCCGAGTGTATACACCTGATGGAGCGCTAAAGAGGTTGGTACAAACTCTGCAGGTGGGATTGAGACTGGATCAGATTGTTATCTGGTGCAGCATGCTGTCCTAGTGAGCGAGGATATGCATTTATGTATCATACCTTCCACATCATTGGGGCATGCCACATTTCCAAGGACCTGACATTATTTCTGAAAAGCAATCACTGTTGCACTGCAGGCTGCTTACAGCAGCCAATTTGCACAGTCAGATTCCACCGACAACTGCTGAAACAATAACAGTATTGCAGTTAGTGGAAATCTGAAATAAAAAGTGTTGGAGAAATTCAGCAGGTTTTCAGCATCTGTGGAAAGAGAAAAACAGTTTTGAGTCTGAGTACTTTTTAGGACTGTAATTATTATAATTGTATTAATTATTTTTTGTGGGTTTAATAGGACAGGAAAATATATTCACAACTCCATCCACCAGCAGAATAATATCCCGATAGAACTAGCACAGCGATCTTGTCCTTTTAAGTGACATATTCTCGTGTTTAAATCTTGTTTCTCTGGGACGTTAAGATTGGTTGGCACAAACGGATTCATCAATGCGGTGTGTTCAATACTGAAGCAGCACAGAATTTCAGAGTTGATACAGCATGGAAAGAGGCCATTCAGCCCATGGCATCTACACCAGCTGAGTCAGATACCTACTGCCCTTCTCCTCACATTCTCCCTGTAACCCTGCATGTTGTTCCTTCTCAGCTTCAATTGCTGTGTTAAAACAAACTTCCCCTCATCTCACCACTGCTCCTTTCACCAATAACCATAAATTTGCACCCTCTGGCCACTCATGTCTGCCAGTGGGAACAGTTCCTCTTTCTTTCACGCAATTGATACCCTTCATGATTTTGAATCCTTACATTAAATATTCCTTTTTTTTTGTCTTCACCCCAAGAAGGACTATGTAAACTTGTTTCTAACTAAATCCTTTTCCCTGTTCTAGTGTGTCTGTTCTGCACTTGCTGTTGTCACTAGCTATGACTTCTGACCTGGGGACATCCTCTGCTGGCTTGTCAGTTGCCTGAGGGTGCACAGAGCCTGGGGCAGGGTAGCACGTCCAGACCCAATAACTGGGGCTTGGCCTTCGGGGGAAGCCAGTTGTGCTTGGTTTGGGGGTGATGTAACCGTATTCACATCGAAGGGCAGGACTTCATTGCTCAGGTCAATGGGCAGGGTCTCAAACTCAGGTTGGGAGGTTGAGACCCAGGAGCCCAAGCCAGGAGTAGTACCATAACCTATGATTTCTGTCCCAGCCCCAGGCGTGTGGTGTAGCACGGCATCTGTCAGAGGCAACACAAGTCTCTCTAGACAACCACAACCCCTTTTATCTCTCTGGTTCTGGCCAAGAAAGACAGAAGGTGCTGGGGCAGGTGAAAAAGGGACTATGATTTCAATATTCCGCTTGACTTTGATTGTAAGATTTGGGATCTGACTTGTATGAGACTGCTATGGGTACAAGTGTGTTTACACAAAGCCCACCAATTAATTTAAGTTATCAAAATAAACACCAATCCTCAGTTGCCTGCATACACATACCTAATCAATAAGCCTCATTAACCTTTTGCAAACCACTTTTGATTATTTACATCATTACGTTCTGATTGGCTGTGCTGAGGAGAGGCTCATTTCTAATTATTTAATGGGCGGCTCAGTGGTTAACACTGCAGCCTCACAGCGCCAGGGACCTGGGTTCAGTTCCAGCCTCGGGCGACTGTATGTGTGGAGTTTGCACATTCTCCCCGTGTCTGCGTGGGTTTCCTCCCACAGTCCAAAGATGTGCAGACTAGGTGGATTGGCCATACTAAATTGCCCATAGTGTTTAGGGGTGTGTGGGTTATAGGAGGATGGGTCTGGGTGGGAAGCTTCAGGGGGCGGTGTGGACTTGTTGGGCCGAAGGGCCTGTTTCCGCACTGTAGGGAATCTAATCTAATCTAATCTTAAAAAAACCCATGATCAATTTCTAATTGGCTCTTAAGGGCAATGGATATGTTCACTTCCTACTATTTTCTGATTTGTTCTAGAAGATGTAATTATCAATTTGCCTCATTCTGTTTATTATGATTTTTCATTATTACTTTAATGATTCTTTGCTGAGAAACAAGGATAGTTTATAACATGTTCTTTAACCAATTGTTTAGGAAGGGGAAATGTTGATATTTTTAATCACCCTGACCAGAGAAGTTTTAACAGTCCTCTGGGGCAGGTGGGACTTGAACCCAGTCCTCCTGGTTTAAAGGGAGGACAATTGCCAGCACATCAGCAGAAGATGACTAGAAAAGCAGTAAGGTAGTAGAAGATGTAAATTGAAAAGAGATTGCTAAGAGGTTTGTTTTTAAGATACCCTTAAAAAAAAGAGACCGGCAAGAATGGACATTGGACTGTTGTAAGAAGAGGCTGGAGAAGTAGTAACTGACAGCAAAGAAATGGCAGAGGAACTGAATAGGTACTTGGCATCAGTTTTCACAGTGGAAGACATCAGCAACATACCAGAACTTCAAGAGAGTTGGGGGGAGAAGTGACTGTAATGGCTATCACTAAGGAGAATTTGCAGGGGAAGCTGAAAGGTATTGAGGTGGATAAATCACCCAGACCAAGTGGACTACACCCCAGGGTTCTGAAGGAGATACTTGAGATTGTAAAGGCATTGGTGATCTTTCAGGAATCACTGGAGTTAGGGACCGTTGCAGAGGACTGGAATATAGCTAATGTAACATCCCTGTTTAAGGAGAAGGAGGCAGAAGATGGGAAACCATAGGTCAGTTAACCTGACCTCAGTCTTTGGTAAGATCTTAGAGTCCATCATTAAGGATGAGATTGTGAAGTACTTGTAAGTGCTTGGTTAAATAGGGCTAAGTCAGCACGGCTTCATCAAGGGGAGGTCATACCTGACAAAATTGTTAGGATTCTTCAAAGAGCTAACGAGCACGTTGGACAACACAGAGCGTTTCCAAAAGACCTTTTGACAGGTTGCTACACGGGGTTGCTAAATGAGTTAAGATTGTGTTGGGGGAAGGTACTGGCACGGATAGAGCATTGGCTGACTGGTAGACGGCAAAGAGTAGAGATAAAGGGGTCTTCTTCAGGACTGCGGCCAGTGTGTTGTGGAGTTCCGCAGGAATCCATGTGGAATCCCTAGTCACTGGATCTGGATGAAGGAACTGATGGCACAATGATAGGCGTAGTGTTGAGGAAGCAGGAGGCTACAGAAGGACTTGGACAGGGTACGAGACTGGGCAAGGAAGTGGCAGGTGGAATACAGTGTGGGAAAGTGTGAGGTTTTGCACTTTGAAAGGATGAATAGAGTCATAGACTATTTTCTAAAAAGGGAAAGGCTTCAGAAAGGAATTTGGGAGTCCTAGTTCAGGATTCTGTTAAGGTTAACATGCAGGTGTGTTTGTTAGTTAAGGCCCCCCAATAGCAGCAGGGAGATTGAAGAAGGCATAGGTCGGCAGATTTTGGAAAAGTGCGGACGTAGTAGGTTTGTTGTAATGGGTGACTTTAACTTTCCCAATATTGATTGGAACCTCCTTCAAGCGGAAGATTTGAATGGAGCTGTTTTTGTAAGTTATGTTCAGGAGGGTTTCCTAACTCAGTACGTTGACAGGCTGACGAGGGGAGAGGCCATTCTAGACTTGGTGCTCGGAAACGAGCCGGGGCAGGTATCAGATCTTGTGGTAGGAGAACATTTTGGTGATAGTGACCATAACTGCCTCACATTCTACATAGCTATGGAGAAGGAGAGGATTAGGCAAAAAGGGAGGATATTTAATTGGGGAAGAGGAAACTATGATGCGATTAGACATGAGTTAGGAAGCATGGACTGGGAGCAATTGTTCCGTGGTAAAGGCACTATAGACATGTGGAGACTGTTTAAGGAACAGTTGTTGCGAGTGAATAAATATATCCTTCTGAGACAGGCAAGAAGGGGTAAGATAAAGGAACCTTGGATGACGAGAGCGGTGGAGCTTTTCGTCAAAAGAAAGAAGGTAGCTTACGTAAGGTGGAGGAAGCTAGGGTCAAGCTCAGCTCTAGAGGATTACAGGCAGGCGAGGAAGGAGCTCAAAAATGGTCTGAGGAGAGCCAGGAGGGGGCACGAGAAAGGCTTGGCAGAACGGATTAGGGAGAACACAAAGGCATTTTATACTTAAGTGAGGAATAAGAGAATGGTCAAAGAAAGAGTAGGGCCGATCAGGGATAGCACAGGGAACTTGTGTGTGGAGTCTGAGGAGGTAGGGGAAGCCCGAAATGAGTTTTTTGCTTCTGTCTTTACAAAAGAAACGAACTTTGTAGTGAATGAAACCTTTGAAGAGCAGGTGTGCATGCTGGAATGGAGAGAGATAGAGGAAGCTGATGTGCTGAAAATTTTGTCAAACATTAAGATTGACAAGTCGCCCAGGCCCGGACCAGATTTGTCCTCGGCTGCTTTGGGAAACGAGAAATGCAATTGCTTCGCCACTCGCGAAGGTCTTTGCATCCTCGCTCTCCACTGGAGTCGTACCTGAGGACTGGAGAGAGGCAAATGTAATTCCTCTCTTCAAGAAAGGAAATAGGGAACTCCCCGGCAATTACAGACCAGTAAGTCTCACGTCTGTCGTCTGCAAGGTGTTGGAAAGGATTCTGAGGGATAGGATTTATGACCATCTGGAAGAGCATGGCTTGATTAAATGCAGTCAACACGGCTTTGTGAGGGGCAGGTCATGCCTCACAAACCTTATCGAGTTCTTTGAGGATGTGACTAGAAAAGTTGGTGGGGGTCAAGCTGTGGATGTGGTGTATATGGACTTCAGCAAGGCATTTGATAAGGTTCCCCATGGTAGGCTCATTCAGAAGGTCAGGAGGAATGGGATACGGGGAACTTAGCTGCTTGGATACAGAATTGGCTGGCCAACAGAAGACAGCGAGTGGTAGTAGAAGGAAAATATTCTGCCTGGAAGTCAGTGGTGTTCCACAGGGCTCTGTCCTTGGGCCTCTACTGTTTGTAATTTTTATTAATGACTTGGATGAGGGGATTGAAGGAGGGGTCAGCAAGTTTGCAGACGACACGAAGGTTGGAGGTGTCGTTGACAGTATAGAGGGCTGTTGTAGGCTGCAGCGGGACATTGACAGGATGCAGAGATGGGCTGAGAGGTGGCAGATGGAGTTCAACCTGGATAAATGTGAGGTGATGCATTTTGGAAGGTCAAATTTAAAAGCTGAGTACAGGATTAAGGATAGGATTCTTGGCAGTGTGGTGGAACAGAGGGATCTTGGTTGCAGACACATAGATCCCTTAAAATGGCCACACAAGTGGAGGGGTTGTTAAAAAAGCACATGGTGTTTTGGCTTTCATTAGCAGCGAGATTGAGTTTGAGTCGTGAGATCTTGTTGCAGCTCTATAAAACTTTGGTTAGACCGCACTTGGAATACTGCGTCCAGTTCTGGTCTCCCTATTATAGGAAAGATGTGGAGGCTTTGGAGAGGGTTCAAAGGAGGTTTACCAGGATGCTGCCTGGACTGGAGGGCTTATCTTATGAAGAGAGGTTGACTGAGCTCGGACTCTTTTCGTTGGAGAAAAGGAGGAGGAGAGGGGACCTAATTGAGGTATACAAGATAATGAGAGGCATAGATAGAGTTGATAGCCAGAGACTATTTCCCAGGGCAGAAATGGCTAACATGAGGGGTCATAGTTTTAAGCTGGTTGGAGGAAAGTATAGAGGGGATGTCAGAGGCGGGTTCTTTACACAGTTGTGAGAGCATGGAATGTGTTGCCAGCAGCAGTTATGGAAGCAAGGTCGTTGGGGACATTTAAGAGACTGCTGGACATGCATATGGTCGCAGAAATCTGAGGGTGCATACATGAGGATTAATGGTCGGCACAACATCGTGGGCTGAAGGACCTGTTCTGTGCTGTACTGTTCTATGTTCTAAGGAGCAAATGCATTGTTAGCATTCTTTTCAAGAGGGTTAGAATACATGAGCAGAAATGTACAAGACTCTGGTCAATCCATGTTTAGAATATTGTCAGCAGTTTTGGGCCCTTTTTCTAAGGAAGGATATACTGACGTTGGATTGTGTCCAAGGAGGTTTAATAAGAATGATTTTGGGTGCGATGGGCTTTGCAGTCTGTACTCACTGGATGGAGTTCAGAAGGATGAGGGAAATCTGATTGAAACTTACAGAATACTAAGAGGCCTGGATCAAGTGGACGTGGAGAAGATGTCTCCACTCTGAGGAGAGACTAGGATCCGAAGGCACGGCCTCCGAGTGACGGGACGACTCTTTAGAACTGGGATGAGGAGGAATTTCTTCAGCCAGAGGCCAGTTAATCTGTGGAACTCATTGCCACTGAAGGCTGTAGAGGCCAAATCATTGAGTATATTTACATTAGAGAGAGATCAGTTCTTGATTGGTAGGAGATCAAAGGTTACAGGGCGAAGGTTAAGGAGAAAACAAAAACAGAAATTCCTGGAGAAACTCAGCTGGTCTGGCAACATCTGTGGAGAGAAAGCAGAGAATAACAAGAAATGGATTCAGCATTAACTCTGCTGTCTGCCTACAGATGTTGCCAGACTTGGAGTCTCCAAAAATGTCTGTTTTTGTTTCAGATTTCCAACATCTGCAGTTTATATCTTATTTCTCTGAAGATGATAATGGGGCCTATTGTCTCTAAAACATTTGAATGTTAACTTCACTTTTTGCACTGCTTTGCCAAATGAAGTTAAAGTATTAAAATCTACACTAGTTACACCAAAGCAAAATAGCGTAATGTTAGATTAATCAATGAAGATACTCTGTGATTATAACTAAACTAAATTATTTGTGAAATGATAATTTATCGGTTAGTGCTGCAGAGAATGGTGGAAAGGAAATAAAAGAAAGCTCCATGATCAGATGGAGGAGGAGGAGAGATTAAATAATGAGCTTCTAAAGTTAAACACCCCCCTGCCCTTCATAAAGCTGAATATGTCCCCGCTACCCCTTCCATTGCTCACACTTTCTGTCATCGGTTTGGATGAATGGTCGTCTGCTCCATCTTAACTCTCTTCGTCTCCACAACAGCTGCTGGACATGCAGAGTTTTTTCTAGCATTGTTTTATTTTAAATCTCCAGCGTCCACAGTAGTTTCTTGTCGGTGGAGACTGGCCACGTTTTTATATGTTCTATGTTAGTGTTGACAGCGTGCTTTCTGTTGTACCTTCAGATTTCCCTTCGGCTAAACCCTTTCCCTTACCCTTCAGACTGCTGCTGGGAAATGAATCCGTTTCGGAGGAAAGTGGCAAGATTCTGCTTCAGCGGGGAGCCACCAAAGTAGCTGAAGGTAAAGTCAGTCTGCAGACTGAGCATCGTTGATTATAAACTTGTGTTTTATTCCTGAGCTGCCAGACATTTATGCCCTCTGTAGTGATAATGGAAATCTTGGAAGCATTATGGTCCTTTCAGCCCAACGAGTCAATGCCGACTGTCAGCAGAGCAATCCAATTGGTCCCATTCCCCTTCTCAATTCCCACAGCCCTGCTGTTGGTCTGTTCAGATGATAGTGCAAGAAACTTTGCTATGCCTTGCAGAGTAAAGCCTTCCATGAACCTCAGCAATAATAACACTGAGTTAACATGTAGTATGATTAATGCTGTCCATCACAAGCCTGGGTGCAACTTCAAATTTAAAATGTTACATTTTTATTCTTGCATTTTAATGCAGTTATTTATTATTTTATTTCAATTTGAGGAGCAGTGATGTAGGAGTAGGTTAGCCTTCCTGCACTATTAAGGAGCTGGGAGATATGAAACTGAAGCCAGGCAGCACCACAAGTGACAGAGGGCTGTCTGCAGTGTCACAGTTTTTCACAACCACTTCCTCATTATCAATGATTATCAATGCAGCAAGAATAACTTGAAGGACAATGGAAGGAGATTGCTAGAGCCCTGGAGGAAGTATTTAATACCCTGTTGGCCAAAGGTGAATCTGGAAGATAGCTCATGGTTCCTTTGATCAAGAAGAGCAGCAACGTAGGCGAGGTAATAACAGACCAGTTAGACTGAGGTCAGTGGTGGGAAATTATTGGAACATTTGAGGGAGAAGATTAGTCAACACTTGGAAATTCAGGGATACTCAGCACAGACATCACGTTTTTCAAAAGGTAACTGAATATATTGATGAGGGTAGTGTATTGATGTGGTTTACATAGACTTCAGTAAGGCCTTTGACATGGTCCCATGTGAAAAGCAAGTCCAAAAGGTAAGAGCTTTTGGGACCCAAGACAAGCAAACTGGATCCAAAATTAGCTGCAGAAAGGAAGCAAGGGGAAATGATGGAGGATTGTTTTTATGATTGGAAGCCTGTGGCCAGCAGTGTACCACAGGGATCGGTGCTGGGACCCTTGTTGTTTGTATATACATTAATAACTTGGATGTGAATGTAGAAGGAATAATTATAAGTTTGCAGATGACATAAAAATTGGATGTGTTGTTGATAGTGAGGAGGATGGTCTCAGACTATAGTCTGATATTGGGCAGAGCAATGGCAGATGGAATTTAATCCTGAAAAGTATGAAGTGATGCATTTTGGGAGGTCTAAGAAGGGAAGGATTTACGCGGTGAATGGTAGGTCCCTGGGGAATACTGAGGAACAAAGGGACCTTGGTGTGCAAGTCCATAGATCCCTCAAGGTGTTAGCACAGGTAGACAGGGTGGTGAAGAAGGCATATGGGATACTTGCCTTCATTAGCTGGTGCATGGAATGCAGGAGCGAGAAAGTCTTGTTGCAATTTTATAAAACATTGGTTAGGCCACAGATGAAATACTGTGTGCAGTTCAGGTCACCACACTATTGGAAGGGTGTAATTGCACTGGAGAGGGTGCAGAGGAGATGCATCAGGATATTTCCTGGATGAAAGTCTCCGTTATGAGGAGAGAGACTTAGTTCATTTTCCTTGGAGCAGAGGAAACTGAGGGTGGATCAGATTGAGATATACAAAATTGAGAGGCGTGGACGGAGTGGAGCATCTTTCCCCATGTCCAATACCAAAGGCACAAGTTTCAGGTGAGGAGGAAGTGGTCTAGAGGAGATATAGCTGAAAACGTTATTCCTCAGAGGACAGCAGAAATATAGCGGTAACCTGGTCCCCCACAGCTAGACTCATGACTCCTATCAATGTTAAAGAAGCTATCAAAAATGCACTTGAGACATCCTCATCCAGGGCTCTCATTGATCTGAGTCGTCTTAAACGCATCTCCTAACGTTCTACATGCCATGAGTTCCACAATACCCCAATGTTGCACGAATAGAAAGGGACATCTGCCAGCTTAAGAATCCCAAGGTAGCTGGAACAGAGGGTATTCCCGCTGAGACATTGAACTGTGGAGGCTAACAGCTCCTGCTGCAGCTGTTAACCTTTGTCTGCCTTATCTGGAAAGAGGCGAGCATCCTGGGAAAGGTCCAAGATGTCACCATCGTGAGGATCTTTCAAAAAGGTAGCACGTTCAACTGGGGTAACTACAGAGGAAAGTCCCTGCTGACAGCCGTTGGAAAAGCCATTGCCAAGATCCTCCTCATCCGTCTCCTCCCTGTGGCTGAGGAATTCTTCCTGGATTTACAGTGTGGCTTTCAGCCATGGAGGGGCACAACAGACATGATTTTTACCGCAGGACAGCTGCAGGAGAGATGCAGAGAAAAGAACCTACCCCTCTACATAACCATCTGCGACCTTACAGCAGCCTATGACATCATTGATTAGGAAGCGTTATGGAGAAGCATCCTTCTCCACTTTGATTGCACCATGAAGTTTGTCACCATCCTTCGCCTGCTCCATGATGTCTTTCAAGCCATGGTAATTACAACTGGCTCCATTGCTGACCCATTCCCCACTCAGACAGGTGTCAAGCAGGGCTGTGTCATCACCACAAAACTGTTCTGGATCTCCTTTGCTGCAGTTCTGCACCACCTCACCAACAAGCTCCTCGCTGGAGTGGAGCTAACCTACGGAACCTGTGGGAAATTATTCACCCACTGATGCTTGTGTATGCGCATTATCCAAGGATGTGCTCCAGACCATCATCAGCACCTTTACAGAAGCATATGAGAGCATGGGTCTCATCCTGAACATCTGCAAGATGAAGGTCCTTCGTTAACCTGGCTTGGCATTGTATAGCAAACCCACGATCATCAAGGCCAAGGGGAAGGCCTTCGAGATCGTTGACCCCTTTCAGTACCACAGTACCATTGATCAAAGCAGTTACTGATGAAGAGATCCAGCATTGCCTCCAATGTACTTGCACAGCCTTTGGCCACTTGAGGAACAGGGTGTTTGAGAACAACAACATTAGATCCATGAGACAAAGGAAACTGCAGATGCTGGAATCCAAGGTAAACAAACAGGAGGCTAGAAGAACAGTTGTGAAGAAGGATGATAACTGAAACGTTGACTGCTTCTTTCCTCCAGTTACTGCCTGGCTTGCGGTGTTCTTCCACCCTCTAGTTTATCAGCATCAGAACCAACACCAAGAGCATAGTTTACGGAGCTGTGGTGGTTCCTGTCCTCTTTTTCTGGCTCGGAGACGAGGACTGTCTACAGCTGACGCCTCAAGGCACTGGAGCAGTCCCACCTGCACTGCCTGTGCAATAGTGACGGTAGAAATGTGGAATGCCTGAGCGGGTGGTGGAGACAGGTACTCTCTCTCAACATTTAAGAAGCATTTAGATGACTATTTAAATTGCCAGGCCAAAGGTTATGAAGCAAGTAGCGGTAAATAGGATGAGGATAGTTTGGTGATATTGGTCAGCGTAGACATGGTGGACTGAAGAGCCTGTTTCTGTGCTGCACGACTCTGACATATGAAGAAGGGACGGGTGTAGGTTGTTCAGCCCTTTTGAGCCTGCTGTGCCTTCCAGTCAAATCATGGCTGATCTTCTGCACCATTTCCCTGCACAATCCATGTATTCCTACAATTCAGGAGTGTGATGGAATACTCCGCACATTCCCTGATCATTCCAGCTCCAACAACACTCAAGAAGCTTGACACCAGCCAGGACAAAGCAGCTACTTCATTGGGACCTCATCCATAAACATCCACTCCCTCCAGCACCAGCGCTCAGTAGGAGCAGTGTGTCCCATCTACAACATACAGTAACTCACCAGCACTTTTGAAACACATGACCACTGCCATCTAAAAGGACACAGGCTGCAGGTACATGGGACTTCCACCACCTGCAAGTTCCCCTCCAAGCCACTCACTATCCTGACTTGGAAATATATCGCCATTCCTTCAGTGTCACTGGGTAAAAATACTGGAATTCCTTCCCTAAGGGAATTGTGGATCTACCTGCAGAACATTGACGGCAGTCGTTCAAGAATGCAGCTCACTACCACCTTCTCAAGGGCAACTAGGGACAGGTATAAATTGGTCAGCCAGTGACACCAAAGTGCTGTACTGTTCTATGTTCTATACACAGTACTTTGTAGTTTCACCAACAGTCTATATAATTACAGCAACATATTTTTATTCCTGTATTCAAATCCTTTCACAATAGAGGCCAACATACCATTTGCCGCCTTAATTGTTTACTTAATTGTTACTAAAGCATGAACAAAGATGCCCAGCCCTTTGACATTCAGCATTTCCCAAGGTCTCGCTCTTTTGCTTTTCTTACAAAAATGGATAACCTCTCATTTCTTCACATTGCATTCCGTCTGCCAAATTTTGTCCCCCTCGGGTAGCCTGTCCAAATTCCTTTAAAATGCCCTTCCACCTAGTTATTTGCAAATTTGGAAATTGAAACTTCAGTTAAATATATTTCAAGTTATTGACGTATATTGCGAGTAGCTGGGACCTAAGCACTGATCCTTGTGGTACCCCACCAGTCACAGCCTGTATTTGTAATGGGAAAGGGTAACAAAAGCAGAGAAAAACATGACAGTAGAAAATACTTTTTTTAATGTAAGGTTGCACAGACAGATGTAAGATTTTGATCACGGAATTGTTACAGCACTGAAGGAGGCCATGCAGCCGAGACCAGTTCTGAATGTGTAGATATTGTGCATAGTTTATTCTGTAAAATCATGAATATTGAATAGATTAGAATTGATTTGATTTATTATTGTCGCACATGCCTAGGTACAATGAAAAATTGTTTTGCGTGTGGTACAGGCAGATCATACTATACAAAGATCACGGGGTGATAGAGCGAGGAATATAATATTATGGCTGCAGAGAAGGTGCACCAAAAGCAAGTTCAGCATTAGATTTGAAATTTGAGGTCCATTCAGAAGTCTGATAACAGCAGGGAAGAAGCAGTTCTAGAACCTGGTGCAACATGTGTTTATCGCAGCCTGCTGTGTGTCACCCACTGCTGAGGTAATGGGGAGCCAGTGCTGTAATGTGCTTATGATTTTATTCTTAAATTTCAAAAATATACCTTTTATAGAATAAAAATCTTTACATAGTTACAAACACATTTTGCTTCTGTATATGGCATGTCAAGAAACAAACATTTGCATTTGATACTATCCATGTAAACCAAAGGCAACTCTCCTTTGTACAAGACTATATTTGCATATGTTTTGAGGCACCAGCAGCATTCGATAATTGAATGGATCCCCATATAGTTTCAGCCGGAAGACCTCCAACAGTGGTCTTTACCCACTGTGTGTTGGCAGCAGCTGCTCCAAGCGTTGCTGTGTCCCTCAGCACGTAGCCCTGGATCCCCTGGAACATGTCAGCCTTGCAACACTCAGTCAGGGTCACCTCCTTTGCCGTAGAAGACCAACATGTTTCTGGCAGACCAAAGCATGTCTTTCACCGAGTTGATGGTCCTTCAGCTCAAACGATGTTAGCCTCAGTGTGTGACCCAGGGAACAGCCCAAATAGCACAGTCTTGCATCACTTCAGTGCTTGTGATGTTCTGGAACCTGCCCCTTCTGCTCACTGTCACTTCATAGCTCCTCTCGATCCACAGCCTCGCTCTTTACAAAGGTGTTTTAAAAACCAGAAAGAAAAGGGTGATAACTTCAGTTGTTAGTTTTGAAGGGATCCCAATTAGACATTTATTTGTTGCCTTCGGTTTGAGGTGAATGTAAAAAGGGCCACACCCAATGTTCATCACAAAGGAGGGAAACAGTAGCACAGTGGTTATGCTGTTGGACTAGTAATCCAGAGGCCTGCCCTCGGACGGTGAAGATTGAGTTTAAATTCCCGTATTTAAAGGCGGAATGAAATGGCGAAAACATCTGTACTGCTGAGTATGAAATTGCCTGAACGTTGCATAAGCTATTCCTGATTCATGAATGACTTGCGGAGGAAGATATTCTGACCCAGTCTGACACGTACGTGACTCCAGGCCCACAGC
The DNA here is from genome assembly GCF_030684315.1 of Stegostoma tigrinum. Lineage (NCBI taxonomy): Eukaryota > Metazoa > Chordata > Chondrichthyes > Orectolobiformes > Stegostomatidae > Stegostoma > Stegostoma tigrinum. The sequence goes on from NC_081391.1 coordinate 3,185,154, forward strand.
AGCACAGTTGACTCTTAGCTGCTTTCAGAAGTGGCCTGACAAGCCTGTAAAAAGGGTGACTCACTTCTGCCTTCGAGGGCAATTATTGGATGACCAATAATGTCTCACAAATGAGTTTCTCCTCAGTCTCCAAGTCCTGCATCAACCATCATCACTGACCTGGTCATTTATCACATTGCAATTTGTGGGATCTTGCTGTGCAAAATGGTGTGCCATATTTCCTACGTTACAAGAACTATAATACTTTAGAAGTGTTTCATGTAAAGACGTGATATCTGAATGCAAGTTCTCACCTTGGAAAATGGCTTTGCCGTCCTGAAGGTTCTCTGCGAATCAATTGTTTTAGACTCTAACAGGTTTCTGATAGTGAGGCACATGAGCATTAACAGGAGCATCTGTTTACGAGCAGAGAGATTGAGAAAGGTGCTTTTTTAATGCTTCTGATTGTGTGTATTGTTCTGTTAAGGTCTTGTCTTCAGCCGCGATTTGAGAATTAATCTGGTGAGTTTTACTTTAAATTTTACTGAAGGTGATAGTTGTGACATCGTCCCAGAAAGGTCTAGTGTTAATTTAAACCTAGGTTCACTTAGTCTGTTCATTTCCAAGTACTCTACCAAAGCTTTTAATAACCACAAGCACCCCAATGAGATCACTCCTTAACCTAATCTGCACCTTGTCGTTGCATTGCAGTACTTTTCACTTCATGTCAGTTTAATGACTGCACTGCATTCTCTCTCGGGACCTAATAAACGGAACCCAGATCTAATGGCATTAGCTCCCGATTTAGGACTAACCAGAACTCTGCACAGGAGTTGTATAACTCCCATCATTTGGTATTCTACACTCCCACTTTGAGAAAAAGGCGAATATTCTGTTAACCTTTTGAATATTGTTTTATGTTCTCTGTATTTGTGACTTTTGTACTTGAACTTTGACAGTCTGTATGTGTCTGTCTTTCTCTCTTTCACGCTCTCACGCTTGCTGTCTCCCTTCTGCCCCGTCCCTCCCTCCTGCACCGTTCTCAGCTTCCCACCATTTAGAATATACCCTCGTGATTCTAACTTAGATCCAGTTATAACATCTGGGGTCTCCCCACACTGACTTCAATCAGTTAAGGATGCAGTTGCATTAGAGGCAGTTCAGAGAAGATTCACTCGGTTAATTCCAGAGAAGAAAGGCTCCTCTCATGAGGAGAGATTGAGCAGCTTGGGAATGTACTCATTAGAGTTTAGAATCATGAGAGGTGAAATAGGTTTAAGGTGAGACGGGAAGGATTTGAGGGACCTGAGAGACAACATTTTCACACAAAGGGTGGTGCTTGTATGGAATGAGCTGCCAGTTGAAGTGGTAGAAGTGGATATAGTTACAATATTTAAAAGACATTTGGACAGGTCTGTGGATAGGAAAGGTTTAGAGGGACGTGAACCAGACGCAGGCAAATGGGACTAATTCAGTTTAGGATACCTGTTTGGCATGGATGAGTTGGACCCAAGGGTCTGCTTCCATGCTGTATGACTCTGTTAATAATTGAAATCTATAAGATGCTAAAGGGGACTGATAGAGTAGATATAGAGTGGATATTTCCACTTGTGGGGCAAACTGGAGCCGAGTGGTCACACTTTAAAGGAGTGGTAGATTTAAAACAGATGAGGGGAAATTACTTTTCTGAAGGGTATGAGTCTGTGGAATGGATGTTGCGATACTAAATAAATTTAGAGAGGAAACATTTTTAAAATTCATAACGGGTTGAAGGCTTACGGAGAGTGGACAGGAAAGTGGAGTTGAGGCTGAAATGAGATCAACCATGATTGTATCAAATTGCGGGACAGGCTGGAGGGGCTGGATTACTTATGCCACCTCCTAGTTCTCATGTTCTTCCACTTTTGATCATCCCTTTGTCTGTCAATGTCACTCTCTAACTTTGAGTATCCAACTTTGCTGTTTATTGTGAGAGCCAACTAATTCACTGAATCTTCCAAAGGAGGCCATTCAGTCCCTCACGTCCACAATGGCTACCCAAATGAGCCATTTCACCTGGTGCTCCCCTCCTGCCACCTTCCAGTAAACCTCTATCTTCTTCCTTTTCATTTCACAGTCTCATTATGTTTAATCTGCATACCACCTGCTCTGCCTGTTATTGAATCTGTTATATGGAATCCAATAAAATGCCTCTAGGTCCTGAAAAATGAATACAGCCAGGAGTATTGAATGTGATAAGCCCATTAAAAACCACAGCTCACTGGCGCTCTCACTCTGATCAGTTCATGTTTCTCCAAGTGCTCAGTCACACTGTCCTTAGTAACAGATTCTTCCAAACAAACTTTAAGCTAACGGGTGTTTTTAATTTCCTCATTTGTCTCTATCTTTAAGAAAAAGAGTGATGGTTGCAGACCTTCCTCGAGGGTCGTCTTCTGATTTTTTTTTTAATTCACTGTGGGACAAGAGCATTGCTGGCTGGACCCAACATTTCTTGCTCGTCCCAAGTTTACCATGAGAAGGGGGTGGTGGTGAGCTGCCTTCTTGAGTCACTGCTGTTCACGTGCTACACAGGATCAGTGGATGAACCTCTCCCAACTTTGCACTCAACCCTTGTGTAACTGGGACCAAGAATTTACTTTGTTGCTTTACCTTAATCTAACCTTCCATGGCAGGCTGCCTAACGTCAGGAAGAGGACTGGAGGGAGATAGAGATAGTAGAGAAATGATAATGAGACTGGGCTGCTCGTGCAGAGGCCCACGCTAATATTCTCGGGACATAGGTTCAAATCTGCTATGACAAGTGGTGGAGTTTGAATCCAATAAATAAATCTGGAATTGAAAACTAGCCTCCATGATGGTCAGCATGAGAACCATCATTGTTTGTTTTGAAGCCCATCAGGCAGGGAAAAATGCTGTCCTTACCTGGTCTGGCCTACATGTGACTCCAGACCGACAACTCTTAGCTGGCCTCTGAAGTGGCTGAGTAAGACACTCAGTTTGAGGGAATTTTGGGAGATGACAAATTTCTTGCCAGCAAAGACCACATCTAATGGAAGAATAAATTCTAATACCCTGTGATGATGTGGCAGGTTACTTGTTCTCATCTGTGTTGAGCCGCTGTCACTCATACAAAATCCAGGAGAGCTGTGTCCAAGCTGAAGAACAGACTCCAAGCGAGGAGCAGTCAGACAAAGCACAGATTAACAGCTCCATCTTGTGATAACACGGTGTAGAGCCGGGTGAACACAGCAAGCCAAGCAGCATCAGAGGGGCAGGAAGGCTGACGTTGCAGGCCTAGACCCTTCAGAGAATTGGGGTCTAGGCCCGAAACATCAGCTTGCCTGCTCCCCTATTGCTGCTTGGCCTGCCGTGTTCATCCAGCTCTACACCTTGTTACCTCCGATTCTCCAGAATCTTCGGTTCCTACTGTCTCTGAACCAGCTCCATCTTGTGTTTTTTGTTCAATCTCACCAGGCCACTCCTATAAGGATCACCATCGAACAGTGTCTGGAGTTTCAGAAGAATATCACGGCTGCCGTTCTCCTCATTATGTAAGTACCACCCATTTGTTGTCGTGTCCCCCCCCCCCCCCCCGCAACCACCATCGTCAACTTCTTCCAGATGGCAACCATACTCCGTGTATAGCACTTTTGCTTCTGAGAGTCTGAAGGTTGTGCGTTCACACCCCATCCCAGGGACTTGAACACAAGAGGTTAAGCCAACGCTTTCAGTGCTAATTGCTGCACAAAAAAACATTGAATAGAGGAACAGGAGTGGGCTGTTCAGCCAGCCTCTTCAGACTGCTCCACCTTTCAATAGGACCATGGCCTATCTCACATTCCGCATGTCCACTTTCCTGCCCTTTTCCCGTAACCCTTGATTCTCTGACTGATAAGAGTCTATCTCAGTCTTAAATATACACAAGGACTGTGCCCCCACACCTCTTTGTGGCAAGAAGTTCCCAAGACCCTCTGAGAGAAGAAATTTCCCCTCTTCTCAGTCTTAAATTAATACCCTTTTTAATGCCCTCTGGTCCTAGACTCTCCCTTAAGAGTACTATATGTATGAGATCACCTCTCATTCTTCCAAACACCAATGAGTAGAGTCCCAACCTGTTTAATGTTTGTTCATAAGATAGTCATTCTGTACCAGGGATCATCCAAGTGAACCATCTCTAAACTGTCTCCAATGAAATAATATCTTTAAATAACAGGACCAAAACTGCTCACAGTACTCTAGAAGTGGTCTCATCAGGATCTTACACAGTTACAATAAGACGTCCCTACTCTTATACTCCAACCTCCATGAAATAAGGGCCAACGTTCCATCAGCCTTTCTGATTAACTGCTGCTGCCCTGTGCTAGCTTTCTGTGTTTCAAGCACAAGTAACCCGTGTTCCTTTGTGTTGCATCTTTCTGCAGTTTTTCTCCATTTAAATAATATTCTGTTCTTTTGTCCTCCCTTCCTAAATGAACAAGTTTGCATTTTCCCACCTTATATTCCATTTGCCATTTACTTAACCTATAAATACCTAAAGTCCAAAGTAATTCATTTCCTGATTGCCCACAGCCAGTTGGGACTGTGGTGGAGTTGTCCAATCACCTGGATGGGTGCAGCTCTAACCAGGTTCAAAACTCAACACTATCCAAGAGAAAGCAGGCCCACTTGATTGGCACCCCACCTAACACCTCTAAAATTCACTGTCTCCCCCAGTGAAGTATAAGGCAATAGTGTGTATCATATACAAGGTGCACTGCAGAAATTCACCATCGCTCCTAAGACAGCATCCTCCAAATCCATAACCACTTTGTCCTTCTGGATCAAAGGCAGCAAATACTTAGGAATACCACTACCTCCAGGTTCCCCTCCACGCCACTAACCAAAAATATAAGCAGAGAATGTGGAAGAAAATCAGCTGGTTTGGTAGCATCCACAGGGAGAAAAACACTGTTAATGCTTAGAGTCTGGTATGACTCTTCTTTGAAACTGGTCCCTCACTGTCCTGACTGGAAATATATTGCTGTTGCTTTGTTGCCGCTGGGTCCAAATCCTGGAACTGCACACCCCACCACCACCACCTTGACAGTGCTGTGGGTGGATTGCTGCAGGTCAAGAAGGTAGCTCACCATCATCTTCTGAACGGCAAGTAGAGGTGAACAGTAAATGGACAGCAATGCCTATATCATGTGAATAAATAAAAACAATCAAGACCAGAGACCCAATGACCCAATTTAATCAACATTTCATCATAGAACTACCACCCCCCCCAACCACCCAATCATTCCAGGGATCAATCTAGTGAACCTTTTATGGTACCATCTCCACACTTGCACTCAGATGGGATGTAAAAGTTCCGTGACACTGTTTTGAACAGCGGGAGAGATCCCCCTATGTCCTGGCCAATCCTTCAACCAGCGCCATTAAAGGTAGAATATCTGATCATCGTCACGTTGCAGGTTGTGGGAGCTCACTCTACAGAATTTGGGTGCAGAAAGCTAATGATTCAAAATTGTGTTATAATGCACTGGCTGTAAATAGGTTAAAATAGAAATTAGATTTTTTTGTGTGTGAGATTGTTATCAAGGCAGATTGACTGGGAGACAGGGAATGAGGGGAAGATTCCAGATTCTAGTCAAAGATGGACAATCCTCTGAAAACTTCACTTCTGGAAAGTTGATATTAAATGAGAGGGGGATGAGCTAAACATTTTGAAGGTGAGGTGAACCAAAGTAAACAGTGCCCGGTTTTAGTTTAATATTTTGCAGTTTGCATGAGGAAGGAACAGGTGAGAGAAGTTGCTCAAGTTTTGTTAATTGTTTCAGTTGTTTAGATGACACTAAATGCAACCTGACATCAAAGGGTTTTGGGAGCTGGCCAAGAAGAGAGAAGCAGCAGAGCCTGGGATTACTGTTCCCAACCTCTAGTGAAGCACTTGGCCTGAACTCTGCACCATTACCCAATGAGCATGAGTATAAAAGTAGGAAGGTTTTGTGTAAAGCTGTACAAGACAATAGTCAGACCACAGCTGGAATACTGTGAGCAGTTTGAGCCTCTTTTTGAAGGGAAATAGACTGACATGCAGGACAGTCCAGAAAAGGTTCACTAGGCTGATATCACGTATCTTTTAGAAAGAGGGTGAGTGGGTTGGACTTGTCCTCATTGAAGTTTAGAAGAATGAGAAGTGACCTAACACACACAGCTCTTAAGGACTTGACAGGGTCAGTGCAAAGGCATTGTTTCCCCTTAGAGTCGAAGATGTTTAAAGCTTGGAAACAAGCACTTTGGCCCAATTTGACAATCTGCCCCATTTTCACAATTAATCTAGTCCCATTTGCCTGCGTTTGGTCCATATCCCTCCCTATCTATCCCATCCATGTACCTGTCTAAGCATTTCTCAAATGACAACATTTGTACTCAACTCCACCACTACCTCTGGCAGCCCACTCCAGACACTCACCACCCTCTCTGAAAAAAAATGCCCTCTGAACCTTCTTGTATCTCTCCCCTCGCACCTTAAACCTATGCCTTGTAGCTTTAGACTCCCTTACGAGGGGGGAGAAGCTGTTAGCTATCTTATGCGAGAAACTAGGACCTGAAGGCAACATCTCAGTAAAGGGTTACACATTTAAGACAAAGATGAGGAGGAATTTCTTCTCTCAGAAAGTAGGGAATCTGGAATTCCCTATGGAGCATAATAGAGGCTGAGTCATGAGGATATTCAAAGCTGAGAAAGACAGATTTTTAATCAGGAAGGGAATCCGGGATTATGGGGAAAAGGTAGGGAAGTGGAGTTGAGGATCGTCAATTCAGCCACAATGTCATTGGTGGGGAAGCCTTGACAGATTGAATGGGCTCCTGCTCCAGTGTCTCAGCATTGATTGTGGAATTAGGTGAAACCACGGCCTTTTAAAGGGCCAGGGTCACACTAGATCAGCCACACAATGAGCTCAATCAATGGTAGTGAACGTTGGATTGGGACAGGGTTAGCTTTACATCGATCAGAGCTCCTTTACCCTTTCTCACAGCTCCATCGATATATTCATCTCAGGCTGTCTGACAGCACTGAGACCAGAAACACCCCAGATTCAACTCCTGCTTCATGTTGGCTTCACCAGTAAAGTACCACAGCTGTGTTCAGCACAGTTAGTTTCAATGGACCTGAGAGGGGGCCCAAAAAATCCTTCGTGGACTTCCCATTCCTGAATCCTTTCTTCCTGGGGTGTGCTTGTGTATCAATCTGATGGTAGTGAGCTGGTCCCCAGACTGGTTGCACTGGTCTCTCATATGGAGAGTGGCAACAGAGGGTCTAGTGGCTTGGGTGGAGGCTGCACAGAACTGGACTCCAGCTGATTTACCCTCATGGGAAAAGTGATCTCAATTTTTGCCCCTCAGTCATCATGTCTACAATTCCCTCTGTCCTCTACTGAAATTCCAAGACCTGCTGGTCAGACACTGTCTCTCCCCACTGCCCATGTCAGGGTGATGTGGAGACTGACCTGTTGATCCATGTGGAGGATAATCCTAGAGCAATAGGAGTGGTGCTCCCAGTGACTCATGTTTGTTTTTACCTTGTAGTGCTAAGGATGGACTGCTCTCAACAGAAAAATGGAACCCAAACAAGCCACCGTTTAGTCTCATACTGGATGGATACCGGAATCATCTGAAGGAGGTAAAAAGAGGTTTCAGTTCAGGGTTCGAAACACACCTTTGTCCAGGCCCATAAGAAATGATGGTTTCCATCAGGGCACCTCCAAACTAAGACACATTCCAGCCACACACTGATCTTCACACAGTGCAGCTCATGCCAGGCCTGATGTTTGTTGCACATCTTTTGACCATGTTAGTTTTCTGCTTTTCCATTTTTGGTTAAATTACAGACTTTACAGCAGGAATGCTGCAAGTAGGGCAAGTGTGAAAGTTACTGGGACACTGTCTTCAGGCTGTGCACGGGGAATGTCAGGGGCTGGTGCTCTGTCCTCGTTGCAATGCACTGTTAGCTGTTTTGCTGTTGGACTCCAGAAGTGAGACCCTTTCTCACAGAGTCTGATTTCTGTGCACAAATGTATTGTGGTTAAGTGCAAATCACCCCAAACTCTTCTGTGAACTCCCACCAGCACAATTCCTGATATCAAACATATATAGCGTTATCGACACCTTTCAAAGCCACTCCCTGAGAAAGCATTGTCTCTGTTCTCTCTCCACACTGCTCAAGGTGATGGTCTCTCTCTGTTTCCCTGTGTAGCCTTCTCAATTTGCACATCTGAGGTGTGGGTTTTCTCAGTGTCACTGTAATCTTGACTGTTCAAGGTTTTGGACAAATTGTTTTGTATCAGCTTTGGGATCATCCTTGTTAATTTCATCTTTTGGAGGAGAGGACAGGTTTAACTTGACCATTTTGTTTCTTTAGCCTTGATTCCTTGTCATCTTGCCTTTACAAGCAAGTACTTCTTATATGAAGATACCAGTCCTAAATTAAAGTGGTTTATCTGTTAAAAATACCTCATGTAAACATATGCAGTTAGTATTAATGTGCCTAAGTTACCTTTCACATCCATTAGGGGGGCAAGAACCTTTTCAATTAAAAAGTTGAAAATTCCAAGTTCCGGCTTTTTCCATGCCAGCCTCTTCATTGTATGAGCCCAATATGTCATCACACTTTGAATTTTGATTAAAGTGATCTGAGCTTAAATCAGACACAGCAGGGTATTGTCAAGAACAGAACACTGAAAGTCACTGATCTCTGGGATTGACACTTCCTTGTCGTTAACCCTTTGTGTTCCATCAACCAAATTTTTTTTTGGTGCTTTGCTGACCAGTCTCCTCTTCTGATGGTCACACCCAGATTTACAAGGATGTTGCCACACTGGAAGGGCTTGAGCTATGGGGAGTGATTGAATAGGCTGGGGTTATTTTCCCTGGAGCGTTGCAGGCTGAGGGGTAACTTAGAGGTTTATAAAATCATAAAGTGCATGGATAGGGTGAACAGCCAAGGTCTTTTTCCCTGGGTGGGGGGTTCCAAATCTAGAGGACATAGATCTAAGGTGAGGGGGGAAAGATTTAAAAGGGACTGAAGGAGCAACGTTTCCTTGTAGAGAGGGTGGTGTGTGTATGGAATGAATCACCAGAAGAAGTGGTGGAGGGTAGTACTATTTATAATATTTAAAAGGCATTTTGGTGGGTGTATAAATAGGAAGGGTTAGAGGGATATGGGCCAAATGCTGTCAATTGGGACTAGATTAATTTAGCATATCTGGTTGGCATGGACAAGTTGAACTGAAGGGTCTGTTTCTACAGTACAGCACAGAAAGGCCGCTCAGCTTGTCAAATGTTTCCCAGTTCAACTGTAGCCTCTCTCCATGTTTCTGTGTAACACTTTCATCTTTTCTCCCAGTAATCCAGTATCCAAATCTGTTGTCCTCATCTACTGGTTCCTTTTTCTCTTCGTTCTCCGCAGTTCCGAGTGGAGAAAGTGGAGGGAAGTCACCATGTCCATTTGAATGATCCAGAACGGGTTGTGGAAATCATCACCAAGTTTCTCCAGATGGATGTCAAATCCAAACTATGAGGGTGGAAAGTGGGCAGCCTGTGCCTGGCCCATCTTACAGAGGGGAAGCACCTTCCCAAGACAGAACACAGCTGCCTTTATCCAACACTTAAGACCAGAGATACCAGTCGTCTCGGAGAAAGCCTGGGCCTGACCAGTCAACAACCCGTTTAACAATATTTTAATAGGAAAATTAATGGCTTGAATTGATTTGAGAAGATTTATTGCTGACGAACTGGAAGGCTGTAGGAATAACAGACATTATGGCAGGTTTAAATGCAGAGGGATAAATTGCTGGGAAATATCATGGAATTGTTTGGAATTTTGAGCTTCTGTTCATAGGTTAGAAAATTGAAATCCTGAAACATTTAAATCAGGTGAATTAGCCACAAGCCACTCCTTGGCAGTGGAATTTCCCAAGGCTATCTCTCAGTGATGCTGGGGCAGAGTTTGCCGATCACTTGAATTGCAAATGCACTATCACTCTTTGGGCAAATACCCTGTGAGGGCATTTTACAGGATTAACTGCACTAAGGCAAACATCTGTCTCAAAGCTTGAAAATACCTAAACTTCTAATTTGCCTAAAAGTGCCAGTTTCTAGTCCTATAAATTATTAGCTGTGTTTCACGTAGAACGTTATAAGATAGAAATAGGCCTTTGGCCTAATTAATCCATGTCACTGCTAAGAATTCCTCTTAGCAGTTCAGAGGAGAGTCTTTGGTTGTCAGGCCCATGTCCTGGGGGTGTCCTGAAACCCCTAACAAAGTGAGGGTAGCTGGGCAAGAGACTGAATGATATTCTCGTTGCCTCTGGAACGCCCCACACCAACAGCAAGTCACTGTCTCTAGAACAGCAGGAGAACTTCGAGAAACAGTAAATCAACAAGTTTTTATCCCTCCTGCCCAGGTTAATGTACGAAATGTTCCAGAGTATCCCAGGAGAGAGAAAGCGAGCTTTGGCAGCTCTGGGAGAGTTGGGTACAATTGCTATGGAAAATGGCCTTGTTTACTCTCAGAATGCCAAGGGATCCGGGAAAGAATGTCATTCCGGTGTAAGTTTGCTACGTTCTCAGGTTGTGCTAAAGACTGTCCATTGCTTTGGCAATGATTATCATCATAAGATTAGAAGTTTGAATGTTTAATTACCAGTAACACGTTTACTCAAAGTTAATTGTATTTTCAAGCAAGCAGTAGATATTCTCAGTCTGTCTGTTTCCTGTCTTAGAATAAAAAAAGCCAGATTTTCTGTTCTGAAACTTCTGAACTTTTTGGACTTTTAGAAGTATTAATTCTTTCAGGTGAGGCCACCATTCCTTTCATGTCGCAGCTCATGTTCCAAATGTTGGTACTTGTCTTAAACTGAGCAATGAGTAGAATGTGTTCACTGCAGCAATGCTCCCCACTCTAGTGTACACAAAGGCCTCCAATCAGGGCACTGGGAGCTCCCAGATTTTTATATTGTCTGGGTGTGGTCATCACTTGTAACATTTGCTGTTCAAATCGCCCAAAATGTTTTGGGAAAATCACCTAATCATTGATTTACCTGGGGACTGAGAGTATATTCACAAGAACAGCATTTTTGGGGAGGAGGGGTTGATCACTGTTCAATCCCAGTACACACAACCACCACCCCCCCCCCCCCCCCCAATAATTGTGATAGTATTTTCTCCTACCCAAACAAGAAATCGCAGGAGGAGGGATCTCCCATTACCAAGGGTTGGCATCCACCACCTCAGAACATCTTGAAGCACTTTATGGCCAATTGAGGTCTTTTAAAAAAGTTGTCAAACTTGAATTGCAGGAAATGCACAGCATGATCCCACAAGCTTCAATGCAATAATGGCCAGGTCATCTGTTTTTGTGCCAATGGTTGAGGGTCAAATCTTGAGCAGGGCTTGGGGAGAGGGAGAGAGAACTTTCCTGCAATTTCTCAAGTCATAATTTACCCATGGGGCCTCGAAGTGAAGTTTAACCCAAGAGATGGTATCTCCAACAATGCAGCACTCTCTTGGTGAGGCCAACTTCAATTCATCCTCCAGTTTCCAAAGTGAGGTTTAAACTTGCAACCTACTAACCCCAAAGCTATCAACTGAGCCACGGCTGAATTGTATGTGCCACTTCAAAGGAAGGAGGAGGAGAGGAGAGTGTTGGATTCCTCTGTTGGGAGGAGTCAGTAGGATTTGTTGTGCTCTTGGTATTTGGCAACTGCAATAAAGGGAATTGAAACGCAATAAAAATACCTACGACATGTTTCTATTCTCAAAATAGTCAGTACATTGAGCAAGCAAGATTGGTCACCGAGCTGGGAAGAAGTAGGAATCCTACATCTGTAAGACCTCCTGCACCATCTTTGCTCGGAACAATGTAACTGCTCTCCTACACCCCTCCCTAACAACACCTTAATTTCACAGATCAATCTTAGCGCACATACCAAATGTTGGTGTTTACCTTGAACTCAGCGAAGAGGTGGAATGTAAAGCGAAGTTGATGGAAAAGCTCAGCAGGTCTGGCAGCATCTGTGAAGAAAAATCAGAGTTAACGTTTCAGGTCTGGTGACCCTTCCTCATAACGGTCTAAAGAAGGGTCACTCTGATTTCTCTCCATTTTTACCAGCAACTTGTGTTTTTAACCCTGATTTACAGCCTACGCAGTTCTTTCGGTTTTTATGGGTGGAATGTGTTCCCTGCAGCAGTGCTCCCACTCTAGTCTACGCAAACAAAGACCTTGGCTCAGGATGCTGGCGCTCCCAGATTTGTAAACTATCTAGGTTTGTCCTTTACTTGTAACATTTGTTGTTCAAATCATCCGAAACATTTTGGGCAAAATACGTAGTCTCATGTCTCGTAAGGGGTGGTGACTGAGGCCCTGATGAATCCAAATTTAGAAAATTGAGTATTTTTGGGCCCCATATTCAGAAAGGATGCACTGGCCCTAGTGCAGGTCCAGAGGAGGTTCATGAGAATGATGCCAGGAATGAAAGGCTTAACATGTGAGGAACTTTTTTGAGGACTCTGGGTCAGTGGAGTTTATAAGGCTGATGGGGGAATCTAATTGAAACTTAATGAGTACAAAACCCTGGATAGAGTGGACATTGGGGAGATGTTTCTGTTAGTAGGAGGCTTTAGACCCAAGGGCAGATCCCTTAGAGTAAAGGGAAGACCCTTTAGAATGGAGATGAGGTGGAACGTCTTCAGCCAGACAGTGCTGAATGTATGGAAGTCATTGCCACAGAAGGCTGTGGAGGCCAGGACATTGAGTATACTTAAGGCAGACATTGATCGCCTTAACCATCAAAAAACTATCAAATATTATAGGGAGAAGGCAGGGAAATGAGGTTGAGAAACTTATCAGCCATGATTGAATCACAGAGCAGACTCGATGGGCTGAGTGGCCTAATTTATGCTCCTATGGAATTCTCAGGGCTTTCAGTGGGCTTGGCCTCTAATGAAAGCAACTAAAAGGTACAGATGGATGAGATCATCAAAACCAGGAATGATAGTGTGACAACAGCAGTGTTTCTGGACTGGGCATCAGATTAAGGTAATGGGAATGAGGGGTGATGAATCAGTGAAAAACTCTATTTTCCTCCCACCCTACTCTTTAAATTGTAAGTAACGATCTTATATTTTCTAGCTACGTGTAAATGGGTGTGAGAATTTCTGCATAACAAAGTGTGGAGCTAGATGAACACAGCAGGCCAAGCAGCATCTCAGGAGCACAAAAGCTGACATTTCGGGCCTAGACCCTCCTTCAGAGAGGGGGATGGGGCGAGGGGGAGGCGGACCGAAGATGGAGAGAAAAGAAGATAGGTGGAGAGGAGAGTATAGCTGAGGAGGTAGGGAGGGGACGGGTCAGTCCAGGGAGGATGGACACGTCAAGGAGGCGGGATGAGGTGGTAGGTAGGAAATGGAGGTACGGCTTGAGGTGGGAGGAAGGGATGGGTGAGAGGAAGAACAGGTTAGGGAGGCAGAGACATGCTGGGCTGGTTTTGGGATGCAGTGGGGGAAGGGGAGATTATGAAGCTGGTGAAGTCCACATTGATACCATTGGGCTGCAGGGTTCCCAAGTGGAATATGAGTTGCTGTTCCTGCAACCTTTGGGTGGCATCATTGTGGCACTGCAAGAGGCTCATGATGCACATGTCGTCTGAGAAACGGGAGGGGGAGTTGAAATGTTTTACGACCGGGTGGTGCAGTTGTTTGTTGCGAACCGAGCGGAGGTGTTCTGCAAAGTGGTCACCAAGCCTGTGCTTGGTTTCTCCAATGTAGAGGAAGCCACACCGGATGCAATGGATACAATATACCACATTGGCAGATGTGCAGGTGAACATCTGCTTGATATGGAAGGTCATCTTGGGGCCTGGGATGGGGGTGAGGGAGGAGGTGTGGGGGCAAGTGTAGCACTTCCTGCGGTTGCAGGCGAAGATGCTGGGAGTGGTGGGGTTGGAGGTGAGTGTGGAGCGAACAAGGGAGTCGCAGAGAGAGTGGTCTCTCCGGACGGCAGACAAGGGTGAGGATGGAAAAATGTCTTGGGTGGTGGGGTCGGATTGTAGATGGCAGAAGTGTTGGAGGATGATACGTTGTATCCGGAGGTTGGTGGGGTGGTGTGTGAGAACGAGGTGAATCCTCTTTAGGCGGTTGTGGCGGGGGCGAGGGCGAGGTGTGAGGGATGTGTTGCGGGAAATGCGGGAGACACGGTCAAGGGTGTTCTCGACCACTGCGGGGGGAAAGTTGCAGTCCTTGAAGAACGTGGACACACCCATAAGACCATAAGACATAGGAGTGGAAGTAAGGCCATTTGGCCCATCAAGTCCACTCCGCCATTTAAATCGTGGCTGATGGGCATTTCAACACCACTTCCCTGCACTCTCCCCATAGCCCTTGATTCCTTGTGAGATCAAGAATTTGTCGATCTCTGCCTTCAAGGCATCCAACATCCTGGCCTCCACTGCACTCTGCGGCAATGAATTCCACAAGCCCACCGCTCTCTGGCTGAAGAAATGTCATCTCATTTCTGTTTTAAATTTACCCCCTCTAATTTTAAGGCTGTGCCCACGTGTCCTAGTCTCCCCGCCTAATGGAAACAACTTCCTAGCGTCCACCCCTTCTAAACCATGCATTATCTTGTAAGTTTCTATTAGATCTCCCCTCAACCTTCTAAACTCTAATGAGCACAATCCCAGGATCCTTAGCCGTTCATCATACGCTAAACCTACCATTCCAGGGATCATCTGTGTGAATCTCCACTGGACACGTTCCAGGGCTAGTATGTCCTTCCTGAGGTGTGGGGCACAAAATTGGACACAGTATTCTGAATGGGGCCTAACTAGAGCCTTATAAAGCACCCGCCGTGGCTGCCTCTACATTGGGGAAAGCAAGTGGAGGCTTGGTGACCGCTTTGCAGAACACCTCCACTCAGTTTGCTACAAACAACTACACCTCCCAGTTGCGAAACATTTTAACTCCCCCTCCCATTCCTCAGACGACATGTCCATCATGGACCTCCTGCAGTGCCACAATGATGCCACCTGAAGGTTGCAGGAACAGCAACTCATATTCTGCTTGGGAACCCTGCAGCCCAATGGTATCAATGTGGACTTCACCAGCTTCAAAATCTCCCCTTCCCCCACCGCATCCCAAAACCAGCCCAGTTCTTCCCCTTCCCCCACTGCATCACAAAACCAGCCCAGCACATCCCCTCCACCCACTGCATCCCAAAACCAGTCCAACCTGTCTCTGCTTCCCTAACCTGTTCTTCCTCTCATCCATCCCACCTCAAGCCGCACCTCCATTTCCTACCAACCACCTCATCCCGCCTCCTTCACCTGTCCATCTTCCCTGGACTGACCTGTCTCCTCCCTACCTCCTCACCTATACACTCCTCTCTACCTATCTTCTTTCAATCTTCAGTCCGCCTCCCCCTCTCTCCGTCTTTATTCCAGTTCCCTGTCCCCATCCCCCTCTCTGAAGGTCCAAAACGTCAGCTCTTGTGCTCCTGAGATGCTGCTGGGCCTGCTGTGTTCATCCAGCCCCACACTTTGTTATCGTGGATTCTCCAGCATCTGCAGCTCCCATTATCTCTGAGAATTTCTGCAGCTTGCCTTGTTACTCCAGCTATGTTTCGTCTACCTGATCAGTCAGTGTTCCTAAATGCTGCTGTCCTCTATTCGAATGATATGAAACTGCACATATGTGATGTCTATAGCTCTCCTAGAAAGACTATTTATACATATACTCACTGTCTATGGGCTGAGCATGTCCTCTAGGTGAAATAGTGATTTGTGTGTACTTCTCTCAGTTTTATACACTGCATTCACTGCTTAAAAGGTGCATTTCTCTCCATTGAGCAGAACAAGGGGAGGTGATGGCCTCGTGGTATTATTGCTGGACTGTTAACGCAGAGACCCAGATAATGTTCTGGGGACCTGGGTTCAAATCCTGCCACGGCAGAGGGTGAAATTGGAATTCAATAAATATCTGGAACGATGTCTAATGATGACAGTGAATCCATTGTTGATTGTTGGAAAAGCCCCTTGTTTCAACTGAGAGAACAAGGTGAGAGCTGGATGAACACAGCAGGCCAAGCAGCATCAGAGGAGCAGGAAGGCTGATGTTTCAGGCCTAGACCCTTCTTACACTGCCGCAGCCAGACGCCAATTCTCCGATGCCGCCTCCTACCATCATGACTCCATCCCCGAACACCAAACTATCAACTCCCAAACCATCCACAACCTCATCACTTCAGGTGACCTCCCACACACAGCCTCCAACCTCATCTTTCCCCAACCCCGCACCGCCCGCTTCTACCTCCTTCCCAAAATCCACAAACCTGATTGCCCTGGTCGACCCATTGTCTGTGCCTGCTCCCGCCCCACCAAACTTATTTCCACCTACCTGGGCTCCATTTTCTCCCCCCGGTCCAGGAACTTCCTACCTACGTCCATGACACCACCCATGCCCTCCACCTCCTCCAGAACTTCCAATTTCCTGGTCCCCAATGCCTCATCTTTACCATGGACCTTCAGTCCCTACACACCTGCATTCCCCATGCAGATGGCCTAAAGGCCCTCCGCTTCTTCCTGTCCTGCAGGCCCGAACAGTCCCCCTCCACCGATACCCTCATCCGCTTAACCAAACTGATCCTCACCCTCAACTTCTCTTTCAATTCCTCCCACTTCCTGCAGACAAAGGGGGTGGCCATGGGTACCCGCATGGGCCCAAGCTATGCCTGCCTCTTTGCAGGTTACATGGAATAATCTCTCTTCCGTACCTACACTGGCCCTTAACCCTACCTCTTCCTCCGTTGCATTGATGACTGTACCGGCACCATTTCGTGCTCCCACGAGGACCTCGAACAGTTCATCCACTTCACCATCACCTTCCACCTCTTTAGTTCACCTGGACCATCTCTAATACCTCTGTCTCCTTCCTGGACCTCTCTGTCTCCATCTCCAGCAACCACCTAGAAACTGATATCCATTTCAAGCCCACTGACTCCCAACCACCTTCCTGCAAAAATGCCATGCCCTATTCCCAATTCCTTCACCTCCACTGCATCTGCTCCCAGGATGAGGCATTCCACTCCTGTACGTCTCAGATGTCCTCATTTATCAAGGACCTCAACATCCTCCCCTCAGTAGTTGAAAACGCCTTTGACCGTGTCTTGCGCATTTCCCACAACTCATCCCTCGCACCCCCGCCCTGTAATAACAACCAATATAGAATCCCCCTCATCCTCACGTACCACCCCACCACCCTCCGGATCCAACGCATCACCCTCCGACACTTCCACCATCTGCAATCCAACCCCACCACCAAAGACATTTTTCCCTCCCCACCCTTATCTGCTTTACGAAGGGGCCACTCTCTCCATGACTCCCTTTCCCGCTCCACACTCCCCTCCAGCCCCACCACATCCAGCACTTTTCCCTGCAACCGCAGGAAGTGCTACACCTGCCCCCCTAAACTTCCCCCCCCCTCCCCACACCCATCCCAGACCCACAGAAGACTTTCCACATCAAGCAGATTCCCATTCCTCAGACAACATGTCCATTCTCCTGGGCCTCCTGTAGTGCCACAATGATGCTGTTCCTGCAACCTTTGGGTAGCAACTCATATTTCACTTGGGAACCCTGCAGCCCAATGGTATCAATGTGGACTTCACAAGCTTCAACATCTCCCCCTCCCCCCACTGCACCCCAAAACCAGCCCAGCACATCCCCACCTCCCAAACCTGCCTTTCCACCTAACTCCCCTTCCCACCCCAAGCCCACCCCCATTTCCTACCCACTAACCTCATCCCACCCCCTTGACCTGTCTGACTCCCTGGACTGACCTATCTCGTCCCTGACTCCCCACCTACACTCACCTTTACTGGCTCCATCCCTGCCTCTTTAACTTGTCTCTCCTCTCCACGTATCTTCTCCTCTATCCGTCTTCTATCCACCTCCCCCTCTCTCCCTATTTATTTCAGAACCTCCTTCCCCTACCCCATATCTCAAGAAGGGCCTAGGCCTGAAATGTCAGCTTTCCTGCTCCTCTGATCAGTCCGGTGCAGTACCGAGACTCTGCAGCATAGTTGAAGGTGCTGTCTTCCATAGAGTCATACTAGCATGAAAACAGACCTTTTGGTCCAACCAGCCGACCAAGTTTCCCAAATTAAATTAATCCCACTTACCTGTGTTGGCCCATATCCCTCCTCTTGGATGGCACTGTGGCTCAGTGGTTAGCACCGGTGTCTCACAACACTGTGGACACAGGTTTGATTCCACCTTTTGTGTGGAATTCGCACATTCTCCCTGTGTCTGTTTGGGTTTCCTCTGGGTGCTCCAGTTTCCTTCACATCCAAAGATGTGCAGGTTAGGTAGATTGGCCGTGCTGTATTGTGCACAGTGCATCGTGTCCAAGATGAGCAGGCTAAGTGATGTGGAAACACAGGGGTAGAGGAATGGGTCTGAGTGGGGCCCTCTTCAGAGCGTGGTGTGGACTTGTTGAGCCGAATATACTTCCATACTGTAGGGATTCTGTGATTCTATATGAAGGGTGATTTGTGAAGAAAAACGGTTTTCACTCAGCAAGCAGTTAGGGTTTGGAAAATACTGCCTGTAAGTGCGGTGGAGGTAGGTTCAATTGAGGCATTTGAGAGGATATTGGCTGATTATTTGGCTGGAAATGGTGTGCAGAGATATGGGAAAAAGGCAAGAGATTGGCATTAGGAAATAGACTCAGGCACAGTGGAATGAATGGCCATTTTCAGTACTGTAATAATTCTGTGAAATATGCCAAGTATGTAACTCGCCTGCCTCAGAATAAGAAATGTGGCAAATTCCAAACACAACATGGAGGAATCTTGGACTCCACAGAATTTGTGTTGACTTTGAGTGGCAGTGTAAAATTTCCAATGTTGCACCAGCCCTCCTGCACTCTTCGCTGAACTGGGGTTGATCCCCTGGCTTCATGGTCATGGTGCAGTGGGAGATAAGCTGAGCCATGAGGTTGCAAATTGTGTTGGACTCTAACTTGGGGGCTGCTGATGGCCCACAGCACCTCATGGATGTCCAGTCTTCAGCTGCTGGATCTGTTCAAAGTCTGTCCCATTTAGCACGGTGATAGTGTCAGACAACATGATGAAGGGTATTCACAATGTGAAAGTGGGACTTTGTCTCCCCAAGGACTGTGCGGTGGTCACTCTTATCGATACTGTCATGGACAGTTACATCTGCAGGTGGCAGATTGGTAATATGGTTTCTCGCTTGTTGGACTAACAGCTATGTCGTTTAGGAGCCAACGAGCTCAATCATTGGTCCCACTGCCAAGCCACTCTTGGGGGTGGACATTGAAATCCCCCCATCCAGAGTATTCTTTACACCCTTGCCAACCTCAGTGCTACCTCCAAGTGTCAAATCATCAGGCAAGGGACAGTGGTACATGGTGATCAGCAGGAGGTTTCTTTTTCCATGTTTAACCTGAATCCATGAGACTTCATGGGGTTCAGGGCCAATGTTGAGGACTCGTAGAGCAACTCCCTCCTTACTGTATACATTATGCCCCCACCTCTGCTGGATCTATCCTGCTGGTTACAGGATATATTGAGGGATGGTGATGGTGGTGTCTGGGATATTGTCTGTAATGACTCATTGAGTATGACTGTGTCAGGCTGTTGCTTGAGCCAGCTCTCCCAGCGTTGCCAGTAGCCCCCAATACTTAGTAAGGAGGAATTTGCAGGGGTGACAGGGCCATTTCTGCTGTTGTGCTTTCTGCTGCCTAGGTCAATGTCAGGGGTCCATCTACTTTGTATTTCTTTTTCAGACTTTCTAGCAATTGTGGCAGTGAAGAATCAATCATGTTTCTCTGGCTCTGGAATTACACGTGACCATAAGGTGTAGGAGCAGAAGTAGCCCATGGCCCATTGCATCTGCTCTGCCATTTGATCATAGCTGATATGTTTCTCAGCCCTATTCTCCTGCCTTCTCCCTGTTACCCTTCATCCCTTCACTCATTGAGAACCTGTCTCTCTCTGTCTTGGATACACTTAATGACTTGGCCTCCACAGCCCTCTTCAGCAATGAGTTCCACCAAGCCACCATCCTCTGGCTGTAATCGTGTTTCTAGAAGGTCGTTCCTTCACTCTGAGGCTGTGTCCTCAGGTCCTAGGCTCTCCCACTAGTGAAAACTTCAATGAGATTGTAGCTTATCTGAAAGTCCTCAATTCCACTTTCCTGTTTTATCCTCATAACTCTCGATTCCCTTACTGATTAAAAATATACCTGTCCCAGAGTTGAATCTTATTAATGACCCAGCCTCGATACCCCTCTGTGATAATGAATTCCGCAGAATCACTAAGAGAAGAAATTCCTCCTTATCTCTGTCCTAAAAGTATAACATCTACCCTGTCAATCCCCTAAAGAATCTTATATGATTCAATAAGGTTACCTCCAATTCTTCTAAACTCCAAAAAGTATACACCCAATCTTCCCAGCCTCACCTCATAAGACAGTTCCTCTGTACCTGATGCCAGCCTTGTGAACTCTTTCTGGATTGCCTCCAACACCAGTATATCTTTCCTGAGCTAAGATGATCAAAACTACTCATAGTCTTCCACTTGTGGTCTGATTAGTGCCTTGTGTAGTTTTAGTAAGACCTCCCTACTATTTTACTGTTCCATTTGCCTTTTCTAATACCTGCTGAATATAGATGCTAGATTTTTGTGATTTGTACACAATGACTCCCAAATCCCTCCGTGCTGCAGCTTTTCAATATTTAAATCAGATTCAGTTTCTCTATTCTTCTTGTTAAAGTGCATTAGACCCCATTGGCCAAGTTTTTGTTCAATATGTAGCGTGCCCAGTACACAGCTTGTGTCATTTTCACTACGTGGCTTCCCACTTATTTTCGTGTTATCCACAAACTTGGCGATTCACTTTCCTCATCTAAGCCATTGGATGGCACGGTGGCTCAGTGCTTAACACTACTGCCTCACAATGCCAGGCGCCCAGACCTGATTCCAGCCTTGGGTAACTCTCAGTGTGGAGTTTGCACATTCTCCCGATGTCTCTGTGGGTTTCTTCCAGGTGCTCTGGTTTTCTCCCACAGTCCAAAGATGTGCAGGTTAGGTGAATTGGCCATGCTAAATTGCCCCTGGTGTCCAGGGATGTGCAAGCTAGGTGAATCAACTGTTGGAAATGCAGGGTCCCAGAAATGGGATGGGTCTGGGTGGGATACTTCTTGGAAGATCAGTGGGACTCGATGGGCTGAATGGCCTTCTTCCACACTGTAGGGATTCTACGAAAAGGGATTGACAGAGTAGATGTAGAAAGGATGTTTCCTCACATGGGGCAATCCAGAACAACAGGTTTAGTTTTAGGATAATGCGTGGCAGATTTAAAACAGAGATGAGGAGAAATTACTTCTCTCAAAGGGTCAAAAACCAGTGGAATTCACTACCTCAGAGTGCAGTAAGTGCTGGGACATTGAGAAAATTTAAGGAGGAGATGCATAAATTTTTAATTCGTAATGTGTTGAAGGGTTACGGAGAGTGGGCAGGAAAGTGGAGTTAGGGCCAACATGACATCAGTCGCGATTGTGTTAAATGGTGGAGCAGGTTCGAGTGCTAACCTTGGTTCTCATGCTGAGTCTTCACACATTGAGTTGTTTCTGAACCACCATGTTCTGGGGTTGTTTAGGAGGATAGTTCTTCATCTTTTGAAGTGAGAAGAAGGTGGCCAGTTGAGCAGTTAGCAACACTGATGGGCTTTCATCACACCTCCAACCTGTCTGTCTTTCCAGGCAATGATAACTTTTAAATGCCAAAACATAGAATGGGAAGTATCCAAGATGACATGCTGCAATTAGGGAGGTGCAAAGCAGTGACTAAGAGTTCACATTCAACATGCATCTTCAGTAGAAGCAGCTACTGTTGCTTTGCTGCCAATGCTATCTTTTTCAATGACTGATTTGATGATTTTCACCAATTCTTAAATTGAAGGCATTCTGTTGATTCACGGAGCTGACCCTGTACCAGTAGAAATCAAAAAGAAGATCGTCGTGGAATTTATCCTTGACTTAATCAGGGTTGCCTATGGTATGCACATACACAATGATGTTGGTCACTTACTTGTTGCCATGTGGGAGGGATTTAACTACCATCGGTACTTTCATGATTGTGTGGATGCTCAGAGGTTCCGCATGCTCTAGTCGGCTTGCCAGCACTGCACTGACACATTTTTCCAGTTTCAGAATTTGCTGCCACACCTAGACCTTGGAGGTCTGTGCAACTGCAGGGAATACTGGAAGGAATGTAGCAGAAGATGATTATTAATGTCCTTGGGAAGGCAAGCCAAGTTACCGTCACCAGCAAGCAGGAGAAGTGAATTCACTTGACCTGAAATGTTAACTCTGATTTCTCTCCACAGATGCTGTCAGACCTGCTGAGGTTTTCCAGCAATTTCAGTTTTTGTTTCAATTTTTTTTGTAATTGCTCTTCTGTCTGTAACGGAGTGTTTTTAAAATTTCCTTTCTGAAATGTATTTTCCCTTTCAAAATAAACTATAATGTATCTCCCCTACTTCTGCCTCCACCCAGCAAACACTCTATGAAGCCCAATTTTTAAATGACAGACAACAATTTTTTAGGGTGTAACAAAAAGCATGATTTATTCACCCAGCAAATAATTTGGTAGTGCAGCAGTTATAAAGTGGAAATTGGCTCACGTAGTTGGCAAAAAAAACCAGGATTATTACCTACAAATCAGACTTTGAGAGAGGTCTCGATTAAAGTCAAATTTAGATAAGCCTAGTGATAATGGGAGCTGCAGATGCTGGAGAATCCAAGATAACAAAGTGTGAAGCTGGATGAACACAGCAGGCCAAGCAGCATCTCAGGAGCTCAAAAGCTGATGATTCATTTGAGATAAGCCTAGAACTGTTTTTGGCGGGACTGTACCACTGTAGAGGCACCAACATACGTAACATGCAAGTAATGAAGTGAGTCAAAGCTGTTCAAGCATCAACAGTTTCAGTTTTAGGATTGGGTCCCCCTGCTGAAGCATTCAGCTAACAAAGTGGATTTGATACACCCTTATCAAAATCATTGCATTTTGTAGCAGATAACTGGATTTATTAACACCATCTCAGACATAATGTGTTTCAATAGGTTCATTTCTAATCACTGTAGCTGGGGAGACACCTTTGCTGTACCTCACTTGTGTTGACTTGGTTGGAATGCCTATACAATACAAGGAATGACATTCCAGGAGGATAATGCAGGCTGTTATCCCCTACTTGCTGCTGATCAGATGTTTCCAGAATTTGTGGCCAGCTGACATTGTGTGATCAGTGGCATCCACGTTGTCAGTTCAAAGTCTTAGGAAAGTTTAAGCAAAATAACGCACTTTTCAAACAAAATAGGATTCCTCTCTTCATGCCTTCTTAGCCTTAAGTTACTGATTAGATGGTTCATGACATCAGTTTGGTGTCATCCATTTTCTCCATGGCCTCTCCGAATGAGTGTGTGATGGGATGGCATACTGCCTGCTTGCCTGGATGAGGGTAGCTCCAACAACAGTTCAGAGCTCAACGCCATCCAGGACTGCATCCACTCCCTCCACCACTGACAGTCTGTAGCAGCAGTACCATCTACAAGATGCACTGAGGAAATTCACCAAGCCTCCTTAACCAGCACCTTCCAGACCCACAGTCTTATCATGTAGAAGGACAAGGGCAGCAGGAGCATGGCGACACCACCCCCTGCAAGTTCCCCTCCAAGCCACTCACCCTCCCGATGTGCATTCACTCTCACTAACTATTTTGGTGCGCCTACACTGCACTCACTGCAGTGGTTGAAGGAGGCAGCTCATCTCTACCTTATTTAGGCAATTACGATAAGCTGCAAATTCTGGCCCAGACAGTGGCACCCGTGAATGATTAAAAAATAAAAGATGGTGCTGATTTCCTGGAGCTGACCCTCCTCAGATCAACTAGTCTCTCTGAGAGTACTGTACCAAGCCAGTGCTCGGCCAACAAGAGCGAGTCTTCTCTCAGACCTGTCAATTGTGTGGCATTAACTATGATTAACTCACATTATATACAATCTGTAATATTTTGTCACTGAACCCATTTATATCTGTCAGCAAATTTCTTATGTTTCTTGAACAACATACCTTCCTACCATCTTTGTGACATCTGCAAATTTAGCTACTAAACTTTCACTATCCTCATCAAAGTTGTTGACATATTTTGTAAAAGGTTAAGGCCCTAGCACAGACCTTTACAGCACCCATTTATGCACACTCTGTTTTCCACCAGCCAGCCAATCTTCTTTCTTTCAGCCAAATGCCTTTGGGAAATCCAAGTATATTACATCTACAGGCTGTCCTTTATCTCCAACATGTGTTACTCCTTCAAAGGACTCCAATAAGTTGGTTAGATATGATTTCCCTTTGACAAAAACCATTGGTCTTCCCAATTACCTTGAGTGTATCAAAATGCCCAGGTTATATAACTCATTACTGATTGATTCTAATTCCTTCCCCAGAACAGATGCCAAGCTAACTGGCCTAGAGTTTCATGCCTCCCTTCCTCCTTGAATAGAAGAATTACATTTAACCTTCCCAAATTCTGGAAAATTAATGCTAACGCATCTACTGCCTCAATATCCTCAGCTCTTTCATCAATGCCCTTCCAATGGGAATATTTGCTGGTGAATGCACAATGTTCAGCACCATTTATGACTCAGATATTGAAGCAGTCTAATCCAAATACAGCAAGGCCAGGACAATATCCAGGCTTGAACTAATGTGGGACAAGTAACATTCAACACATCTTAGCCCCCTTACAGCCCTCACTCATGGTTACACCTTCATGGCCCCAACCATGGGCCAAGTTAGAAATCACTGTCTGGAGGAGTAGGACCTAGAACAAAATATCCGGGTAACTTTCCTCCTCTCTAATGTATCACAGTGTCACTTGTTCATTCCCCAGCTCATGAACTCTGGACCAAAGCTGCCTGAGTTGTAAATGCTTACTGTTAATGTGTTTGACTTGAATCACTTTGGCATGCAGGAGCTCCCACATGCTACTGTCACAACATATTGTGCTGCCATTCTTAACGTGTGTTTTTAAAACTAGCTACTTAAATAATTTATTCAATTATTTGTTCCACATTTTTAGATATTTTATTAATCCTGTTTTAAGCACACTGTTTTAAAACATAGAAATAGAGGAGGCCTTTACCAGATACCAACCACCAAACAGTAACTTCTCTCCCTGTAGTATAGTATGAGCCAATTCCTAAATGCCAGCACTCTGCCCCTCGGTCCTCCTTTTGCACACTCTTCTAATGGATGCCATCAGGTCTTCTGCTTAAGTCATAAATGGTGCTGATCATTAGGCAATTATCAGCAAAAATTCTCACTTCTGACTCTGATGGATGAAAGACACAGCCAGAAAGTGGGGTGAGGGAGGAGGTCCGAAAAATGAAATAGTGGTCAGCACGGTAGCTCAGTGGTTAGCATGGCTGCATCACAGAGACCCAGGTTCGATTCTCCCTGTGTCTGTATGGGCTCCCTCCGAGTGGCTTGGTTTTTCCCCCACAGTCCAAAAATGTGCAGGGGATTGGCCGTGCTGAAGTGCCCTTGGAGTCCAGGGGTGTGCAGGCTAGTCCAGTTAGCCATGGGAGATGCAGCGATAGGGTAGGGAGGTGTGTCTGGGTGGGATGCTCTTCAGAGGGTCAGTGTGGACCTGATGGACCAAATGGCCTGCTTCCAAGCTGTAGGGATTCTATGGTTACACTCTGAAGTTAGGAACTCAATTTTGAGCCATAGAGGTTTTGAAGTTCCTAAATGGAAAATGAGATGTTGTTCCTCTAGCTTGCATTGAGCTTTGTTAGAACATTGTGGGTGGCTAAAGATGGAAATGTGGAAACATGGTGGTTTAATGAAATTGAGAACAACTGGAAAATCAGGATCATTCCTACAGATAGAGCGGAATTGTTCCATAAAGCAGTCACCCAGTTTGTATTTGGTCTCACAAACGCAGTTAGAAATTGGCAGTCCATCTCACTGCTGAATGTTGACCACACAACTCTGTCCAAGGTCATTGTCATTAAGACAAGTCTACTCTGCCGATGGGGATTCACCCTGAATAAACCTGCACCGTACATGGCAGGAAAATCTCTGAGTGCCCCATGCTTCTTAGAGATATGATTGCCTACATGCAGGATAGTGGCCTGGAGCAGGATATCACACACCCACCATGAGGGATATGCTCACCAAAATGGGCTTTGAGGAGGGGACCCAGAATCTAATGTTACTGCGCTGATGACTACACAGATTTGCAAAAGGGAAATAATGTTTAACCAACTAATTGAAGTTCTTTAAAGGAGTAGCATATCCTGTGAAGAAAGGCAAGTCTGTATTTGGATTTCCAGAAGACATCTGAGAAGGTGCCACATGAAAGGTAATTGTGCACGGTAGGAGCTCATTGTTTAGGGGATACCATATAGAGCCACACAGCATCGCACGGACCCTTGGATCCAACGCATTCACGCTAACCAGACATCCCAATCTGAGCTAGTCCCATTTGCCAACATTTGACCCATACCCCTCTAAACTCTTCCTAGTCAAGGAACCATCCAGATGTCTTTTAAATGTTAGAACTGTACCCATGCCCACCACTTCCTCTGGCAGCTCATGGCATACACGCACCATATGGATGGAAGGTTGACTTGCTGGCAGAAAAAATGGAAGATGCATAAATGGGTCTTTTCTGATTGAAATTGTGTGCACATTGGGGTCCCACAAGAGTCCATGCTGGGACATCAGCATTTTACAGTTTAAACGATCCACCTAGACAAGGGGAGCACATTTGCTAATAACACAAAGATAGGTTTGGAAGTATATTTCGAAGAGGTCAAAAGGAGGGTGAAAATGGATACAGATAGGGTTGTATTTAGAACATAGAACATAGAACAATACAGCACAGTACAGGCCCTTCGGCCCTCGATGTTGTGACGACCTGTCATACCGATCTGAAGCCCATCTAACCTACACTATTCCATGTACGTCCATATGCTTATCCAATGACGACTTTAATGTACCTAAAGTTGGCAAATCTACTACCGTTGCAGGCAAAGCGTTCCATTCCCTTACTACTCTCTGAGTAAAGAAACCACCTCTGACATCTGTCCTATATCTTTCACCCCTCAATTTAAAGCTATGCCCCCTCGTGCTCACCGTCACCATCCTCGGAAAAAGGCTCTCCCTATCCACCCTATCTATCCCTCTGATTAATTTATATGTTTCAATTAAGTCACCTCTCAACCTTCTTCTCTCTAATGAAAACAGCCTCAAGTCTCTCAGCCTCTCCTCGTAAGACCTTCCCTCCATACCAGGCAACATCCTAGTAAATCTCCTCTGCACCCTTTCCAAAGCTTCCACATCCTTCTTATAATGCGGTGACCAGAACTGTACACAATACTCCAAGTGTGGCCGCACCAGAGTTTTGTACAGCTGCAGCATAACCTCTTGGTTCCGGAACTCGATCCCTCTATTAATAAGAGCTAAAACACTGTATGCCTTCTTAACAGCCCTGTCAACCTGGGTGGCAACTTTCAAGGATCTGTGTACATGGACACCGAGATCTCTCTGCTCATCTACACTACCAAAAATCTCACCATTAGCCCAGTACTTTGCCTTCCAGTTACTCCTATCAAAGTACATCGCCTCACGCTTGTCCGCATTAAACTCCATTTGCCACCTCTCAGCCCAGCTCTGCAGCTTATCTATGTCTCTATGTAACCTACAGCATCCTTCGTCACTACCCACAACTCCAGTATGGCAGGGGGGTTGGAACCTGAGCTGTATACCGGAGGTGAGAGTTGATGCAGGTGAGGCAGTAGCAAGAGGTAGACCAGCTAGTGGGAAGGATTTTCCTGGGAAGGAACCAAGGGATCGGTTAAAGTGTGTTTGCTTTAATGCAAGGAGTATCAGGAATAAGTGATGAACTTAGAGCATGGATCAGTACCTGGTGCTATGATGTTGTGGCCATAACAGAGACATGGTTTCTCATGGGCAGGAATGGTTGCTGGACGTTCCAGGGTTTAGAGCATTTAAAAAGAATAGGGAGGGGGGAAAAAGAGGAGGGGATGTAGCACTACTAATCAGAGAGGGTATCACAGCTACAGAAGCTTCCATTGTCGAGGAAGATCTGCCTACTGAGTCAGTATGGGTGGAAATTAGGAACAGCAAGGGAGTAGTCACCTCGTTAGGGGTTTACTACAGGCCCCCCAATAGCAGCAGGGAGATTGAAGAAAGCATAGGTCGACAGATTTTGGAAAAGTGTGCACGCAGTAGGTTTGTTGTAATGGGTGACTTTAACTTTCCTAATATTGATTGGAACCTCCTTCGAGCGGAAGATTTGAAAGGAGCTGTTTTTGTAAGGTGTGTTCAGGAGGGTTTCCTAGCTCAGTACGTTGACAGGCCGACGAGGGGAGAGGCCATTCTAGACTTGGTGCTCGGAAACGAGCCGGGGCAGGTATCAGATCTTGTGGTGGGAGAGCATTTTGGTGATAGTGACCATAACTGCCTCACATTCTACATAGCTATGGAGAAGGAGAGGATTAGGCAAAATGGGAGGATATTTAATTGGGGAAGAGGAAACTATGATGCGATTAGACATGAGTTAGGAAGCATGGACTGGGAGCAATTGTTCCATGGTAAAGGCACTATAGACATGTGGAGACTGTTTAAGGAACAGTTGTTGCAAGTGATGAATAAATATGTCCTTCTGAGACAGGCAAGAAGGGGTAAGATAAAGGAACCTTGGATGACGAGAGCGGTGGAGCTTCTCGTCAAAAGGAAGAAGGTAGCTTACATAAGGTGGAGGAAGCTAGGGTCAAGCTCAGCTCTAGAGGATTACAAGCAGGGGAGGCAGGACCTCAGAAATGGTCTGAGGAGAGCCAGGAGGGGGCACGAGAAAGGCTTGGCAGAACGGATTAGGGAGAACACAAAGGCATTTTACACTTATGTGAGGAATAAGAGAATGGTCAAAGAAAGAGTAGGGCCGATCAGGGATAGCACAGGGAACTTGTGTGTGGAGTCTGAGGAGGTAGGGGAAGCCCTAAATGAGTTTTTTGCTTCTGTCTTTACGAATGAAACGAACTTTGTAGTGAATGAAACCTTTGAAGAGCAGGTGTGCATGCTGGAATGGAGAGAGATAGAGGAAGCTGATGTGCTGAAAATTTTGTCAAACATTAAGATTGACACGTCGCCAGTCCCGGACCAGATTTGTCCTCGGTTGCTTTGGGAAAGAAGAAATGCAATTGCTTCGCCACTCGCGAAGGTCTTTGCATCCTCGCTCTCCACTGGAGTCGTACCTGAGGACTGGAGAGAGGCAAATGTAATTCCTCTCTTCAAGAAAGGAAATAGGGAACTCCCCGGCAATTACAGACCAGTAAGACTAACATCTGTCATCTGCAAGGTGTTAGAAAGGATTCTGAGGGATCGGATTTATGACCATCTGGAAGAGCATGGCTTGATTAAATGCAGTCAACATGGCATTGTGAGGGGCAGGTCACGCCTCACAAACCTTATCGAGTTCTTTGAGGATGTGACTAGAAAAGTTGGTGGGGGTCAAGCTGTGGATGTGGTGTATATGGACTTCAGCAAGGCATTTGATAAGGTTCCCCATGGTAGGCTCATTCAGAAGGACAGGAGGAGTGGGATACGGGGAGCTTAGCTGTCTGTAAACAGAATTGGCTGGCCAATAGAAGACAGCGAGTGGTAGTAGGTGGAAAATATTCTGCCTGGAAGTCAGTGGTGAGTGGTGTTCCACAGGGCTCTGTCCTTGGGCCTCTACTGTTTGTAATTTTTATTAATGACTTGGATGAGGGGATTGAAGGATGGGTCAGCAAGTTTGCAGACGACACGAAGGCCGGAGGTGTCGTTAACAGTATAGAGGGCTGTTGTAGGCTGCAGCGGGACATTGACAGGATGCAGAGATGGGCTGAGAGGTGGCAGATGGAGTTCAACCTGGATAAATGCGAGGTGATGCATTTTGGAAGGTCGAATTTGAAAGCTGAGTACAGGATTAAGGATAGGATTCTTGGCAGTGTGGAGGAACAGAGGGATCTTGGTGTGCAGATACATAGATCCCTTAAAATGGCCACCCAAGTGGACAGGGTTGTTAAGAAAGCATATGGTGTTTTGGCTTTCATTAGCAGGGGGATTGAGTTTAAGAGTCGTGAGATCTTGTTGCTGCTCTAAAAAACTTTGGTTAGACCGCACTTGGAACACTGCATCCAGTTCTGGTCGCCCTATTATAGGAAAGATGTGGATGCTTTGGAGAGGGTTCAGAGGAGGTTTACCAGGATGCTGCCTGGACTGGAGGGCTTATCTTATGAAGAGAGGTTGACTGAGCTCGGACTCTTTTCATTGGAGAAAAATAGGAGGAGAGGGGTCCTAATTGAGGTATACAAGATAATGAGAGGCATAAATAGAGTTGATAGCCAGAGACTATTTCCCAGGGCAGAAATGGCTAGCACGAGGGGTCATAGTTTTAAGCTGGTTGGAGGAAAGTATAGAGGGGATGTCAGAGGCGGGTTCTTTATACAGAGAGTTGTGACAGTATGGAATGCGTTGCCAGCAGCAGTTGTGGAAGCAAGGTCATTGGGGTCATTTAAGAGACTGCTGGACATGCATATGGTCACAGAAATTTGAGGGTACATACATGAGGATCAATGGTCGGCACAACATCGTGGGCTGAAGGGCCTGTTCTGTGCTGTACTGTTCTATGCTCTATGTTCTATGTTCTACCGACCTTAGTGTCATCTGCAAATTTACTAACCCATCATTCTACGCCCTCATCCAGGACATTTATAAAAATGACAAACAGCAGTGGACCCAACACCGACCCTTGAGGTACACCACTAGTAACTGGTCTCCAGGATGAACATTTCCCATCAACTACCACCCTCTGTCTTCTTTCAGCAAGCCAATTTCCGATCCAAACTGCTATATCTCCCACAATCCCATTCCTCCACATTTTGTACAATAGCCTATTGTGGGGAACCTTATCGAATGCCTTGCTGAAATCCATATACGCCACATCAACCGGTTTACTCTCATCTACCTGTTTGGTCACCTTCTCAAAGAACTCAATAAGGTTTGTGAGGCACGACCTTCCCTTCACAAAACCATGCTGACTATCCCTAATCAATTTATTCTTTTCCAGATGATTATAAATCCTATCCCTTATAACCTTTTCCATCACTTTACCAACAACTGAGGTAAGGCTCACGGGTCTATAATTACCAGGGTTGTCTCTACTCCCCTTCTTGAACAGGGGAACCACATTTGCTATCCTCCAGTCGTCTGGCACTATTCCTGTAGACAATGGCCAGTTAAAGATCAATGCCAAAGGCTTGGCAATCTCCTCCCTGGCTTCCCAGAGGATCCTAGGATAAATCCCATCCGGCCCAGGGGACTTATCTATCTTCACACTCTGTAGGATTTCTAATACCTCTTCCTTGTAAACCTCAATCCCACCTACTCTAGTAGCCTGTATCTCAGTATTCTCCTCAACAAATTTGTCATTTTCTAGAGTGAATACTGTCGAAAAATATTCATTTAGTGCTTCCCCTATCTCCTCTGACTCCACACACAACTTACCACTACTATCCTTGATTGTCCCTAATCTTACTTTTGTCATTCTTTTATTCCTTAAATACCTATAGAAAGCCTTAGGGTTTACCCTGATCCTATCCACCAACAACTTCTCATTTCTCCTCCATTCTCATGTCTCCTCCTGGCTCTTCTGAGCTCTCTCTTTAGGTCTTTCCTGGCTACCTCATAGCCCTCAAGCGCCCTAACTGAGCCTTCACATCTCATCCTAACATAAGCCGCCTTCTTCCTCTTGACCAGAGATTCCACCTCCTTCGTGAACCACAGCTCCCACGCTCTACCGCTTCCTCCCTGCCTTACAGGTACATATTTATCCAGGACACACAGGAGCTTTTCCTTGAATAAGCTCCACATTTCTAATATGCCCATCCGCTGCAGTTTCCTTCCCCATCCTATGCTCCCTAAATCTTGCCTAGTCTCATCGTAATTGCCTTTCCCCCAGCTATAACTCTTGCCCAGTGGTATACACCTATCCCTTTCCATCACTAAAGTAAACATAACAGAATTGTGATCGCTATCACCAAAGTGCTCACCTACTTCCAAATCTATCACCCGGCCGGGCTCATTACCCACTACCAAATCTAATGTGGCTTCGCCCCTTGTTGGCCTATCTACATACTGTGTCAGGAAGCCCTCCTGCACACACTGGACAAAAACTGACCCATCTATCGTACTCGAACTATAGTGTTCCCAGTCAATATTTGGAAAGTTGAAGACCCCATGACAACTACCCTGTCTCTCTCACTCCTGTCAAGAATCATCTTTGCTATCCTTTCCTCTACATCTCTGGAACTATTCGGAGGCCTATAGAAAACTCCCAACAGGGTGACCTCTCCTTTCCTGTTTCTAACCTCAACCCATACTACCTCAGTTGACGAGTCCCCAAACATCCTTTCTGCAACTGTAATACTGTCCTTGACCAACAATGCCACACCTCCCCCCTCTTTTACCATCTTCTCTGTTCTTACTGAAACATCTAAATCCTGGAACCTGCAACAACCATTCCTGTCCCTGCTCTGTCCTTGTCTCTGAAATGGCCACAACATCGAAGTCCCAGGTACTAACCCATGCTGCAAGTTCACCCACCTTATTCCGGACACTCCTGGCATTGAAGTAGACTCACTTCAAACCAACCTCTTGCTTGCCGGTGCCATCTTGCGTCCCTGAAACTTTATTTTGGACCTCCCTACTCTCAACCTTTTCTATACTCGAACTACAATTTTGGTTCCCATGCCCCTGCTGAATTAGTTTAAACCCACCCGAAAAACCTTAGCAAATTTCCCCCCCAGGATATCGGTACCCGTCTGGTTCAGGTGAAGACCATCTTGCTTGTAGAGGTCCCACCTACCCCAGAAAGAGCCCCAGTTATCCATGAATCCAAAACCCTCTCTCCTGCACCATCCCTGTAGCCACATGTTCAACTCCTCTCTCTCCCTATTCCTCGCCTCATTAGCACGTGGCACGGGCAACAAACCAGAGACAACAACTCTGTTCGTCCTAGCTCTCAGCTTCTATCCTAGCTCGCGGAATTTCTGCCTTAAATTCCCATCTCTCTTCCTACCTATGTCGTTGGTGCCAATGTGGACCACGACTTGGGGCTGCTTCCCCTCCCCCTTAAGCATCCCAAGAACACGATCAGAGACATCACGCACCCTGGCACCTGGGAGGCAACACACCAACCATGAGTCTCTCTCATCCCCACAGAACCTCCTATCTGTCCCCCTAACTATGGAGCCCCCAATGACTACTGCTCTGCTCCTCTTCCCCCTTCCCTTCTGAGCAGCAGGGGCAGACTCTGTGCCAGAGACCTGTTCCCCACTGCTTTCCCCTGGTAAGTCACACCCCAACAGTATCCAAAACGGTATACTTATTGTTGAGGGGAATGTCCACTGGGGATCCCTGCACTGCCTGCGGGTTCCCTTTCTGTCCCCTGACCATAACCCATCTGCCTTTTTCTTGTACCTGAGGAGTGACTGTACCTCCCTGTAACTCCTCTCAATAACCCCCTCTGCCTCCCGAATGATCCGAAGTTCATCCAGCTCCAGCTCCCTAACGCGGTTTTCAAGGAGCTGGAGTTGGGTGCACTTCCCGCAGATGTAGTCAGCAGGGACACTAGTGGTGACCCTTACCTCCCACATTCTGCAGGAGGAACATTCAACTGCCCTGACTTCCGTTCCCATTATTCTAAATTTCCAAGACTGCTAAAAAAAAAAATAAAAAATAAACTTGTTACCTTACCAATCAGGCGCACAGAACCTTTTTTTTTGGTTAGAGGAGGAGGATGGGTGGGAGACACTAGCCGGGTAGTGTTTCGGGTAACGCAACCACACAAATATATTACCTCACTTACTCACCAGTCCCGTGTCGGCTCCTGCTCAGCGCAGCTCCGCCTATTTTCGAGGTAAGCTTTTTATAAATTCAAAAACAGTGACTCACCGGCTTCCCGACAGGCCCCTGCTCCAAGCTCCCGCTCGCGCTGCTGCTCAACCAGAGGATGACTTCAAGTATCTGAGATGCAAAGAGATCTAGGTGTTCTAGCCCATGAGACCCTCAAGGTAGCATGCAAGTGGAGCCAGTAGTTAAAAAGGCTGATAGAATGCTATCTTTTATTACTGAAGACTTGAACAAAAAGACATGATGTAATCTACATTTATACAGAACATTGCTGAGACCCCACCTGGTTCACAGTGTGCAGTTTTGGTTTCACTAATTAAGGAAAAAAAGGTAGCACTGTTTAATAATTAGGGGTCTTCCTTTTAGGACAGGGAGAATATTTCCTCTCAGAGGATTGTGCGGCTTTGGAATTCTCTGACTCAGAAGATGATTGAGGTCTAGTCTGAATATTTTTCAGACAGAGGTAGATAACATTCCTATTCGGCAGTGGAATTAAAGGTTATTGGAAATAGATGAGAATGTGGAATGTGAAATAAAAGCAGACCGACCATGATCTTTTTGAATGGCACAGTAGGCCTTAGGGACCAAGTGACCTATTTCTGCACACAGTTTGTATGCTTTATACAAACATCAATGCACATGAATATACAAACCCAGAGCAGTATGTTGTGGAAACAACCAGAGAGAGCAGCTTATATTAGATTTTGCATTGTCTAATGTGACAGGATTAATGAGTGACCTCTGAGTAAAGGCACTTCTCAGTAGCAATGATCACAACATGATTGCATTTTACACTCAGTGTGAGAGGGAGAAGATTGGGTCTATGACTAGTATTTACTAGAATAGTAATAAATTAGTGTGCAGTCTCAATCAATGGATGGGAATTGAAAAGCTTTTCAATCAAAATCAGGAGATACGAAGAGCTGTGCCCTCACCCCTGGCCTGTTTATGTGCTACATAGAACCCTACGATGGGTGCATTAAAAGGGTTCAGTCACAAAGAGTGGTGACTACTCCAGGTAGCTAAGCCACTTGGTTCAAAGCCTCCTTTACATGGGCAGTGTCGCTGTCCTCAGCTCAGATGTACTATCGCTGTGCAGACTCGTGAGCATCTGAGACCAATTCAAACTGACCTTTGGAGTCAAGAGTGAGATCAGGTGTTCTTTGGGAACTGGGCCAATCAATCCTTTATCCCATTCACTGTCAGGACAGATTATCAGTAGCTTTTGGGAATGGAGGGCTAGGCGTGCATCAAAAACTGAGCAAAGTGTATAACCAAATTGAAACACGTGGCAGCGATGTTGGCTCTTCACCACAGCAAAGAGCCTGATATCGGGTGTTCTCAATACTGCAGGTATGGCTCACATCCCACTCTTGTACCAGATGCTTCTAATCAATAGTTCAGCCATGTCGGTATTGCTGGAGCAGGTGGGATTTGAAGCCAGATCTCCCAGCCCTGAGACAGGGACACTACTGGCACTACCCCACTCCTGTACCACGAACATCACAAAATCCCTGACAGAATATGTAACAATGAGGTTTCAAACTCAATGTCAATGTTTATTTGAGCTTTTGAAAAAAAATACAATGGAAGCATGTAATTTAGTACAAAAATCAAAGTAGAAGCAATTTATTTCAGAATTGTTAATTCAGTTTACAACTAATAGGACACATACAAAACATTTTAAAATGAAAGAAAACAATTCTATAGACCATAAGACATTGGCCCAGAAATTTGACTATTCAGCCCATCGAGTCTGCTCCACCATTCAATCATGGCTGTTAAGTTCCTCAACCCCATTCTCTCACTTTCTCCTCATAACCCTTGATAATCAAGAACCCATCTATCTCAGTATTAAATGTACTCAATGACCTGGCCTCCACAGCCTTCTGTGGCAGTGAATTCCATAGATTCACCACTGTGGCTGAAGAAGTTTCTCCTTATCTCCGTTCTAAAAGATCTTCCCTTTACTCTAAGGCTGTGCCCTCGGGTCCTAGACTCTCCGACCAATGGAAGCATCTTCCCAACATCCAGTCTGCCCAGACCATTCTGTATTCTGCAAGTTTCAATTAGATCCCCCCTTATCCTTCTAAACTTCAATGAGTACAGTCCCAGAGCCCTCATATGTTAAGTTTCTCATTCCTGGGATCATTCTCATGAAACTCCTTTGAACCTGCTCCGGGGCCAGTATATTCTTCCTGAGATATTGGGCCTAAAACTGCACACAATACTCCCAATGTGGCCTGACCAGAGCCTTATAAAGCCCCAGTAGTATATCCCTGCTTCTGCATTCAAGTCCTCTCAAAGTAAATGCCAAGGTTGCACTGGCCTTCCTGACTACTGACTCAACTTGCAACTTCACCCTGAGAGAATCCTGGACTAGATCTCCCAAGTCTCTTTGCACTTCAGACTTCTGAATTTTCTTCCCATCTGGAAAATCCTGCTTCCCTTTCAGTGAGTAATCCCCCTTCCTCAGCACTTTCTTATCCTCAATATAGCGAGGGTAAGGAGTGATTTGATTGAAGTTTTCAGGATGTTAAGAGGAGCTGACAGAGTAAATAGAGACTAACCATATCTGCTTGTTCAGGAGTAAAGGAAGAGGAGATAGACCTTTGTTATGGATCTGACCAAATCGCCACAAAATATATTAAGAGGATAGCCTGAACCCTAACTTTTTCTTATTTTATAGGTAACTACCAGGCATCATCCAGATGTAATTCTAACAGCAGGAAGAAAACCCCAGCTTCCATATTCATCTCAAGAGCCCAGCGATTGCTACTGAAAAACTAAAACTAAACATTCAGGCTCTGGGGGAGTTTGATCCCACCCATTCAGGCTGCCTTCAGGAGTGAAGACAGGAAAATATGTTCGCGTATAACTGGGGGTCGGTGGGGGGGAGGTGGGAGGTTGCTGAAGTTTCAGATTCCCCTCTAAATGGATCTGGACTGATCTTCAATAGCTTACAGACACTTTGTATCACCAGTGTATTAAACTATCCAAGGTACATTACAGAGGCTGGGGGTCTAATCAAACTAGACACCTGGTTAAAAGAAAGGAGGAGACCCCAAAACCTCGATCAAAGACCCTAGTTTCAAGGAGGGTCTGAATGAAGTAGAGCAATTGAGAGGTTTAGGGATAGAATTCCAGGACTGGACAGCTGAAGGAATGGCTCCAGCGCTGGGGTGCAGGGAGAAGAGGCCTTTGAGGTATAAGGAGAGGCTGGATAGGCTGGGACTTTTCTCACTAGAGCACAGGAGATTGAGAAGTGACATTGTAGAGCTTTCTAAAATCATGAGGGCATAAATAAGACGAACAGCAGGTGCCTTTTCCCTAGGGTGGGGGATTTCAAGACTGGGGGGGTATTTTTAAGGTGAGAGGAGAGAGATTTAGAAAAAAATGGGGGCAAATTTTTTTATGCACAGAGCGGTTAATGTGTGGAATGAACTTCCAGACGAACAGACGGGCTTGGATACAATTCTGTTTACAAGGCATTAGATCAGTACACGCGTAAGAAATGTTTGGAGGGATACGGGCCAAGGGGAGGCAGGTGGGACTAGTTTAGTTTGGGATTATGGTCGACATGGACTGATTGGACCGAAGGGTCTGTTCCCATGTTTTGAGGCTAGAATTGGAGGAGCACAGGAATCTGGAATGCTGGAGGGTGTTAGAGGTTGGGATCATGGAGGGACTTGAAGTAGAAAATGGATATTTTAAATTCAAGGTGTTGCCAGGCCAAGAGCCAACATAGGTCAAGGAGCAAAGGGGTGACAGGCAAGTAACAGACAGGACTTGGTGCAAGCTAGGATGCAGGCAGTGAAGTTTTGGAAGGGCTGCAATGTGTAGGGTAAGTGATAAGAGACCAGCAGGAGTATGTTTGAATAATTAAATCTAGGGATAACAGAAGCTTGAATCAGAGTGCCAGTGGCTGTGAGAAGGGGCAAAATTATGGAAGTGGAAACAGATGATCTTTGTCACTTCCGTAAATACTAACTATCCCATTCCGTCTCTTCCCTGCACCTGTCCAAGTTGCCCTCAGTTTCAACAACTTCATCCTACCAATCCCAAGAGAGCAGTTGTTCCCTACTCCCTCCCATGGCTGGAAGCAGACTCTGAGGCAAAAAAAACAGCCTCCACTGCTGACATCCTGCCAAAGGTTTAAACATGGCTAGCGGCTCTCGGCAGGATTCAGTGCTGACATCCTGCCGAAGGTTTAAACATGGCTAGCGGCTCTCGGCAGGATTCAGTGCTGACATCCTGCCGAAGGTTTAAACATGGCTAGCGGCTCTCGGCAGGATTCAGTGACGACATCCTGCCGAAGGTTTAAACATGGCTAGCGGCTCTCGGCAGGATTCAGTGACTAAACGTGGTCAAACAGACCCTGCTGCTCTGACCCAGGAACAAGAGTTGGGCACATGTGACAACAACAGAGCAACCAGCTGCTGGTTTAATCCATCAAACGCTGGACATTCCCACCACCCACACAACATTGTAAATTAAGTTGGGTGTAAAAGTATAAAATAAAGCCCACAAAACCCTGAAAAGAGCAGGCATTGGGAATACCTTTCTTGCTTGGTGCACAACTGAGCTTTCGATTTGAGAATAAAACAGACATTCATAGCGTCAACATGCCTGAGAGGAATAAAAAGTTTATAGTAGTTGCCATGGGTGACAAAGACCTCTTCACAGTTTCAAGAGGCCGGATTCTGGCCTATTCTCCCATTTCTGTATTAACTGTTTCACAGGATACACGAACAGCATCACGACTCCACTGGGATTAATGGTGACAGTGAACTCGGTGTCGACTTCGAGCCTGTGCAGGACCCATCCCGAATATACATCCTGCATCTACATCCAGAAAAAACAAAAGGACCAAGTCAGGGCACCTGAGAAGTAGTACTCATTCTCAAACTGGGCAATGAACTTAAAACTGACCACAGAGTTCTGGTCAGGCAAAGAATGTTTTACAAATAGAATGAGAGAGTAAATCATACGTTGGAATCAGCTCAGCAAAGATGCAATTGGCTAATTCTTAAGATGAGGGTATTACCTTATGGGGAAAGGTTGGGCCTCTAATGGCTGGGATTTAGAAGAATGAAAGGTGTTCTTATTGAAATAAGATCCTGGAGGTGCACATTGAGAGGATGGGGCTCCCTTCTGGGACAGACTAAGTCTAGGGGATACAATTTAAAAAGAAGGGAGCTCCCATTTAAGACAGAGATGAAGAGAATATTTTTCACTCAGGGTACTATGATTTTATGGAACTCGCTTCCCCAGACAGCAGTCAATGGGCAAATCTATGTATCTATACATGCAACCATTGTCCTTCAGTTTGTACTTACAGCCTAAATTTCCATGTCTGCAATTGTTAATTGAAGCAGCAAATGTATTTGTAATGACAGAATCCAGCCAGTGAGAGCACTACAGGGGGCTGGGCTTAATTAGCATCCATTATAAATATGGAAATGAGCAGCATAGGCCTGGGAGGATAATGGGGCTAAGACAGGGACTTGTGGAAGTGACATGGCTGTGTTTGGCAGAGTGGGGAGACAATTCCGCGGTTTCCTTGTTACCCGAAGAAAAGATGCTCCCAGAGGGGAGTTACAGATACAGATTCTCCAAATGCAACTTTGCAAGGTCTCACAGTACCTCAATTTCATCAAATCTACGGCACGCTATCATTCAGAGCTAGTAATCTCTGCCAGTGTTCAGGTTCCTGTTCCATTCATCACAGCCTATCAGTATGTTTCTATTCCCTACTCCTTCCTTTGCTCATATAACTTCCCATTAAATTTATCTGTACTGTTTGCACCAATCCCTTCCTGTGGGGGGAGAGAAGTGTCCCACATTTGAACCATGTTCTGGGTAAAGAAGTTTCTCCTGAATTACGGAGAATTTCCTCTCTGCATCTACCCAGCTGTCAAATCCGATAATAGAACCATAGAATCCCTACAGTGCTGGTGGAGGCCATTCGGTCCACCAAGTCTGCAGCGACCCTCTGAAGAGCATTCCATGCAGGCTCCATAACTCTGCATTCATCATAACTAATCCACCAAGCCTACACATTTTTGGACTTTGGGAGGGAACTACAGCACCAGGTAGAAACCCATGCAGAAATGCGGAGAAAATGCAAACTCCACGGAAACAGTGGCCTGAGGCTGGAATCAAACCTGGGTCCCTGGTGCTGTGAGGCAGCAGTGCAAATCACTGAGCTACTGTGCCGCCATTCATAATGTTAAAACAAGTTCTCAGGTCTGATTTTACCTGGGAATACAGCCTCAGCCTGTTCAAATGTCCCTGAGAATTGAATAGAATAGAATCCTACAGTGTGGGAACAGGCCATTGGGCCCAACTATTCACACTGACCTTCTAAAGATCATTCCCACCCAGACCCAATGCCTTACCTTATCCCTGTAACCCTGCATTTCCCATGACTAACCTACACATCAGTGAAACACTATCAGCAATTTAGCATGGCCAATGCATTGACCTCTCCACTCTGGCATTACCCTTGTGAAGCTGTTTTGCTTCGGTAATATCCTGATCAAACCACAAAAGGCAATCCATACTCACTGAGAAGAGCGGAGGGGTGGTAATGTTGAGCTGGCTGAGAGACGTTGTGTAGTGGTAAGGCATGTCAGTGCGCTGACTGAAGAAAGCTAGTGCCATGGTTGATGATGAGAGTTCTCGCAACCAGACTTCTATATTGTTCTTACCCTGGGGTGAAGAAGGGGAAGAGGAAAAATAATAGCTGTTGAAAACAGATTGGCCACAACCTGCTGCAAAAAAGTGGCATGTTAACCATTACCAATGTGAAAATTGGGCAAAAATTAAGAGAGTCATGATTCAAATTCTGAGAATGTGCTAGTTGATTTACATTGCAAGATCAGCATCTCACTCTCAGCCTCATCACACTTGTTGTATCTGTGCATTTATTAATTTCATGTTAAATCTGTTTTCTAACAGTCTAAATACCTTTTAACAACATGGACATGATTAATGATTGCTCGTCAGCCTCTCTGGCCTAGAAAGTTATCCGTTTCAAACATTAATTTTCATTCCTTCAGATAATCAATTGTTGTTGGAGATTTTTTAGTGACAGCACATTCCTTATGCATTTAAGATGCCTTTATTCCATTATTTAATGGTATATTCTGTATGGTTTGTGTACTGTAATTAATTAATAACCAATAATTATCAAATCTGGATTATTGCTTGCACTCCTCGAATGTTAGTTTTCACCTGGGCTGATTAAAAACATTTGATATTTTTGCTGAAGGGAGAAAGGGCAGGAGGCTACAATTGAAAAATCATCAAATAGGTAATAGTATAGGTCTGAGTCATGCTAACTTAATACCTCAAAAAGATACTAGCATGTTAAAGCAGGATACTCCTTTGGCAAATACTGAATGAGGAAAACAACGTGTGCAGAAAGATGCCAATGTCATCCACTAGGGTTGTGAATAAAGCTTTAAGCCAAATAGTGGAGGCTGGATTCAGTTGCCTTGAAAGTTATGGAAAAATTTAAATGGTAGCGAGGGCTCAGCAGGGGTTATTAAAGAGTCCAGAAGAAGTAATAGGATAGAGTATGGAAAGAGTTAGGAATCTAATTTCAGTTAGAGCAGGCAACTCTGAGAAGGGGTCAGTTAGTGCAGGCCTGAGGGTGTTGTACATACACACACTGTATGAAACAAGGTAAATAAGCTTGTAGCGCCAGGTTGAAATTGGTGGCTACACGGCTGGAAGGTGATCAGGGCTAGGAATTAAATATCCAAGGATACATGTCCTATCAATAGGACAGGCAAATGGGCAGAGGGGCATAGTTGCCTTGTTAGTAAGAAATGGAATTAAACCAACAGGAAGAAGTGATAATCGAGCCTGAGGCGAAGAATCTGCATGGGTAGAGTTGAGGAACAGCAAAAGGGAAATAGCCCCTGAAGGGAGTTGTGTACAAGCCTCCTAGCAGTAGTCGGGATGTAGAAAAAAAACTCACACGAGGATTAAAAAAGGCATGTAAGAAAGGCACTATGACAATAATCTTCAACATACAGGTAGACTGGAAAAATCAGGTTTCTTCAGCAGATCTGAAGAAAAGGAATTTGTGGAAGAAACTTACGTTGGAGCTCACTAGGGAACAGACAATTCTCGATTTGGTGATGTGTAATGAGGCAGACTTGATTAAGGAGCTTGAGTGAGAGAGCCCTTCCTAAGGGGCGGTGACCATAGTATGATAAGCTTCAGAGTGAATTCTGAGAGGGAGAAACTTGAATCAGATATGACTGAATTACAACTGAGTAAAGGTAACTGAAAAGACAAAGACAGAACTGGCCAGAGTTGATTGAAAAGTCAGACTAGCAGGAAGACAATGCAGCAGCAATTCTAGGGGTAACTCGAGGATCAACAGAAGTTCATCCCAAGGAAGAACTATTTTCTAAATGTGGAAAGGCTTCAGAAATCTGAAGCAGTAAGGGACTTTGGAGTCCTAGTTCAGGATTGTCTTAAAACTTAACATGCGGGTTCAGTTGTCAGTTAGGAAGTCAAATACAATGTTAATATTCAAGAGTACTGGAATACAACAGCAGAGATGTACTGCTGAAGCTATATCAGGGTCTGGTCAGACCACATATGGAAATTTGTGAACAGTTTTAGTCTCTGTATCTAAGGAAGGAGGCACTGACGTTGGAGGGGGTCCAGAGCAGGTTTACAGGAAAGATCCCAGGGGTGATGGGCTTGTTATATGAGGAGCAACTGAGGACTCTGGATCCATACATGATGGAGTTTGGAAGAATGATGGAGGCGGGATCTCATTGACACTTACAGAATACCGAGGGGTCCAAATAGATTGGACGCAGAGAAGACATTTCCACTAGTAGGAGAAACTAGGACCTGAGGGGACAGCCTCAGGGTGAAGGGACAAGCCTTTAGAACGGAAATGAACAGCATTTCCTTCGGCCAGAGGGACATAAATCTGTGGAACTCATTGCCACAGACGGCTGTGCAGGCCAAATCATTGAGTGTATTTAAGACAGAAAGAGGTTCTTGATTTGTAAGGAGATCAAGGGATACAGGGAGAAGGCAGGGTTAAGAAACATATCAGCCATGTTTGAATTGGTGGAGCAGACTCAATGGGCTGAATGGTATAAATTGTGCTCCTTTATCTTATAAACATCTTCAAGACTGCACCTGGAGATACAGCAATTTAAAATGTCAGATTTTACATTCTTTTTCTTTTCTGACCTATTCTCTTTCTTACACTTTCTTTATTTCTCTTCTTGCATCTCAGCAATAACTGCAGTGTGTTTTTATCAGTCCTGGATGAAAAATCAGATGTTTTCCAGCTTCGACCAGTGATTAGTAATCAATCTATGACGGCGTACAAACTGTACACAGAATATGCCATTAAAAAGCAAGATAAGGATTGCATTAGGAAGTGTAGCTCCAACGTTACCAAAAATTTCCAACAACTATCTGAAGAAATGAGATTGAACAGTTTAAATGCATGTGCTAATTTGTCTCTATCTTCCTCAGTTCTTTCCCTGTTTAGTTATTAGTTTACTGCTTAAGGAGATATGCCATTGATTTCAAATGTCCTTTCACCCTTACTATTCTGCGATCAATTCACATTCCCAGCACAAAACATTTTAGCTGGCAGTAACAAGCCTTAAATAATGGCACAAATGTGAAATGCCCCCCTCCCGAAAGATCCAGCTAACTGGGTCACTGATTTCTGAACCACAGCCAACTGCTGATCCCCTTGTTCCACAACTCTGTCACATCAGCTCCCCCATTCTCATGGAGCATCCAACCATGGTTGACCAAGAATGTGCCCGTGGCCCTAGTAGGAGCCAATATCCCATCTGGGCTGTGAACTCCATTGTTACTGGTAACCAGTAAGAGATGGTACATGCTCATCCACACATGCCAATTCTAACATCTCTTAACTTGACCCAACTTAGAATAATGAACTCATCAGAGATGAAAATGACAATGGGACATTTCAGTCCACTGGGCTTAAAGATGACGACCATAATCCCAAACTAAACTAGCCCTACCTGCCTGCGCTTGGCCTATATCCCTCCAAATCTTTCCTTTTCATGTACTTATCCAAATGTCTATT
This sequence comes from Stegostoma tigrinum, assembly GCF_030684315.1. Classification (NCBI taxonomy): domain Eukaryota; kingdom Metazoa; phylum Chordata; class Chondrichthyes; order Orectolobiformes; family Stegostomatidae; genus Stegostoma; species Stegostoma tigrinum. The sequence goes on from NC_081391.1 coordinate 3,229,358, forward strand.
AAATGTTGTAACTCTACCTGCATCCACCACTTTCTCTGGAAGTTCATTCCACATGCAAACCACTCTATTAAAAAAAAAATTGCCCTCATGTCTTTTTTAAATCACTCTTCTCTCACCCTAAAAATATGCCACCTAGTCATGAAATCCCCCAACCTAAGGAAAAAAGGCACCTACTGTTAACCTATCTATACCCCTCATGACTGTATAAACCTCTAAGGTCACCTCTCAACCTCCTCCGCTCCAGTGAAAGAAGTTCCAGCCTTTCTCTATAACTCACACTTTCCATACCTGGCAACATCCTGGCAAATCTCTTCTGAACCCTCACTAGCTTCACTCATTCCTTCAATCTCATCACGTACTTTGGTGATGGGCCCAATCTACCTCAAAGCCCAGCATCTCCTTGCTGTTCCATCCTTCCTGTCGCTCACCTTCAGAAGCATACAGCCCTGCATTCCCAGTGGATCCTGGTTGATCCTGATCAGCAGCTTGTTCTGTAAGATGGACGATGCCTTCAAGGAGATAGCCCGCAGGTCATTAGACATAAAGAGGGGAGCAGCTAGAATGGCCCAGAGAGCCATCTGTGACTTAGACTGCTCGTAACTCAGGCCGAAGTTCCCGATAATTAACTAGAGGAAAAGAAACATCAAAAAGGAGCATGAGGGATAGAGATAGTACACCACTGTGACTAACTATACGACAAATATAACCTTTCCAAAAAAATCCCTTTAACTGAGTAAACTGTACCAAGGCACTTTGCAGTAATGTAACCAAATATAATTTCAAGACATGACAATATCAAGGCAAGGGAGTACTCAATGAATGGCAGGACTCTAGTCTAGTGATTGTAACACAGTCAGCTGGGTGGACCTCATAGATTAGGAGTTCCCTGATTGGGGCTGTTAATATGGTGCAATCAGGGAGCCCTGGCTGACAGATATAAGCAGCTATGAAGACAACCTGGATAAGCTTGGGTTATTTCCTTTGGAGCAGAGAAGGTTGAGTGGGGTCCTGAGGTATATAAGATTACAAGGGGCATGGATAAGGTGGATAGAAAGCAATTGTTTCCCTTAGTTGAAGGATCAATAACAAGGGGGCACACTTTCAAGGTGAAAGGAAGGAGGTTGAGAGGGGATATGAGGAAACATGTTTCACCTAGAGGGGTAGGGGACAGGAATGCACTGCCTGGGAGGGGGAGCTGAGGCAGGAAACCTTAAAACCTTTAAAAGGTACTTGGACGAGCACTTGAAATATCATAACATTCAAGGCTATGTGTGAGGAAATGAGACTAATGTAGCAATTAGTACATTTTTGGGTGAACAGTTTCTATGGGCGGAAAGGCCTCTTTATACTGTATGATTCTATGAATTTGACAGTGATACTCGATCAAGTAATATCGATCTTAGGGTCATCTGAAAGAGGAAAGGCAGGTAGAAAATTGGAGACATTTAGGGAGATTTAGGGGCCTGGATAGTTGCAGACATAGGCATTAGCTACATTCCCCTGAATTTGATTTTCCTCCAGGGTCCGTGCACGGCAGTGGTTTCCAGAACCAGAAGTTAATATGTCAGCTCACCAAGTGCCACACAAGAATCCTTTGATCAGCTATGTGAACACTGAGCACCACTGATGGAGAGATGGGAACTGGGGATGTGCAAGAGGCCAAAACTGGAGGATTGCAGAGCTCGATGGGGTCCCAGAAATTTGAAAACGAGGGTGAGATTTTGAAGCACTGTGGTTTCAGAAGTCAATGCCAGTGAGCAAGCAGAGGGGTGATACAGGTGAAATCGGACCCAGTACTAGTCAGGGGAGGGCAGCAGAGGCATGGATATGCTGATCCTGCAGAGGGTTAGAGGCTGGCTACATCGGAATAACCGAGCGTGGAGGGTCCAGAGTTTACCGCAGCTGGTGAACTGGGAAAGGTACAGTATAGGGTGATGTTAAGGAGATGGAAATAGGTGACGCCAGTGATGGAGAGTGTACAGGGCTTAAGACCTAGCTAGCTCAATTAGGATGTCAAGATTACAAACAATCTGGTTCAGTTTCAGACAATGGCACATGAGAAGGATAGAATCGATAACACGAACCATGGAGAAAGACACCAATATGATACCATGCCAACAGATTAGCAGAAATTACAAGGGGGTTTTCAACCACAAGGCTGCGTTGCCTGTCATTGGCCCCTTCCCCTTCCTTCTTCCTGTCAGAGGGATTGGCAGCTTTTGTCTCTTGTGACATTGCAAAGTTCGGAAACAATGAGTAATTTGGAAGTACTGTCACAACTGGAATATGTCTAATTTATGGACACAGCAAGATCGCACAGACTGCAATGAGAATATAACCAGAAAATCTGATTTACCAGTGTTTATCAAGGAATAAAATCATGCAGGAAGAACTTCCCTGCTCACCTGTGAGTAATACTGAGGATCCTTTACATACAACACTTGAGGGTAAAAGTCCTCAGTTTAACATCACATTCAAAAAGCAGCTCTTCTGGCAGTGTGGCACTGGGACTGTTAGTCCAGAACAGAGGCTCAAGTCTGTGGAGTGGAACTTCAAAGTACAACCTTTTGAATGGAAGTTGACATTTAAATGAAAGTGGACACCGTAGATATAAGATATAATAAAAATATACAAGAACTTTCAAAATGGCTGGGGGGGAGCAATGAGCAATGATCTTACTGAATGACAGAGCGGGCTTGGAGGCCTGAATGACCTACTTCTGCTCCTAATTTGTACAAGTGCCGACAGCAAGGACTACTCCAATGAACATGTGTGTCCGAAAGTCTCCCATTGAGTGGCAGAGCAGCGTGTGAACTAAGGAAAATAAGGCAGGGTACCATGTCTGGGTCGTTCCACTTTCCTGGGCCAGCGGCTGGCTGCAGCACATCCTGGTGGCTCGAGTACCAGTTAATGATGCCACGAACACTCTCCCATGAGTCGTCAATATCAGCATAGTTCCTCCACAGATTGCAGATCTCCCCCAGCAACGTATAGTTAACCTGCAAACAGCCAAAGGGACATAAAGACAATGCTCATGAATGGAGGAAGCCGAGAGATGAGGGCATGCAGTTGGGGAGGAGTGAGCAGGGACGAGTAAGAGACAGAGAACATGACGGGAGGATGCAAACTGGTAAGACAGTAAGCGTGAAAATGAAGTGCATTTTTATAGCATCTTCACAACCTCAAGATACCCCAAAGTACTTCATTAAGGTGGAGTACAGGCCTTTAGCTCAAAGGCCCGAAATGCAACAGAGAAGAGGTTCTGCTTCAATTGTAAAAACAAACTTTAGTTAAATACCATTGGCATCATCCGGGGGAGTATAATCTAGTAACACTTTGCAAGAGACGCAGGTAAATTGTACCATGGCTCCAATACTTAAACTATGAGGGTTGATTACATTAACTTAGACTGATTATGGTTTAAAGTTAAAAGACATAATGGTGATACAATCAAGGTGTTTAAGATGATTAAAGGACTTGACTGAGAGAAAGAATAACCCAAGTATGAGTCAGGGGCTATTGCAGGGTTGAATTCAGGAAGCACTTTTCCCTCACAAATGTTGCTGGATATCAGGAAGTTTCTCTCCCTAAAGCAGAGTGATGCCAGTGCTCACCTGGAGATTTCAAAACTGGGATAGATAGATTCTTGCTGGGTAAGGGTAATGGATCAAAAGCAGGTGAACAGAGTTGAGGAGAGGACGAGTCAACACTGTGAATGGCTCCTGCTGGGATAGCTGTTTGATAATGTCCAATTTCAGCTGGTCTTCTAACTTTCCATCCAAGCTGTGAAGCTTTCATTCACAAGCATTTCCTCATCACTTCACCCTTCAAGTTATTTGTGTTTCTGATACCTACACCTTTCAGAGGCTGGGATCTGGCAGAATTCCTCCAAACATGCTGCAGAACTTCCAGTTTTCGCTTTCTCCTCACCCAGTAATGTTGCCCTCAATATCAATGTCAGAAGAGAGTAATGAGATTGACAAGATTCTGGCTGCCAACGAGAAATTAGCAACCAGAGACAACATGGCAAGTATCTACGGAATCCAGGAGATATCCCCCTTCGGTAAAGTTGTCACAGTCCCAGAGGATTACTCATGTCTCTCATCACAGAAAGACAACTCCGGTGGTTTAACCAGAGGGTCACCACACCTCAGGCAAAGAATGAGGTTGAGAAGGTTGGACCTTCACGGTAACTGGTTGGGAAATTGAAAACTGCATGTCACTCTGTATCATAAATCAGCCATCCAGCCAAATGAACAAGCCCACACCACCCCCACCCATCCATTAGAAAGTGAGGCAGATACTGTGTTCTTCAGCCTTACTTGAGGGGGCAGACCTCCTTCATAAGCTGGCCAGCTACAGGAGAAGGCTATTGGACGGCCTGTGGCATTTAGTGCCTTTGACATCAATGGATACCCTGTTCAGAAAAGAAATGACAAATGATTACACTTAAAAATCTATCCACCTGCAGCTTTGATTAGCACAGATCTAACCAGAAAACAAGTGAAGATCCGAACAGAGTCTGCTTCCACTCCTCCTCACTGCCACAGCCCCCTACTCTACCAATTCTCCTCCTCAACCCGGACACAAAATCACCAGTTGTCCCGTCCTCTCAGTTCACCGGCATTGCTAGACAAGTTAATTAGCTCGCAGTTTCTGCTCCAATGGCCAGTGCGAATGAAGTTTTGGCCTGGAGAAGATTGAGCTTTAATACGATACGTACAATGCCACCTGCAGTTGAATAGCTTATCACTCCTTAAACATAAGAGAAAATGCCCCGAGTCACTTCTCAGGATTGTGACCAGCTCCAAAAAGATATTGATCCAAAGAAAGAGAAGTTGGAAGCGGATGACCAAAGCCTTGATTATAGACGTGAGTTTGTGGAGGGTCCAGTGGGTGTTGGGAGTGAGAGACTGGCTTTAAAAATGGAATTTTGGATTGAGGAGTGACTGGGAGAATGAGAGGTGACCATGAAAGCATATCCTAGCAAGACAGCCACTTTTTTTGGAGAACAATCAAGGAAATTCATAATATATATGCCAGGAATCAACCAAGTAGAATCATAGAATCCCCACAGTGTGGAAACAGGCCACTGAGCCCAAAACATCCACACCAGCCCTCTGAAGAGCATCCCACCCGGATCCATCCCACCACCTTTCCCGGTAACCCTGCATTTCCCATGGCTAACACACCTAATCGACACATCCCTGAATACTATGGGTAATTTGGCATGGCCAATCCACGCAGCCTGCACATCTTTAGGCTGTGGAAGGAAGCTGGAGCACCTGGTGGACACCCACACAGACACGGGGAGAATGTGCAAACTCCACACAGACAGTCACCCCCAGGTGGAAGTGAACCAGATTCCTAGCGCTGTGAGGCAACAGTGCTAACCACTGAGCCACCGTGAATGGTCACTATGGTGTGCCACAATCTTGGTCACATTTTTACATCAACAGTTAACATTCAAAGTGCCTATGTAAACATTTTGGATTGAAATTCTATGTAAACAAGGCAATTACAAGCTGTGGCCACTAGGGATCATTTCTTCCACCAGCCATTGTTTTATTTTGAGAAAGGGCATTTCTTCTGAGTTCTGTATCGACTTATATTTACAGCCTGCATTTCAGAATGCCCCAAAATGCCTTACATCTATTGAAACAGCCTGTCATTTTGAAGGGCTGGCACTGTCATTATGTATGCTCACAGAAAGTTCCCACAAACAGCAATGAAAAAATGACCACACGACTTGTGTTTTCTTTAGGTTGTTGATTGAAAAATAAACATCACCTCAGCTTCTAGAAGGAAGTTCCCTGCTCTTGTTCCAAAATACTGCCATGGGAGACAGAGCCTTGGTATCTCATCTGAAAGATGACACTCTGATACAGTAACGCTCTAAGGACTACATGTGGAAACACAGTTCCAGTCACTACAGCAGAGGCTTGAACCCATGATCTCAGGGGCAAAGGCTCCTGATGGACATTTCTGCATTTTGGTAAAACAAAGAAGGGCAGGACTTATACAAGTAATGATAGGGTCCTGGATGGTGTTGTAGAACAGAGAAGGGTTCAGGTTCATAATTCTTTGAAATTCACATTACAGGTAGACTGGGTGACTACGAAAGCAACCACTGCCCAGACCTTTGAGTATAGGAGTTGGGGCGTCATGTTCAGGTTGTACTGTATGTTGGTAAGGCCTCTTCTACAGTACTGTGTGCAGTTCTAGACACCCCGCTATAGGAAGATATTATTAAATTGGAGAGGGTTCAGAAAAGATTTATCAGGATTTTGCCAGGAATGGAGGGTTTGAGTTATAAAAATAGGCTGGAGAGGCTGAAACTTTTTTCACTAAAGCATTGGAGGTTGAGGGGTGACCTTATAGAGATTTATAAAATCATGAGCGGCACATAGAAGGTGAACGGCAAGGGTATTTTTCCTAGGGTAGGAGAGTTTAAAACTATTTCTAAGGTGAGAGGAAAAAATTTTAAAAAGGACATGAGGGGCAACTTTTTGTATTACAGAGCGTGGTTCATGTGCGGAATGAACTTCCAGAGGAAGTAGTGGTTGCAAATACAGTTACAACAATTAAAACATTTAGATAAGAACATGAATAGAAAAGGTTTAGAAGGATACGCGCCAAACTCAGGCAAGTGAGACTAGTTTAGTTTGGGATGGAAGGGTCTGTTTCTGTGCTATATGACTCTATGAAACACTGCTCCTGGGATTGAGTATACAGATCAGGCCGTGATTATCTCGCATTAATATACAATAATGATGCTGTAAATAAGGACAGACTTCTGCAATGACAGGAATGGTAGTAATCAGATGGCACAGGAAAACAATAAACCTCCAGCATTGGTCAGTTAGAAGACGAGAATAAACTTTATACAGGGAGCTGTGATGATCTGGAAGGTGCTGCCTGAATGGGTGATGGAAGCAGAATAAACAATAACTTTCAAAACAGAATATTTCAAATGAAAACATTCACAGAACTACTGGGAAAGTAGTTGGATTGCACCACTAAGCTGCTAGTACAACCACAATGGGCTGAATGGCCTCCTCCTGTGCTGTAGCATTCTCAGATTCTATGAATTCTGCAGAGGTTCCCCAATCCCAATGAGCCACGTGGGACAGTGCTTGGGGTAAGTCACTCCAGTTCTCACCCAGAGCCTTGGTAGAGGAGTTGGAGTAGCAGCCATCCAGCTTCAGCATGTCCACTCCCCAAGAAGCAAAGGTGCGAGCATCCAGCTCGATCTGGTCCAGTGTGGTGCCCGGATAGCCACCACAGGTGTAGGTGCCCAGATCTCCATAAATACCAAGCTTCAAGCCTTTTGCATGGACCTGTCAAAAAAGACAGAAACATTTTGTTTGTTGTTTTGCTGGTTAAGGGTTTTGAAGAATTACCAAATCGAGGTGTGTCAATTGAGCTCTGATACAGAACAGTCGCAACTCACTTCAGCAGGTCCAAAGGCCTCCTCCAGCTCGGAGGTTTACTGGCAAACATCTTGGATTCCAGCTATGATAGGAACTGCAGGTGCTGGAGAACCTGAGATACCAAGATGTACAGCTGGATGAACACAGCAGGCCCAGCAGCATCAGAGGAGCAGGAAGGGTGACGTTTCGGGCCTAGACCCTTCTTTCTGACATCAGCCTTCCTGCTCCTCTGATGCTGCTTGGCCTGCTGTGTTCATCCAGCTCTACAGCTTGTTGTCTTGGATTCCTGCTGTTGCCTTAAACAAAAGGCAGGCAAATTCTCTGAAGAAAATGGAGGCTGGAATCCTCTCCCCTCCCCGACAGCCCCAAAACTGTTTTGTCTTGGAGGCTTGCGTTCAACAGTAAGAGAGAAAATGGCTGTCAGCCCATCTATGTGGCTTGGGCCTGAGAGGTGAAGGGTTAATAAAGAGGCAAGAGCAGACGTGATCAGCAGCACCCAGTGAAGGCACGAGGCACATCTGTGCTGGCATTCTGCAAGAACAACGCGCCTAGTTAGGGTGGCACAATGGTTAGCATTCCCGCCTCGCAGCATCAAGGACCCGGGTTCGATTCCAGCCTCGGGTTACTGCCTGTGAGGAGTTTGCATGTTCTCCCTGCGTCTGTGTGGGTTTGCTCTGGTTTCCTCCCACAGTCCAAAGATATGCAGGTTAGGTGGATTGGCCATGTGAAATTGCCCACAGTGCTCAGGGAGGTGCAGATGAGGGGTTGGGTCTCGGTGGAATGCTCTGAGGTTCGGTGGGAATTTGTTGGGCCGAAGGGCCTGTTTCCACACAGCAGGGATTCTATGGTGTATTTCCACTTCCCTGTCCTTTTTCTGCAGCTTTGCAATTTTGGTTCTCTTCAGATAATTATTCAGTTCTATTTAAAAAGCCTGATTAAACGTGTCTCTGCTATAATCTCATGCATTCCAGGTCCTGATCCCGCTGTGCAAAATAATTCCTTTCCTCCAACCTTTCTTTATTTTACCATTTATTTTAAATTGGTATCCTCGAGTTCTTGATCCTTCTATCAATCTGGACAATTTCTCCTTAATGACTCTGACCCCTCATATCTTCAGGACTTTTATCAAGTCATTTTCCAAACAACAGCAAACCGTTTGTTGCCAATCTATCCACATAATTATAGTCCCTTGTGGTTGGAATCATTCTCAATAATTTTCTCTGCACCCTCTCAAAAGCCTTCACCATCCCAAATTATACTGCCTTCTAATATTTTGTCCTGACAGACACACACTATGTGAGGACGGACTGCTGAAGGGAGTTGAATGGACCGTTCTTGTTCCTTCCTTGTGTTGGAATGCAAGTGTTGGAAGGTGGCAGGACAAATTTATTAAGCTGTTAAAAAAAAAAATTTTTTTTGGCTTTGGAAACAGGTTTCCATTACAAAAGCAAGGTGAGATGGGGAGAGGTGGGAGGAAATTCACGTAGCGCATAAAGAGTGGCTGGTGGCAATTACATCATGTGGATGTTGCAGGTTCTGCATATTTATAAACCAGGGAGTAAAGTCAAACAGAACTTACCTCGGCCTCACAGCTGCAGAGATAGATCGAGACTGGTGCGGACTGGATTCCTGGGCAAAGCACCACCACTTTCTCAGTTCCACAGCTATTAAGCCCCTTAAGTGATTGATTAATAGCCCCTTAAGAAGCAAAAACTCACCACCTCCCCACCAGATGAGAAAGGTGCCTACAGACTGGGGTCCAACTTAACTAACTGGGGACAATCAGGGGCACAGACAACAGGCAAGTGGTAGCCTCTGAAAACCGGCCTCCAAACACCACCCTGCCCTGCTCTATGACCTCAATGCTGTGAGAAAAACATAAGAATCCAGATTAGGCCATTCAGCCCCTTGGGCCTGCTCTGCCATTTAACACAATCATGGCCGATCTCACCTCCACCTCAACTCCACTTTCTTGCCCACTCTCCGTACCTCTTCAACCCATTACTCAGTAAAAATCTATCCACTTCCTCCTTAAATTTATTCAATGTCCCAGCATCCACCACACTCAGGGGGAGCAAATTCCATAGTTAGATGAGAAAACTGACACATCTCATCACAGGAATCCCCTGGCTGTAGGTCTCAAGTAGCAGATTTTAGGAAACGGAAGCTGTGACCTGTGGGGATGGTTGTGGTAGTCACCATCTAATATGGTCACCACACCAGACTCCCACAACCACTTACACAGAAAAAGGAGCGCCTCACCCTCTCGACGAACAACTGCAGAACAAATATGCTTCTCTTTCAGTAGAAGTTCCTGAATGATCCACTGCAGAACAATATTGAGACCACAATCAGTTTCCACCCAATTCTGACTCATTCAACGTTCAGGTCAGCTGCAAATCCAATGGTTATATTCACACTTCTCCTCTCCCCTGGGTGGGGTGAGGTTAGACTGGACAGTCAGGATGAAGATGAGAGGAAGAAAGAGAGAGTTGAGGGGCTGGGATAGGAGAAGGATAAATCTAGACTCACATATTCAGCCAAAGCTTTAATTCCACTGGGGAATCTGACGGGATCAGCCACCAGCCGTCCCTCTGAGTCTCTCCTCTTTGCTGCCCAACAATCGTCAATGTTCACATACTGATATCCAAGTTCCTTCCAACCATCTTCTGCCAACCGATCAGCCATGTCCATAAACAGACGCTCACTGTGTGCAAATATGGGCAAAAAGGTCAACAAGTTAGATTCCTTGCCCACTGGTCCCAGTGCAGGCCGCTGATAGATAGGCCCAACTCCAGACCCCAGATCCTAGCCCAGGATCCAGGTCCAGGTCCAAATTTCAGCACAGGGTCTAGGCCTACAAGACAACAACCTGTCTCCCCACAGACACCTAGCCAGATCTATCAAGTCTTCTGTCGAAGTTAGATTCATCACAGTGGGCATCATTTCACCTCAAACTCTGAAGGTCATTGTAGAAACCAGAATGCCTAATCCATGCTGACTGTACGATGGCTACAGTGTGAGAGTGAGAGTGTGTCTGTGTCTGTGTGTGTTTCTGTGTCTGTGTGTCGGGGGGGGGGGGGCGACCCCGTACCCCAGTGACTGTGTGTGACCCTGTACCCCAGTGATAGTCAGTGTGTGTGTGTGTGTGTGTGTGTGCGCGCGTGACCCCGTACTCCAGTGACAGTCAGAATGTGTGTGTGCGACCCCATACACAAGTGACAGTCAGTGTGTGTGTGTGTGTGACCCCGTACTCCAGTGACAGTGAGTATATGTGTGTGTGTGTGTGTGTGTGTGTGACCCCGTACTCCAGTGACAGTCAGTGTGTGGGTGTGCGGGACCCCGTACCCCAGTGACAGTCAGTGTGTGTGTGAGTGTGAGTGTGAGTGAGAGAGACCGCGTACCCCAGCGTCAGTCAGTGTGAGTGTGAGTGTTGAGTGTGAGTGTGTGGGGGACCCCATACCCCAGTGACAGTCAGAGTGTGTGTGTGTGTGTGTGTGTGTGTGTGTGTGTGTGTGTGTGTGTGTGTGAGAGAGAGAGAGAGACCCCGTACCCCAGTGACAGTCAGTGTGTGTGTCTGGGGGGGGGGGGGCCGTACCTCAGTGACAGTCAGAGTGTGTGTGTGTGTGTGTGTGTGTGTGGGGGGGGGGGGGACGACCCTGTACCCCAGTGATAGTCAGTGTGTGTGTGTGTGTGT